>NC_056738.1:538244707-538329707 GCF_019279795.1 Protopterus annectens | reverse complement strand
TTCATTAATCTTAACAGGAGCTTTAGCCCAAGCAGATTTAAGAACCATCTCTTTATCAAAAGATGATAGAAATCTAACTATAACTGATCTAGGATAGTTTTTGTTTGAGTTAGTATTAGCTATAGATATATGTGCTCTTTCGATACCAAAAGAGAATGCTTCTGGTAAATCTAAAGTTTTAGGGAGCCATGTTGTTAAAAAAGAAGTAATATTGTTACCTTCAATATTTTCTGGCAGTCCAAAAATCCTAATGTTATTGCGCCTAGATCTATTTTCCAGGTCATCCAGCTTTGTTTGTAAATGTGTATTTTGTTTCAGCAGAAACTCAATGTTGATTTCCTCTTCTTGTATTCTATTTTCCATGTCATTCACAGCTTCTTCTATGCCTGTCATCTGGATCTTCTGTTGTTGCAGGTCCATATGTAACAAGTCTATTTGTTTTGTAGTTATTTCTATGAAAGTGTCTATTTTAGTATCCATTTTATCCATCTTAGCAGTAAGTTGCTGGACTATAATTATCAGAGACTGAAGTTCTTTCTTGATGCTGAAGTCTTGAGAATTTGTCTTACTGGAACTCATTTCAGACTGATAAACTGACAGGAAAATTTCCAAAGTAATTTCTGACAGGAATATTATTAAGATTTCCTTTCTTTTTTAGATATAGTTCAAGAACTATATAAAACAAACATATTTAGAAAGAAAATTACTTCAAAAATTATTTTTTTAAGTAATTAATTCCTGTCAATGTAATGAAATTGGTGGAGCTGAAGAAATCTGCTGCTATCCTGTGTTCATCCTTGGCCACGCCCCCTTTGACTCATCCAGGAAGCTATCTGACTGCATTAAGGAGCACAAGGCAGCCATCAGACACCATGACTGTTCTAATGCCTTAAGGAAACACAGTTTACAGTGTGCAGGATTTATTCATTTTCACTTTATAATACTTGAGCAAGTTGATGTTTTTGTGGGGGATGTTGACTGTGTTTCATAAGTTCGTGAACTTAAGTGGCAATTACTGTTGAATGCTGATGCAGCTCCTGGTCTAAATTATAATTTAAACATAAGATTCTCACTACGCTGGAATAACTAACCACACCCTGTTTCTCCATAATGATGCTTTATTGGTCTCTGCATTTTTAGAATGACATGAATGACACTTTTATTGCTATTAGTTCCTCTCTGGTAGAATATATATTGAATTGTTTCTTACATTTTTTCATGTTCTGATGAAGTCCTGTTATGAATAAAAGATGAACGTGCTCAACATATAATGTGTGTCTGTCTCATTCCTCAGCCTTAGTTTTGGAAGTGTGTTCTTTAGTCTTTAACAGATATATATATATATATATATATATATATATATATATATATATATATATATATATATATATATATAGATGGATCCCTATCATATGATAGAAACTTCATTTGACTGAAGCTCATTTGACTGAGACCATAAGACTGAAAATTCAAAAGACTGAGAAGTTAGTTGACTGAAACCCATAAGACTGAAAACCATAATACTCAATTTCAACATACTAAATTGTAAAGTGGGCCATATAAAACCAGACTATGTAGAGGGCTACGCCCCTCACACTCCCCCAACTATATATGTTAACTCCAGGATTGCACTACAGTGAGGAAAAGGGCATAGTAGTGGCAGCATGTAGACTACTGTAAGGCAAGTGAAAGGTATATGCCCGTTCCCCCACTGTAGTGCAATCATGGAGCTAGTATATGTAGTTAGGGTGGTGTGGGGGGCACAGGCCCCCACATTGGGGGTGTGGGGGGGCGTATATGGTCCAGTTTACAATTTAGTATGTTGAAATTGAGTATTATGGATGTCGGTAATATGGGTTTCAGTCAGGTGACTTTTCTGTCTTTTGAATTTTCAGTCGTATGGTCTCAATCAAATGAGTTTCAGTCAAATGATGTTTCTATCATATGATAGGGATCTCCCTATATATATATATATATATATATATATATATATATATATATATATATAGGGTCTGTATTAGAACATCAAAGTTTCACAACTTCGAATGTTGTAATATAGACCCCTGTTCGCTGAAAATAGAAAAATGACAGAAAAACAAATTTTTTCCTAGGGAAAGAATGTGGTTGTCCGTTTCTGTTGCTTCGCTATTTTCAGCACTGAGGTGGAAAGTTACGAGTCGGGTTCAGGTAAGTGTGCGATTGGGCGCAGGTTAGGTGAGCTAGTGTGGGTTAGATATGTGTGCAATTGTGTGGATGTGAGGGTTAGGGCGGGTTAGGTGAGTTAGGGTTAGGGCACGGGTGAGGTGAGTGTGCGATAGTGACAGACCTTAGGGTTAGGGTTTGGGTTAAGGTAAGTGGATAGTTAGTGGTGTTTGTACAGTTTAGTGTAGGGTTAGATATAAGATTTTAGGTGTATTTGTGTGGATTGCTCTTTGTTGGGTGTGCTTGTGTTGTGTGTATATGTTTTGGAACAGTGAATTTTTTCCCAAGGAAATAATTCACTGTTTTGCATGTTCGATGTTGTCAGCTTTTGCTGAATATGGGTCAATATTAGAGCATTCGAAGTTGTGAAACTTCGATGTTCTAATATAGATCCATATATATATATATATATATATATATATATATATATATATATATATATATATATATATATATATATATATGGGTCCTCTTCAGTAGATCGAACGTTTATAAGTTCGAACCACATATGGCCGAGACCATATGTTCGAACTTGTAAAAATTCGATCTGACTGAATGGAGATCTCTGTACAGAGCGGAAAGGGAAAATTTACCATGTCTACAATGTAGTGCAATCTCGGAGTTGGTATATTTAAGTAAGGGGAGTGTGGGGGTGCAGGGGGTTGTAGCCCCCCTGCTATAGATGTTTAGTTTTTTTGTTTTTTGTTTTTATGTGGTTTTGTGTAAGTGTTCGAACTTTTACAAGTTCGAACATATGGTCTCGGCCATATGTGGTTTGAACTAGTAAAAGTTCGATCTACTGAAGTAGATCTATATATATATATATATATATATATATATATATATATATATATATATATCTGTATATGTGTATATCAAATACATATTCATAATAACTAAAAACGCACACACACACACACACACACACACACACACACACACACACACACACACACACACACACACACACACACACACACACAAACACCAACCATTTTGTAGAAAAGTGTAAACATCAATAAATGGTATTTCGGTGTCACTTTGCACATGGGAGTTTTTGGGTGGCATATTTTAGAATTTGTGAGTGGTTTGGCAATACCCTCTATCAAGTTGTACCCTCTGATTTGTAGAACTTTGTGTCTGTGTGCCAGCTTTACTTGCTATGTATGGTGTTTTTAATTTTCTTCACTGGTGTGTAACCATTGGTTACAATATATAATTAAAAAAAGGAGGGAGTGCAAGGGGATTTGGCCCCCAGCAAAAAAAAAAAATATTTCTTGTGGCGTACGTATATATTGTATAGAAGGTTTTCAACAAAATTGCTATTCAGTGGAATGTACGTGGAAATCAAATGTACTTTCAGTCTTTTTTTTTCAGCCATTTGCACTTCAGTCAGAGCTACCTTTAAAGAAATGACAGACAACAAGTAAGTTACATTTGTAATGTCATTTCATTCTTTTGTTGAATTTCAGAAGTTTGCTGTGGGCTTTCTTAGGATCTGTTAGTTATATAATTTAGTTGCATGTATTAATAAGCTGGCTTTAAATTAATTTAAGTAGAAAAGATTCCATTGTGTTGTTAATGCCACGAAATTAAATGTTGCTCATTATCAGTTAGCAATTATGAAGAAATTAAATATTTCAATTTAGTAATATTGAAGAAATGTGTGAATGCTGATTATACACTGAAACTGCCAAAAAGATAAGGTGTTTATGTGCTCCTCTCCCAGTGGTTCTGATCATAACAGTTTTTGAAGGTGCATAACAATTTCTGCATGTATGGAGTAGCACAGTAATGCTTGGAGTTCAGGAAAAAGTCATCTATGTTAAGAATCATTCTGATGTAAACACAGTACTTAAAGTTTTGTCAAGCATATTTCTGTGTTGTTAATCTCTAGTCTTTGGCTCTAGCATAAGCATAAGCTGCCACAAATAAGTGGCAAGAAGTTAAACAGCTTTAAAATCTGTAAAAAAATTCAGACTGCTACACTTCTTTGTTATGGCTGGCACAGTGACGTCTTACAGCTGTTTAAACCATCACAGGATAAAATATATACTTTACGTCTGGCTGCTGTCTGTGAGGTCCCACTAAATGAATTACAAATTTCAAAACAAAAATACTTAACACTCCTACGCTATCTTTCTTTATTGATTGATTCATTCATTCAGTATATCATATAATATGGTGAAGCAGCTAGATAATTATTTACTACAAAGAGACATCTGGAAACACAGAGTGTTAAAACATTCACAACCATGAAATGTTTAGAAATGCATTTATTCTCTATCCCCATTTCCCCCTGTTTAACTGTAGTATATGGAGCAGATAAAGCTCCATACACTAGAATAAATCTGATCAGATAGCTTTAATCATAACCAAGTTATTATATGCTTCTAAATGGAAGTCACCATTCACCTGTTGAGCTTTACTTTGCTCCGCTCTCAAAGTTAATTTCTTGACACCCATTTCTTGAATACATAAGAAATTAGTTATAATCAGTGACCCACTCATAACCCAGTATGTAGTCTATGGAGATATGCAATTATGCTTTGGAAAACGACAATCTTATTAAAGACCTCCCCCTTAGATGCAAAACAAATTTTCAGAATTAAGTGCCTAGTGGCTTTTCAAAGCTATTCTACCTTCTGCCAGAAGGTTACTTCATTTCTGCCTGTTGCATATCTCAGCTGTCCCTGATTTTATAGAACATCCCTCATGTCTTGTGCCTTATAAAATGTTTGATTTTTTGGTAAATCGCCTAGTTTTACAGTCAACCAATAATGCCACTCAAAGTTTCATACTTCTTATTTTCAGAAAATGCAGGTGGAGGCGAATCCTGTTTTCTCTTAACTTTTTAAGCAAAATTCAAAAACTGTTCCTGGTTTTCAATCTCATCTCCCATATTATTTTAATATTTGTCCATACATTTTAGGTAAAAAAGTTGGCAGGTATGCTGCTGTCTGTTTGACTTTCAAAAGTAACACCCTTGGTGATGCTACACCTTCTCTCTTTTTTCAGTAACTCATAGTACACGGAGCAGATAATGACTTATAAAAAGCCACATGGCTAAATGACATATGACATACCAAAGTACACGTATTCTATTTTGGTGTGTCTAGTGTCATTTAGCTGTGCGTGTCTTTTTTTAGTAGAATTACTGATTTTCAACAGTGGCAGGTTGAGAATTTGGTTATGAGTAAATGGAGCAGCTCCATTTTGGTGTGTGTAGTGTGATTTAGCTGTGTGTGTCTTTTTTAGTAGAATTGCTGATTTTCAACATTGGTGGGTTGAGAATTTGGTTTTGAGTAAATGGAGCAGTTCCATGCACTACAAAGAATTATAAGTTGACCTGTAATCATAACTCTTATTATGTGTTCTTTACACAGATGTCAAGATTCACTTTTCAAGCTTTGCTTTTGAGGTTCATTTCCTGGCATCCATGACTCAAACATTGTTATGATTGGAGTCCTGTCTATGCTATGCACCTTTTAAATCCATTATTATTAGGCCTCATGTTGCAGATCATGTAATGTCTAATAGCTTTAAAAGCACTTGCCTGTCATTACAGCTTTTAACTCTGCCAAACATTTTGTACTAATACTATTTTTTTCCTGTAACTCGTAGATCTTTAAGACATAAAAAGGTCCATGTATTACAAAGAATTATATTCACATCTGTCTAATCATAAGCCCCTTGTTATGTGTTTTTGATAATGATGCAAAGATTCACCTTTTGGCCTTTAGTTTTTTCTATCTTTGAGATACATTTCTTGCCATCCATGTCCCAAACACACATTATTGCTGTGACCCAGAAGCTGATCACAATCATCAGTGTTAGAAACATGTGACTTATAAGATCCTACAAGGCAGCACCTGAATGTTTAGGTGATTGTATAGAAACCTATACTTTAGTTGTATGTAGCTCAGCATTGGGGATGCAGAGTCTAGTCTGTGCATAATTTATTTTGCTAATTATGCAAATATGCATATGTTTTATATATTACAGTAGATATAAAAAAAACAGAAGAATACCACACAGGAAAGAATTCCTAGCATCATATCAAAAGTTCAAGTTTGTCTAAACATAGCACTGTTGATATTATATGTCTAGGTTGTGTGATTTTCAAGACATAAAAAAGTTTGAAAAAATTTATAGAAGCATATAATTTTCAATAGTTTGTATTATGTGTTACAGTATTTATGTTAAAATTGGAATGTTGATGACAAATTTGGCTTAATTTTCTTAAGAAAACAAGGTTCTGTGGGATCATACTCAGAACTCTCATCTGGTTACTTTAAAAATCAGGGACAAGGTCAAAAATAATCAGTGAAAAAAAGGATCACAAAACTTACTGGTGCCATACAGCTAGATTATTGAACGACAAGTATTAATATGCATTTTCTGAATAATAAGGTCTCTAATTGTAATGTCTGCCACTATTTACTTCTTGCAATCATATTTTTTGTCACAAAAATCAGACATTTTTGAAGGGAATATAATTAACTAGGATAATGAGCACAGACGCTTAAACCTTCTCATCGATCAAATGCTGTCATGGTTACCAGACGCACTGAGAAAATTGTACACAACGTCTTTCATCACTTAAAAGTGTACTATAAAATTTCCAGTTTGCTCTGTCTTGAAGGATGAATGACAGTAACAGAAATGAATTACGACCAAAATCAGAATATGTCTTCTGCTTTATCTTTCTAAATTTATCTGTAAACAGTTCCATATTTCAAACCACTCTAAATACCATACATCATTTTCTTTATTTATTTTTAGGAGCCCCTATAACCCACACTGCCTACGATTTATCAGAATAAAGTTTGCTTCTTCATTACTAGCAGGGCAGCACAAGTTCTTGTTACTTTCCTTTTCAAATTAATCTGAATATTTTTCTTCCTGTTTTCATTATTTCTACAACAACTACCTCATACAGTCTTAGGACTAACAGTTACAATTTATTAACTCTGAACAGACTTCAGTTTAGCGCAGCTGATGCATACGAGAGTTTATATATACTTGGTTCAGTCTGCAGAAACAATTGTCCTACGTAAATTAAGCAGGAAAAGAGTCACATCATTAAAGAATAAACAAAAAGTATTTTATTTTCAAAGATTATGATGCAACTGTTTTAAAGATTCTAGCAAGGCAATGTATGCCTTACCTTACTTACAATGCAAGGTTGTCTGCTGTGGCTTTGCACGCTAAGGGAGGGTGTCCTGATTCAAAGATGCTTGCTTACTTAGTACACCAGCTCTGTTCTACTGAGTAAGAAGGGTTTTCAGAGCTACGTGAAAATGTGATAGTATATGGACAAGTCCTATGAAGCTTAGTCCTTTGGGCTTCCCAGTATACTGCAAATCATTGCTGTCTGTACTACAAAAAATCTGTATAGAGCAATGCACAAAATACATTGCTATATATAGCAAACTGGCTACATGCACCTATGCATTTTAATAGTCAAATTTAAGTAGGATGAAGCAGAGCAGATTTGCCTATTCTAACTGCCAAGCAAGAGAATGTGTGTGTGTGTGTGTGTGTGTGTGTGTGTGTGTGTGTGTGTGTGTGTGTGTGTGTGTGTGTGTGTGTGTGTGTGCGTGTGTGTGCGTGTGTGTGTGTGTGTGTGTGTGTGTGTGTGTGTGGGTGTGGGTGTGTTGTTACTGGAACAGTGTAAATGCAGTTAAGATGAATACATGTGCATGAATACTTCCTGTGATAACATGATCCATGTCCATCTGTCTGGATGTTTGATATCTGCTGTCAGAAGTGATCTGTGACTGCTATAGTTGGGAATATTGTGAATGGAAAGTGTGCTGACGTTAAATGCATAAGTATATATAGCAAGTTGGCTACATGCACCTATGCATTTTAATAGGCAAATCTAAGTAGGATGAAGCAGAGTAGCTTTGACTATTCTAACTGCCAAGCAAGAGAATATGTGTGTGTGTGTGTGTGTGTGTGTGTGTGTGTGTGTGTGTGTGTGTGTGTGTGTGTGTGTGTGCGCGCGCACATCTTCGTGTCTGTCTGTGTGTATCTGTATCTGGTGGTGGGAGGGTATTGAGGAAGGAGGGTTGGGGATAGGGCACAGAAATGGGCCCTGAATGGCTGTGGCTGCAGTGAGAGGGGGGTTGTGCCATGCATCTGACCACCTGGTTGGTGTGCCAGTAAAATGAATGACCTCTTTTTGTGCTCTGCTGATAAGGTGAAGAGCTAGTTTGTAGGGCCAGCAGAGGGTGTGTGTGTGTGTGTGTGTGTGTGTGTGTGTGTGTGTGTGTGTGTGTGTGTGTGTGTGAGTGTGTGTATGTACCTAGAACATGTTTACAGTTTATTGGCACATATAACAATAGATAGCAGTCTTCTTTTAAAAGCATCCATGTACTACAAGATATATATATATATATATATATATATATATATATATATATATATATATATATATATATATATATATATATCTCCATGCTTTGTTTATTATTTGAATGCTAAGTACCAGTAGAGTCTTTCAGAAGCCTGCACTCTGATATGGACATTTTATGCAATCCCCTATTCAGAATGTCACATATGTTTGTTCTAACTAGTACAGTAATGAAAATATCAAAAGTGTGCATTCTGTAACGCCATTAAAGAATTTTCCTGAAATGATCAACAGTGATATAGGAAACCCACCCCAGTTTGGTTTCATATTCTGTAATGCCATTAAAGGATTATCCTGGAAATGATCAACAGTGATATAGGAAACCCACCCCAGTTTGGTTTCATATTCTGTAACGCCATTAAAGGATTATCCTGGAAATAATCAACAGTGATATAGGAAACCCACCCCAGTTTGGTTTCATATTCTGTAACGCCATTAAAGAATTATCCTGGAAAAGATCAACAGTGATATAGGAAACCCACCCCAGTTTGGGTTCATATTCTGTAACGCCATTAAAGAATTATCCTGAAAATGATCAACAGTGATATAGGAAACCCACCCCAGTTTGGTTTCATATTCTGTAACGCCATTAAAGAATTATCCTGGAAATGATCAACAGTGATATAGGAAACCCACCCCAGTTTGGTTTCATATTCTGTAACGCCATTAAAGGATTATCCTGGAAATGATCAACAGTGATATAGGAAATCCACCCCAGTTTGGTTTCATATTCTGTAACGCCATTAAAGAATTATCCTGGAAATGATCAACAGTGATATAGGAAACCCACCCCAGTTTGGTTTCATATTCTGTAACGCCATTAAAGGATTATCCTGGAAATGATCAACAGTGATATAGGAAACCCACCCCAGTTTGGTTTCATATTCTGTAACGCCATTAAAGAATTATCCTGGAAATGATCAACAGTGATAGAGGAAACCCACCCCAGTTTGGTTTCATATTCTGTAACGCCATTAAAGAATTATCCTGGAAATGATCAACAGTGATATAGGAAACCCACCCCAGTTTGGTTACATATTCTGTAACGCCATTAAAGAATTATCCTGGAAATGATCAACAGTGATATAGGAAACCCACCCCAGTTTGGTTTCATATTCTGTAATGCCATTAAAGGATTATCCTGGAAATGATCAACAGTGATATAGGAAACCCACCCCAGTTTGGTTTCATATTCTGTAACACCATTAAAGAATTATCCTGGAAATGATCAACAGTGATATAGGAAACCCACCCCAGTTTGGGTTCATATTCTGTAACGCCATTAAAGAATTATTCTGGAAAGGATCAACAGTGATAGAGGAAACCCACCCCAGTTTGGTTTCATATTCTGTAATGCCATTAAAGAATTATCCTGGAAATGATCAACAGTGATAAAGGAAACCCACCCCAGTTTGGTTTCATATTCTGTAATGCCATTAAAGGATTATCCTGGAAATGATCAACAGTGATATAGGAAACCCACCCCAGTTTGGTTTCATATTCTGTAACGCCATTAAAGGATTATCCTGGAAATGATCAACAGTGATATAGGAAACCCACCCCAGTTTGGTTTCATATTCTGTAACGCCATTAAAGAATTATCCTGGAAATGATCAACAGTGATAGAGGAAACCCACCCCAGTTTGGTTTCATATTCTGTAATGCCATTAAAGGATTATCCTGGAAATGATCAACAGTGATATAGGAAACCCACCCCAGTTTGGTTTCATATTCTGTAACGCCATTAAAGGATTATCCTGGAAATGATCAACAGTGATATAGGAAACCCACCCCAGTTTGGTTTCATATTTTGTGACACCATTAAAGAATTATCCTGGAAATGATCAACAGTGATAGAGGAAACCCACCCCAGTTTGGTTTCATATTCTGTAACACCATTAAAGAATTATCCTGGAAATGATCAACAGTGATAGAGGAAACCCACCCCAATTTGGTTTCATATTCTGTAACGCCATTAAAGAATTATCCTGGAAATGATCAACAGTGATAGAGGAAACCCACCCCAGTTTGGTTTCATCAAGGGCAGATCATGCCTACTCAATCTGGTGGACTTTTTTGAGAAGGTCACCAAAGCAATAGATGAGGGCAAAATGATTCACACTGCCTACCTTGACCTGGCCAAGGCATTTGACACAATACCCCACTCAGGCATTGTTGACAAACTCAAGAGGTTAGGTAAAATCTCATATGACACCTGGTGGATAGCCAACTGGCTCACAGACAGGACCCAGGAACTTAGAACTGGGGAATCCACCTCAAAAAGAGGCCAGTCACAAGTGGGGTCCCTCAGGGATCAGTCCTTAGACCGCACCTTTTTGGCATTTGCATTTCTGAAGTCAAGGCCAATGTCAGTGGTTTCTAGCTGACTGAATTTGCAGATGATTGCAAATTAGGAGCTGTCATTGAATTCCACACTGACACAAATGTTCTCCAGGAGGGGTTGACACAGACAAGTAAGTGATGTCAGAACCATGGACTAAAACTAAATGCCAAAAAATGCATAATAGTATAGTTTGGAAAGTTATCCACCCCTGGTAACTATCATATTGACAACACACCCCTTAGAGCTGACCGACTAGTCAGGGACTTAGGGAGACACATAGATAATTATTTGGAGTTTGACCATCATGTGTCTACAATTGTGAGGAAATCATTCTATGTTGCGCAACTTATAAACAAAGGTGTGACATCCAAGTCCAAGGAAGTCATTGTTCCACTGCATCCAGCATTCATCAGACCTATCATTGAGTACAATGCCTCCTTTTGTATGTACCTAATAAGGCATATCCTACAACTGGAACATACACAGAGGTTCCTCACTAAAAGAATACAGGGCATAAGTAATATGTCCTATGCAGACCACCTCAAGGCCCTATCCCTGTATTCTGCTTCCTACAGACTTTTGAGGGGAGATCTAAGCCTAACATACAGGGCATTGTCAGACCCCACTGTGATGGACCTCCTGCATATCCACAAAACAAGCAGCACCAGAATTACCCATTGTAAAGACTTAAACATTGCCTGTGATATAAATAAGACCTACTAGAGAGTCAGTTATGTATCCCAGAGATTATCCTGTCTCTGGAACAGGCTCCCCATCCATGTGAAGCAGAGTTCCTCCCTAACCCAATTCAAGTGTAACCTGGACAATTGGATGGAAAACAAGAAATTCATCCATGGCTTGGCACCTATGTCTCACATGGACACAGACAACCTGTAAATGGTTCATCTCCCAGGTCCTAGCTTGTAAATGTTTCATCTCCCAAGCCTCTGCTTACACTTATCAAGGGTATCAGAACTTGTCAGAGATTTGGGATGCATGGCTAGGCTTAAAAGTTGCTTTCTTAGCAAAAACACCTATGAACCTATTTGACTTCACTAAGACTAATAAACTGTAACCTGTTTTCAATTGAGTATAGGTAAAGCTGTAAACCTCAGTTAGTTTAATTTAAACTTAGACCCTGGTTGTTATCTTAGCAAACACCTATGAACATGCTGACTTCACTAAAGACTATCTAAACTGTAACCTGTTTCAATTGAGTATAGGTAAAGCTGTAACCTCAGTTAGTTTAATTTAAACTTATGGTATGTCAGTATCTGACTTGACATTTAAATGCAGGTCCAGGTACAGCACAGTGACAAATGTACTGAACCTTATCTTACTTGTTTTAAGTAGAATGAAAACAAAAATGCAGAAAGGAAGTGTTAAAATTACATCTTCCTGTTGAGAGAACCTCATGACTACACACTCATACTAAAATGTGTAAGAAATGACTAAATGTTATCAAACGAAACCAATACTAAATAAAGAAAGAGATAAGAAATGAAAATATATGAAAAGATATAAAAAGATGAACAAAGGGGATGGAAGTGGGGGAATGGTGAAGGGAGGGGGAAGGGGGGGGGAGAGGGGGAAGGGGGAGGGGGAAGGGGGAAAGGGGGGAGGGGGGGGGGGGGGGGGGGGAGAGGGGGAGGGAGAGCAGGAGAAAAAGGAAACGAAAGAATCAGTAAATTTATCTAGTGTAACTCCTCATTTTTAGAACTGCTGAGATATTGCAGTTCTCATTCAACCCTGGGTTATTAAATGCATTAAGTGTTATTTGCCATTGAAGTTCTTTAATTCTAATAGACAATTGTTGGGTAAATGGTCAATGCCCATAAAGAAAAATTTATGACCAGGGTTGCTTTAGTTTATGATTCTTCATAGCATAAATATGCTGGTAGTATGTTTGATAAAATATTTCCTCCTGTTGACTTCAAACGAGCTCCAGCTTTGATCACATACAATAATTGCAAGCCCAAGTGTGAAGCATCCCTTGTTCCTAGTGAAATCCATGTTCAAGGGGTTGCTTTGTAACAACTCCTTGAGGTTTTACCTCTTCTGAAAACAAACTTATGAAATACCAATTTTCCAAATAATGTCAGTAACTCTCTCTTGAGTCATATATTTGAAGGTAGTATGAACTGGTAGTAAAGTTACTTTTGTCTTTGAAGGTGACAGTAGTAGAAGCAGAACAATCTACATCAATGTTTAAAATAACCTGTTGCTCTCTTACTCTCAATCTCAAGAATAATATCATCCAGTAGTAACTCAGGATATCCTCTGCTGGAAAATTGGTTCTTGAGAAATTGAACCTCTTTTGAAATGATTCGGATGTGTTCATCCGTGCAGCCTGTAGCTAGCTGGCCTTTACTATTCCACGCTTTTGCTTATAAGGGTGCAGGCTGGTGAAGGAGCATTTTGAATCAGTAGTAGGTCACTTCTCAAATACTGAGGACAAGTATCTTTTTCCTATTCGATCTTTTTAGAAAATGATAAGTAAATTTCAAGAATGGAGTTGTTTGATTCATGTGCTCAACAAGGGTGGTAGCCTCATGGGAATCACCATTAAAGAGGATAAAGATGTCATCTAATATAATTGTATCTGTTTCTTGAATGTAGAATCAGAAAGAGAAATTTACTTTCCCAATAAAACATAAACAAATTAGAGATCCCATTGCACCCCTTTGTTTTTGAAGGTAGATCTGGTTGTTAAACATGAAGAAATTGGAACTTAAAACAAGGTCAGAAGTAGCCCTCAGTTTGAGTAATTTCAGCTCTAACCATTCTACAGCTTCTTGATGTGGAATTGAAGTATATAGATCCACAATGTCGATGGTTAAAAAGTTGTTGGAATCCTCAAAAATCATACTGTTGATGTTACTTAAAAAAGACCAAGAATCTTTGCAGATAGTAGGAATTTCTTTGATGTACTTTGACAATATTTCATCAATTAACTTGGCTGATGTTGCAAGGTTTTTGTGTATTTAAGGTGATGTCTAAGTAACTGTAAAGGTCCAGGTCAATGATTGCTGAGAGGAAGAGATCTCTCAAATAGCCTCTCATCCTTTTATATGCCAAGTTCATTTCATTGAGAGAGGAAACGGAGTAGTCTAAAACAATGAGCATCTTCTATATACATATTGTTCTCAAAACTACTAGGCCTCCGAGAGGGCCATTCTGGTCCTTGGAAACATTTGATCTGTGAGAATGACTGCATGCAAGTGGGATTTGAAGATGCTGAAAGTTTTAAAGTAGAAGAATTAGCAGATTCAGGTTCAATTTTCTCACAAAACATTTCAGGTTGATGATGGTTTGAGTTAAATTAAAAGACATACTTGGAGCCAATAATTCAATAATCTCTGGTTGTAAGTCAATTTGGGAGAAGTTATAAATTATAAAATCCAAATTAGTGTTGTTATTCCTTTGAAAATCTGCTCTGTCATTACCATTGTTTTTATTTCTGTTTCTGTTGTTGTTTCCTTTAATTTTCACTTTGATAAAGTGTCCCAGTTTCTGCATGATTACTTCCATCTCCATTGCTGTCATTACTGTCCTCACTGTCGATCAGTGTTTCTGACCCGGTGTTAAATTCTCGGGCTGGTGGTTGTTGTAGTTTGGGATAGGCTGCTGTTCTGTCCCTAGTTAATTTCTTAATTTTATTTTGTTTTTATTTAGTCATTAAACCATCAATGCTGTTAAATAAACTTGTATCTCAAAAAATCAGTATCAATTTTGATTAAGTCATCCAAAAGGTTGATTTCTTCAGTAACTTTGTGGATATTCAAAGTATAATGCTTAACCAAAAGTTCTAGAAGCTGTAACCCTTGTGCTTCAAAAAGGCCCATAAGGTCATTGTAAAAATCCTCAGACCCTTGAATTAAACCTGAAGGTGAAAAAATAATGTGTTCTTTGATGCACTGTTGGAAGTAAGAAACTTCAAGTTGGAGTTTCTTAAGCTTCAAAAGTTTATTATCCAATTTCTTTAGGTTATCAGTAATGGAATTAATTGTTGAAGCATTATCAAGTGCCCCAGTAGCCGGTAGTTCCAGATTCGGTGCTCCAGTAAAGGAAAAGGCATCCAAGTTAGAAATCCATTCGGACATTACAGGAACTCCTATAGATTCTGCTGTGGTATAGTATTCGGATTAGTCCTGAACCTGACAGTGTCAGGATTATTCATTAGTGTGCTGCCAGTCTCTTCATTACCAGATCCACTAGCAGCGGGGGGTTGTCCATTAGGAATAGAATCTCCCAAGCTAGTCGCTGGAGAGAAAAAGCCATTGTTATCCAAGTGAGCATCATTGCTACGGAGCCCTATTCCAAAAGTTTGAGGGTATATGAGGTCCAGTCTCTGTGTCAGAGCCACTAACAGAGGCGACATCTAAGTCCTTACCAGGACTCTTGTTTGAAGTGCCAAACAGAATCGGAGTATCAGGACTGCTACACCTTTCTGATGCCATACGTAAAACAAACAAATACTGGAGAAGCAAAAAACAAACCAAAATGAAAACAAAAATGCAGAAAGGTAGCAGTCTGGTGATACAAATCCACAAAATGTGAAGAGGTTTGAACGCAAAATTAGTTTAATATTGAAAAATCTGCAGCTTCTTCAGAAAAACTTAAAAACAGGCAGTGAAACTTTTTTTAAAAAGGTTTAGAGGAAGTGTTAAAATTACATCACTTCTATCACACAGCATCTATTAGAATTAAAAGAACTTCAATGGCAAATAACACTTAATGCATTTAATAACCCAGGGTTGAATGAGAACTGCAATATCTCAGCAGTTCTAAAAATGAGGAGTTACACTAGATAAATTTACTGATTCTTTCGTTTCTCCCTTTTTCTCCTGCTCTACCCCCCCTCCCTGTACTTCCATCCCCTTTGTTCATCTTTTTATATCTTTTTCATATCTTTTTCATTTCTTATCTCTTTCTACCTTTTGCTTCAAACTTGCCATTTTATTTAGTATTGGTTTACGTTTGATAACATTTAGTCATTTCTTACACATTTTAACCCTTGGAGCTCATCTAGCAATGTTTTTGTATGAGCGTGTTGCCATTAGGATTCCAACAGGAAGTGATGTACTTTCCACACTTCCTCTAAACTTTTAAAAAAAGTTTTGGTTTTTTGTTTTAACGGAGTTTCTTGTGAAGAAGCTGCAGATTTTTCTAAGCAGCGAAAATGGTATTTTATTAAACTAACTTCGCACCCGTTTAATGTTTTGGAGCGCTTTTAGTAACTTTTTGGTATGAGTGTGTAGTCATGAGGTTCTCAACAGGAAGTGATGTAATTTTAACACTTCCTCTAAACCTTTTTAAAAAAAGTTTCACTGCCTGTTTTTAAGTTTTTCTGAAGAAGCTGCGGATTTTTCAAGCAGCGAAAATGCTACTTTATTAAACTAATTTTGCGTTCAAACCTCTTCACATTTCGTGGATTTGTATCGCCAGACTGCTACCTTTCTGCATTTTTGTTTTCATTTTGGTTTGTTTTTTGCTTCTCCAGTATTTGTTTTAAGTAGAAGGTAGTTCAGATGTTATGTGATCCTATCTCGCCTACATTCTGTACTGATGGGTTTGGAGCCGATCCTCGGCTCTGACTCGGCACGCTATACTATAGAACGAAGTCTCTTATTGGCTGAGCTATCCTACATCCCAGGATGCACCACCACTGCTTCCCCAGATCTCGTTTGCCGCTTTACAGCAAAGACGTGGTCTCGGATTTGGCTGAGCTAAGTTGTTATTTCTTCTAAAATTTCTGTCAGAAATTTTTGATTAATCTACCCAAAAGCTGTTTTAACAGCTATCGTTGTTGTCTGACTGGTTATTGGAGTATTTTTGTGGTGAATTTGTCTTTCTTTTGAGGGAAGGATCCCGTTTAAGTTAGAGGGGCCTTGCCCTCGCGCATGAGTGAATTTAGTGTGAGTCTTGTTGTAGTGTTAGTTGGTCAAGTATCCTGTTTATACTAGGGGTCTTGTCCTTACGTACTTATTTTCTTCACAAAATCCTTTTTTTTTTTGGAAAAAGTTTCTTTTTTGTGGTAGTGTTTGGCTGTCAGTATGTCGAAAGAGCACAGACCATCTGGGTTCAAGAAATGCTCTAAATGCAGCTACAAAATGTCAATAACAGACGATCATTTGTTGTGTGTATATTGTTTAGGCCCTAAACATCTCCAGGAGTCATGCAGTGTTTGTCACGCTTTTTCCTCCCGAGTCCTCCAAGAGAGGAAAAACAAATTAATTTTAAAAGGGCTTATTACACCTTCTTTTGAGGAGGCTTTATCTTCTTCCTCGTCACCTTAGAAGTAAAAGAAATCGTCGGCTCCGACCAGCCCGTCGGAACTGGCCAAAAAGAAATCTCGGCAGGCTTCTCCATCGGCTCCACGGACTTCGGAGCCGAGGGCGGAACGGTCTGCCTCGATGCCTCCAGCGTCGACTCCTCTGGCTTCGGAGCCGACGGCTAGAGCTTCGAGAGGCGGGTCACCTTCATCGGCTTCTCTGCCTTCGGAGCCGATGAGAGTCACCCGCTCAGACTCTTCCCTTGGTGCCAAGTCCTCTTCGCCCGAGGGAAATTGCATTGGTTGTGGAGTCTCCCTCGGCACCGATATTTATCAAACGATTCGAGCCGGTCCCCAGTCCTTCGGAACCGGTGGAGAAGTCGACTCGAACTCGTTCGATCTCTTCTCGGTCTTCGAGGATGTCGGATTCGGACATCGACAGGGTACTTCAAAGGCTGTTTCAGTCTCCTGTCTTTCAAAAGTTGGTTTCGGCTCCAGCCCAGTCAGCTCCATAGCCAATTGCCCACCCTGTTATTGTAGTTCCTCCTCCAACAGCCTCAGCACCGTTGGAGCTGGTGCTGGTGGAGCCGATGGAGGGTTTCGGGTCGGCTCCGACCCTTACTCTAACCCCGACCTTCGGATCGGAGTTCGGTACTCGGACCTCCTCAGTCGGCCCCGGGGGTGTCGCTTCGGAACTGATGTTTTTGGTTCCAAGCCTCCCTCTTGGTGTGTCGGCTGCAGGAGTGCCGTCTACTTTTGTGGCCTCGGGGGTCGGACCTTCCCAGGACTCTGGGGGTCCGGCCTTCAGGGCCATGAGGAGTGCTTTGGCCAAATCTTCTTTGGCTACATCCACCATCTCTCTGGCACCTTCCCTTGGCACGGAGACTGCCTCCTTTGTTGTCCCCCTGTCTCAAGACAGCGGAGCCCTGGGGCCTGAGGTCACCCCCATTGGGAGTTCCCCCCTTCCTGGAGGTCCTTCCGAGGCGTCTTCGGAGGAACCTCCAAGGAAGAGACAGTGCAAGAGGAAGCACGTCGACTCCCCTGACGAGTCTCTCACTTCAGACACCGACCTCGATGATGCGGAGGGGTCCCTCAAGTCATCCTCGGATGATGTCTCCTTTGCGGACATCTTAGAAATCCTGAAGCAATGAGGCGACTGGCAGTCCAAACCCCCTTCTGCTGAGGAGTCGGTATTCCTCAAGGCCTTCGGGACTCAGCCCTCCGCCTCCTGGGTGTCTCCGCCCTTCAATGAGCTTCTAGATTTGATCTCTCGAAGGGCGTGGGAGCACCCGGATTCTGTGGAACCGGTGCCAGCTCGCCCCAATAAATTTCTTTCAGCCCCCCCAGAAAAGGAATTTCTCTCCAAAGGTGTGGCTGTAGATGCCCTGGTGGTGGCATCTGCTACCCAACAAGATGTGGCAGAGGCGTCTACGTCCATCCGTCCTCCTAATAAAGAGTCCAGGAGCATGGATCGGTACGGGAAGCGCACCCTTACTTCAGCAGCCTTTACTTTAAGGTCTCTGAATTATCTGACGCACTTCACCGGACTTCAGAGGGATCTGGTCAAGGAACTTTCAGATACCCTCTCTGGTAACCTACCTGAGCAGTTGGCCCAGACGGTTAGCTCTCAGCTGGCTACCTTATCATCATTATCAAACTCGTCCATGAGGCTCATTTCGTATGCAGCCGAGGGGGCGAGTAGAGCGGCGGGAACAGGTGTTGCTCTACGGAGACAAGCCTGGCTCCACCTGTGTCACTTTGCGGAAGCCTTCAAGTCTTCCTTTGCCGACGCTCCCTTCGATGGGTCCTCTCTGTTTGGACCCAAGGTAAAGGACACCTTGACCCACTGTGAACAAGAGGGTAAGACCTTGACTGCTGTAGGGGCACGGTTTTCCACTCCCTTCAGGCCTTATCCCAAGGCTAGAAGAGGGGGGAAAATGTGGTTCCGTAAATCTAAAAAGGCTTACTCCTCACAGCAGGGCGATCCCCCTTCTAGAGGCAGAGGAGGGGGAAATATTTCAGGAAGACGCCATCCCAGAGGTGGCGGAGGCCCCCGCAACACTGGAGACCGCGAGTCCTTTCGTGGCTCTTGAACCTTCCAGCATCCCTGAAGGATTGCCCGACTGTGCAGCTCCAGAGCCAGTCGGGGGTCATTTTTCGAAGCACCTAAAGGCCTGGGAGAGTATCACTCAGGACCGATGGGTGCTCCGAATCATCACCGGAGGTTACACCATCCCCTTTCCTCAACCCCCCCCACCATCCCGAAAAATCCCGGACCCACCACCCAGTCAACGGGATCTCGCAGCCATCGAAATCTCAAAGCTGCTTCAAAAAGGAGTCATCCAACCGTTCCCCGAAGGCCAGACCAGATTAGGGACTTACTCAAGATTCTTTTTGGTGCCAAAAAAGACCGGGGACTTGAGGCCCATTTTGGATCTCAGCAAACTAAACCGATCTGTCAAGAAGTCCAAGTTCCGGATGGTCACCTTACAATCCATTCTCCCGCTGCTGGAGAAGGGTGTTTGGATGTGCTCCATAGATCTCAAGGATGCCTATTATCACATCCTGATAGATCAGGCGTCCAGGAGACACTTGCGCTTCAGCCTGGGAGACAGTCATTTCCAGTTCTGTGCACTGCCCTTTGGTCTCACCACAGCCCCCAGGGTGTTCACCAAATGTTTGGCGGTGGTGACTGCTCACCTGAGAAGTCTAGGATTCCAGGTGTTTCCATACCTAGACGACTGGCTCCTAACTGCCACCTCCAGGTGTCTACTCTTACAAAACCTAGCAGCCACTATATCTCTAGGCAACTCCCTAGGAATCACCTTCAACTGGGCAAAGTCTGTGTTGCTGCCATCTCAGCACATATGGTTTATCGGAGTAGAGATAGACTCAAAACAAATGCAGGTCTATCTTCCTACAGAGAGGATAGAAACATTACAGTCTCAAGTTCGAGCCTTGCTCCTCAAACGCCGAGCCCCAGTCAGGATGGTCTTACAACTGTTAGGTTCCATGTCGGCCACCGTTCTCCTAGTCCCCTTGGCAAGGTTACATATGAGGATTCTCCAGTGGCTCCTGGCAGTCCAGTGGTCTTATCAGGATCTCCCTCTCAGTCACCTCATTCTGATCACAGAGACGTGCAAACAGGACCTTCGTTGGTGGCTTCTTTCCTCCAATCTGGATTAGGGGCGACCCTTCGTTCCACCACCTCCAGTGGCCACATTGACTATGGACGCCTCCCAGACGGGGTGGGGGGGACATTACCTGGGCAGGTCAGTCCAAGGCAAGTGGCAATCAGACGAGAGTTTCCTCCACATCAACATACTGGAAATGAGGGCTGTGCTTCTATCACTGCAAGCACTACAAAGTTACCTCCCCCAGGGCATGATTGCCATTCAGTCCGACAACATGTCAGTAGTCTGGTACCTGAACAAGCAGGGAGGGATCAGATCCTACCCCCTTTGCAGAGAGGCCATGAAGGTATGGGATTGGGCGATTGCAACCAAACATTCTCTGGTAGCAACATACATTCCAGGGAGATCCAATGTGATAGCCGACAGGCTGAGCAGAACTGTTCTCTCCCCTCACGGGTGGTCTCTGAACGACAGAGTGGCAACTCAGATTTTCAGAAGATGGGGAACTCCTTGTTGTGACCTATTCGCAACCCCCCTCAATATGAAATGCCAACAGTTCTTCTCTCTCACCCCAGTTCTGGGGGAGATTTCCAAGGACACCCTAGTCCAAGCTTGGCCCACCGGCCTGCTATACGCCTTTCCACTGGTTCCCCTTCTTCCCAAGGTGATCCAGAAGGCGATTCTCTTAGAGAGCAAGATGATTTTAGTTGCCCCATACTGGCCTCGTCAAGTCTGGTTTCCCTTTCTTCAGAAATATGCACTGGATGGTCCATGGTTCTTGGACCAAGTTCCGGACCTCTTGACCCATCAGTCAGGACAGCATCATCAGTCCCTCCACTCATTGAGGTTAACAGCTTGGCTCCTCCTCTTCCGACCTTAGTCAGGAACCATGCTTTGGATCCAGAAGTCATACATATCTTGTCCTCGGCCCACAAGACTTCTACTAAGAAAATGTATAACAGCAAATGGAAGAGATTTGCTATTTGGGCCCAACTCCGGCGATTAGATCCCATAACTGTCCTGGTATCAGAAGTTCTGAAGTTTTTAGCTTCTCTGTTCAATCAAGGTTCTTCAGTCTCTACCATTAAGGTTCAATTGGCAGCTATTTCCAATTTTCATGAGAGCATAGAACCACCTTTGATGAGCAACAAGTTGTGTAAAGCCTTCATGAAAGGTGCTGGGCTGCTTCGGCCCCCGATATCTCATCCCGCTCCACCGTGGGACCTTAATGTTGTGTTAGGTGCTTTGACCTCTTCCCCCTTCGAACCGGCAGCAACTTGTGACTTGAAATTTCTTTCTTGGAAGACTGCTTTCTTAGTCGCAATTACATCAGCCAGAAGAGTTTCGGAACTTCAAGCCCTATGTGTCAAACCACCATACCTGGTTTTTCACAAGGATAGAGTATCCCTCAGACCGAATCCATCCTTTGTTCCTAAGGTTTGTTCTAGTTTTTGTCTGCAACAGTCATTGGAACTTCCAGTTTTCTTCCCAAAGTACTCAGATAGAGCAGAATACATCTTTCACACCTTAGATGTTCATAGGCAATTGCGCTTCTATTTGGATAGGACGCACCAAACACGGAAAACAGATCAGTTGTTTGTGTTCTTTTCGGACAATAAATTGGGCAAAGCCGTCACGAAGGTCACTATTGCCAAGTGGATCAGAGACTGTATCAGTCATACTTACTTCATTTCTAATAAAGAGCTTACATCTACTGTGAAAGCTCATTCTACCAGGGCTATGGCTACTTCGACAGCTTTTCATTCTAAGCTTGCCATTAGTGACATTTGTGCTGCGGCTACGTGGTCTTCTCCTCACACCTTCATTTCTCATTACAAATTGGACGTGGCATCTCGGGGGCGAGCTTCCTTCGGTTCCACAGTTCTTAGGAGTGTTTTCCAGTGAGCCACCCAGGAATCAGGTGCTAGGGACGCTGACCCATCAGTACAGAATATAGGCGAGATAGGATCACATAACATCTTTTAGTTATATACTTACCATAACTTTAGATGTTTGGGATCCATCTCGCCTACATTCCAAATAGCCCACCCTCCTTCCCCCTGCCTTGGAGATCAGAAGAGACCGGACGGGTCGAGTTCAGCCGTTTCATCTTGAAACACCTGGCAATGTTATATCAACAGTCTATGTGTGTGTGCATGTGTGCGGACAAACAAGATCTGGGGAAGCAGTGGTGGTGCATCCTGGGATGTAGGATAGCTCAGCCAATAAGATACTTTGTTCGATAGTATAGCATGCCGAGTCGGAGCCGAGGATCGGCTCCGAACCCATCAGTACAGAATGTAGGTGCGATGGATCCCAAACATCTAAAGTTATGGTAAGTACATGACTAAAAGTTTTTGCCCACAGATCCAGGTCAGTCACTACACAAAGCAAAAAAAAAGTTTTTTTTTTTCATTTTTTTTCATTCTTGCATTGGCTTCTTTTGTCAGATTCTACAGCCTTCCCTTATAGCTAATACTCAGATTCAGAATCTATTTAATGGGACATAAAAGGGTAAGAATGTACCTGCTAATATAAGATTTAGTTTACAAAACTGGGGAGGTGTGTGTGTGTGTGTATGTGTGTGTGTGTGTGTGTGTGTGTGTGTGTGTGTGTGTGTGTGTGTGTGTGTGTGTGTGTGTGTGTGTGTGTGTGTGTGTGTGTGTGTGTGTGTGTGTATATATATATATATATATATATATATATATATATATATATATATATATATAGTCACCTAGTTAATTTTAATTAGATGCGCAGAACAGTATAATAAGATGATGACCATAAGTTCATGTGCAGCCATGGTACCTTTTATAATTTGCCATTCTGTTACTGTATCTTGCAATGATGTATTTGGCAATAATTTATGCAAATAGTGGTTTAACCTTTAGCAAATATTTTACAAATGGCATGTTCAGACAAATTTTAGTTGTGCTGATGATACACCAAAGCTCTATATAAATGTGTGATGACATGCCAAGACTGTAGGTAAAACATTGACATGTCAAGGCTAGACATGCAAAAAATGTCTACAGGGTATACAAGATTTATTTATTTAATGACATTTGTTTACCAGGAAAGTCCAACTGGACTACCTATCCTTAGTTGAGGCCCAGAGTGAGAAATGCTCCAGTAAGTTGACAATATGATCTCACTCTACAGATATACAACAATTACACCAGTAATCAGGCACAAGATATAAGGTATAAATATCCAATAGTCCGATACAGGCTATAAGGTTACATTGTCATTCCTGGCTGGAGAGATTAGCAAATTAACTGAAATTTAAGTTAAATTAGCATCAGGTAGCAGGGGTAAAAAATAACACTCAAAAACATGTTCATTGTATAAAATGTTAGCGTGTGAGAGACAGGATAAATTAAAGCACCAAAGTGGAGGTTTCTCAGAGTAAATTATGATGCTTAGAGTACAGGTGATGATGTAATAAAGGAAGTAATAGAGTTAGGAAAGTAGTGGGGGAAAGTAGTTGAGGAAGAAACAGAGTACCACTAGGATAATAGTATGAGACATAAAAGAGCTTGGGCTTAAAACAGAACAAAATGTATAGTCCACAATAACCAAAGAATCAGTAACCGACCTTTAATTAATCGAACAAAATTGACAACTTAAACAGAAAATAACAATCCAGCTGAATCACAAAACTGACAACTTAAACAGAAAATACCAATCCAACTGAATCACAACTTACATTAAACAAAAACAAATGCTTTAATGTTCCACTGAATGTGTGCATAGTAAGAAAAAAAAAAGAAACTGTAAATGGCAGTAGAATTATTTAACATGTAGATTAAATGAAAGCAGTCTTCAGTACTCCACAACATACTAAGATTACTGACCTTCTGTATTATAACAAACTTTCTCCTTCTTGTCTCTGAGAAGGTATAAAACATTAATTACTCTTAAATTTAATCTGAGCATCTTCCACGTGAGTCTGCTCCTTGACTATAAAAGATATTGGTTGCTAAATCTGGAGACCAATATCCAAGTTAGCACCATGAATGTTGGTGCCATCGCTTGAATAAATTCTGGATCTGAAAGAAAGCCCCACACAGCCAGTCATAAAAACTCCTAAACATTGGAAGAAATAGAGGTTAAAATGACTAGATGACCCAAGTACAAGTACAAGAACACTTTAACTTTCTCAAAATGTAGTACTGTTTGAAGTACTCAAAAATATACCAGCATAATTAAATAAAGCCCTTAATTCATTAAATCCACTAGGAATGTCCTTCCTAACTAGGAAGGAAAAGTCAAACATATCCCAATACATTCAACACTAGCAAATTTCTGACCCTCCATTAAAGTTAAATAGGCCTACAGTTCTGAATTGTTTTCCATATAATTTGGGCAAAATGAGGAAAGGATCAATTAATTTTAGCACTAGAATCATGTTATTGTAATTTTTATTGCCCCAGTTTCAGAATCACACAAAGTTAATTTAGACATGTGGCTAAACAAAATGAGGAAGTGCTCTTACCTGAAAGCTCTGCATGTTGTATTTTGTATTTTATTAAAGAGTATTAGAAATGTCCCAGTCTATCCCTGTTTTACATATAGGTCATGGCTGAAAGTAATCATTTTGCCTTTCACTTACCAGTAATAATATATTAAAAAAAAATCAATACACATTTTTGACTCCAACCCAATTTGATAAATTAAATCTATAACACCATCTATTGTCCACCGGTTTATTCATTATACTCTAGGTGTGAAGTCTGGGTGCAAGCATACCTCTCAACTGCAGATTTTCGCAGAATGTCCAGATTTTTGCCTCATATTTTTGGTCTATTTTTTCATAAAATTGTGGTGTTCTGGCAAATTACTGGCAAACCATTAGAGATTGAAGTTAGAAATTAATGAAGACAATTGAATTTCAGACTTCATATCCTTCAGAAAACCCATGCTAATGTGAAACCTGTTATTCTATCAATTTTCTAAGCTTGTAAGAGCAATATTTAATAACTGCCCATATTTTTGGGCCTTTGTCCCACTTTTCTTGATGGCTTTGCCAGATTTCATGTTCTAAGAGGTTGAGAGGTATGGGTGCAAGATGTGAAAAATGTCCACATTACAAGGTTAGGGTTAATTTTTTTATGCAGTAACAAGCATTTCCCACTCCGTTACTGTGTGACATAGGAGACTGGCATTGAAATGGGAAGCATGCAGATCCTTCTATGTCCTTTCCATACTAAAGATATGTTCAATTACCCACCAGTTGCTACTAGACAAAAGAGAAGTTAATCATTTTAAGCCACTGCAATTCCACTGGTACACCATACTAGTTAGTCCCTCTATCCAAAGGGGAATGGGGATGGTGACCTGGAATAAATTTGTGGTTATCCATCCATTAGTCTAAGTTGTATTTGAAGACAGTGAGGAAGGCATTTGTTCCAGATACGAGGAGGTCTCTGGGAATGATATGGCCCATTTATGATTTAGGTCCCTTAATGATCTGTTCATATTATTACCAGTTTTATGAATATTTAAAATAACAAGAAATATAATAGACCAAGTTCAGTATAGGGGTAAAGTTTAGATTAATTTGCCAGTCTAAGAATGTTGTGTATTTAGCTAGATGTAAATTCTGTCCAGCATACTATGTTGGAAAAACGAAGAGTAGGCTCCGCGACAGAGTGTACGAACACCAATATGCAATTTCTAAAGAAAAATTGGAAAATGCCTTGGCAAAACATATTTATTTATGTCAAGGGCACAGGTTTACATATATGGCAATTGACCAGGTATCCCAACCCTTAAGGGGTGGCCCAGTCCCCCTTCACTTAGAGGAGCTTGAACTTGCTTGGCAGATAAGGCTGAATGCCTACAAATTACCAGGCTTAATGATATGTGTTCATCAGTTGCATATTGAAATGTAAAAATTTAAGCAAATGATGGTGAAAGGTGGCACTTGTGTTTGTGATTTATTTCCAAATATGTAGTTGCTTTGACATTCCGCTTCAATATCTACAAATCTGTAATTTAATATGTGCACATCTTGACCTTCATTTAATGTTTGGTGTCCCTATGGCAGTTTATTTGGATTGAAAATATATTTATATTTTTTATCAAACTTTTTTATTAAGCTCGATTGGTTGTGAGGTAATATTTAGTATAACTTTCAAAGTATAATTCATTGTACTAAAGTTATATTTACTTATTCATTTATTATATCTGATAATTTAATTAACTTGTTTATTGGTTTTGTAAGTTACAGTGTTTCTTTTTCAAATATAAATAGTATCTGTGTATAGTTTGATGCAACAATGTTGCTTTAAATGTGAGTTTTAAATGTCACTTCCACTTTGTTTTTAAATGCGATGTGAGCAAGTAATTTTCCACTTCTGAAGAAGTTTGCTTTGGTGCAAACAAAAAGTGCTTTAAGTTTTGGTATTAAACGGAAGATTTGCCTCCTGAGCTGTGCCATTTTCTTGTTATTTTAATTAGTTTATTTCAGTTTTATGAATATGTAATAGATCAAGCAAGCCTGAGTCATTTGCAGGTTTGTAGTCCAGCAATAGATCAATCTGTAGGACACAGAGAAAAGACCGGGACATTTTTTCATAAATAAACTTTACATATCACTCGTTTAAAATACAGATGTGTTCCTCATGCGTGGTGCACCTTTGGTTCACCTGTAGTTAACTGCTTTTGTTTTGCTGCCCCCCCCCCCCAAATGCTTTCCCTTATCCACTCCTTTCCTCTCCCCTCCCTCTTCCACTGCTACTTCCTATCTGTATGATATAGTACTATGGAACCTTTCTAGTCTTTTTGTACCTTCCCCCTCCTCTTTCCTCATTTTCACTTTTTAGCCCTCTTTTTGCCAGATCAATGAACGTTTTGTGTAGCGCCTATATTGATACCCTTTGCCCTGTCACCTAGATTTTCACTAGTAATTTCACATCCAGCATCTTCCATATTCTCAGCTTCATTTCTTCACATGCTCCTCCCTTTTGTAGCTTTTCCATAGCTTTTTGTACCTTGTTCCTCTCTTCTTTCTGTACCTCACAGTGGCTGTTTTCTCCCCATCTCTATACCACATTCCCCAGTTCCTTTATTGTCTTCTCAGTTTTGTTCCTGATGGTCTCTCTGTTCTCTCTTCCTTTAGTCCACTATTTATTTTTCTAACTCTTGCAGCCTTTTGCCTTTAAGGTCAATAATTATAGCCTCAGTGTGTACATTAGTAAAGATAGTACTGTCATTCTCACTGTATTCACCCTTCCTAGTATTATGTCCCCCTGCCCTTTCTCTCTCTACCATCTTCTTTATCTCCCTCTGATCATTTCCAAGTTCTTAACCTGTGTCTGTTCCAGTGTAGTTCAAAATTGCATTACAGTGTTATTTAGGGCTCAGGACCTCAAGTAGGCCAGTATGAGTTTTATTATTAACTGTGTCGTGAAAACTTTCTCTTCGAAGTAGGAATTAGGTTGTCATCTAAACCAAATTAAACAAATTGATCTCCTGATACCCAAAGGGAAATAATCCCATAATCTTGTGAAAAACAGTAAACAACTGTTATGAATGTTTTTTACATTCTTTGATTACTATCATGCTTCTCGCCTAAACCTTCAACAGTTCTCCCTAACCCATTTGTACAACTCCAGCAGGAAACCATCTGGTCACCAGATTTTCTCTCTCTTAATTCGTCTTTGTTCAACTGGTATGTTTGCATTTATAATATTGTTTGTTCTTGGTTTCAGTTGTATTTCCTCTTTATTTTCCCTGATTTCAAGCTATTATTTTCCCTCCCCCATTTTCTGTTTCCATGTAGATTTCTTTGGCGCTGTCACTGATCTGTTTTACCCTCCTCCTTTTCCTGTCTTCTTTACTTCAATTGATCCTTGTTTTCATTCGTAATTCTCTGCCAAGTGTTTTCCTATTAGCTTTCCAATAGTCTGCAGTAATATTTCCAGTACCAATACTCTGTGTTTGGCACCATTGCAATCCTTCCATCTACCACCAGCTTTACTGCTACTTCTTATATATTTTGTTCCAACTGTGCTGCTCCCTGTTACTACCCTTCTTTTTTAATCTAGACTGTCTTTCTTCAGTTCTAATATTTCATTTTCTCTCTCTCTTCTTTTTCACATCTGCTTTCAATATTTCCCTATAATTGCTGCTTTTATATCATCCTTGCACTACTCTTGTTGCTCCTTTGTCCCTCTCATTTTCCCCAAATATTGTACTTACTAATTTTCACTTTGGTCTTGGATACCTGTTCTTTCCATTTGTAGAGGGCCCATCTCCATCCTGGTCCCTCTTTTCCTGTCATTTCAATCCTGATTGCTTTCGTCGATGCATCTCTCCACTCGCTGTGCTTGCCTCCTTTTTCAGTATCCTATGTAGCCTGCTGGCTTGTAATAGGCAACCTCTTGTGAATGTGTACTGCCTCATTTTAAGGTGTCTTTCTATCCATATATCCTTCAGTGTCCTTTTCATCATGATACTTTCCAGATCTTATTTAATTTTAACCTTCTTATCACAGTCTGTCTTTCTGTGGGTCTAAGGTTACATTGTCTGTACAACTAGTTCAATTTATTTTTTTTCTCTTTGCATGTTTCCACTGTACAAAAAATAAAAAAATCTTTCCTCATCTTACTATTGTGTGAAGATATTCTCAATTGTCCATTTGCCCCCTCCTATTTCCCCATGCCAAATGATCCATTTTCTTATTCCACTTTTCACCACTCTCCCTGTAATGGTTTGCAGTCCTCATTTTGGTTACTTCTGCCTTTCATACTTCTAATTTGGATAGTTTGTGCTTTGTGCAGTTTCTCCTCTATTTTGGTTTCTTGCAATCATCTCTTCAGTTATTGTGTTTTTAGTTCCCTCTGTATTTTGCGGTACTAGTACTATTTTCAGCATTAGCTTTTTTCACCCTCCTTGATCTTCCCACCAAGCTGGGCAACAAGTCCTTTGATGGTCACCTCTCTTCTTTCCCAAAGTAGGAAATGTTTCCCTTCAGTCAGTGATTATGCTGTCTGTATCCAGCCTCTGCTTCCTGGTATCCTGCCCCTTGTTCCATAGTGCCATGATTTACCTTCTATTACTCGGTTTCTATTTGTATTCTCCTGATCCAACTTTTGAACCATGCTTCATGTTGCATTTCTCTCTTTTTTGCCTTACAGCTATCCCTAACTAACCAGTTGCTGCTATTCCAGTACATGTACACTCTAACCCAGAGGTAGTGATTACATAGTCATTTTACTATTTTACACACACACATATATATATATATATATATATATATATATATATATATATATATATATATATATATGGGTTACCGTCATTTGATCGAAATTTCATTTGACTGAAACCCATTTGATTGATAGCTCAGTTGACTGACAACTAGTACTTCAGTACACTTTATGGCAAAAAACAGGGATTTGTCCCCTTCCTCAATGTAGTGCGACCCTGGAGTTGGTATATATAGTTAGGGGGTGTGTGGGGTGAAGGGGGCGAAGCCCCCCACCTAGTGTCATTTAAAAGAATAAAATAATACAAAAAGTGCAGAAATTAAACCAAAATAGGTGGGGGGCTTTGCCCCCACACCTCCCAATGTGGGGGGCTGCACCCCCTCACGCCCTGACATCAAGTCTCTTGGGTAATACTGCACCTTTAACTCTAATAAAGTGGTATCTACTGGTGAACTAACTGGCAATCTATTGGGTTAAACAGGGATTTATACAGAGATTAACTAGTTTTGTTAATGATTTGAGAGTGGGGTATAGTGTCAAAAGCCTTAGATGAATTGAGGTAAGCTGTATGCATACAGTTAACCTCACCTAGTGCATCTGTGAAGAGAAATCTACTAGGTTTAATAATAGGCAGTATCTGTCTTTTACAAATGCAAACTGTTTTGAGTCTAGGGATTAAATTACCCAATATCCCTGTTTATGAGGTCTATAATTTTATCTTCTATCACCTTGCTAATGAAGTTTGTGAGGCTCATATATGTAATGTGTCCAATGTCTGTGGCATGGCACCTCATGTGTAGGTGGACCACTGCAAATGTTCTCCAAGCTTCTGGCACACATCCAGAGGATAAGTTGTTGCTGAATAGTTTAAGGTGGAGGTCTTATAGGGTACATTTAATACTGATAAGGGAACAGTCTAGTAGGTTATCTTGGCTTTGCCTTAAAGATTATATTTAGTAACTGTTCAGAGGCAATTGCTGTGGGTGGCAATGGATTGGATACTTTATACTGATATGCTTGTAAGTGACAGAAGGGAATAGTTGTACAGTTATTAGCGATACCAATTTACATGAAGACGTTAAGTGAAAATGCATAAATTTAATTTTATTAGCTATACCCTCGGGGTCCAGGTAAGTGATGCCATTTGTGATAAATTTGGTGTAATGCTGGTCATTGTTCTGACATTTGTTATATAATTAAAACATGTTTTGTGATTATCCTCTGTTGATATAGCAATTTTTTAGTTCATAACTAGTTCTGTAGGATTTGATATTAATCTGAATTTTTTGTTAACCATTTTGAGGTTGATTATATCACACAATAAGCTTTTTGTTTTATTCTTCAGGACTGAGCTCTTTCCTTTTATTGTAGGGTTTATTTATAGTTGATATTTACTAGAGGGTTTATGTTTTATATCTGGAACTGTATTTTTTGCAAATAGGAACATACATCTGGACTTTTGGAAAGTTCCTGTGTTGTCCATTTCCTTTCTTGGATAAAGGGAGGCTTCTTTGTTCACCAGTGGCAGTGGGGAGCTTAGAGCAGCCTATCTATCCCTGGAGGAGTGTTCCAGCACAATAATCTGGTAGTCTATTGGCCATTTTGGGCCAATTTCTAGCTCTTTCAAGTCCCCCTGTATAAAACCCACTTTGGCGTAGTTTTTGCGCTTGTTACTACTCAGCCAAGCTCCTTGTGGTCCTGTAGAGTGGTGCTAGCAGCAGAGAGGCTAAAAGAGCAACTGTTAACCTGATAAAAGTGTTTTTTTTCCTGCTACTACCTGGGTGACTGTCCGATCTAGCTAAACTGCAAGTATTTCTGCTACTTGAACTGTTTTAAACTGTTTAAAGTTGTTTTTGCACCTGCACTTTTAAAGTTTGTCCTTTTTATTGCATTTACCTGTTGAGGCTACACACTCAAGTGCGCTAGCCTGTGTTACATATTTATTGCATTTTCCTGCTGTTGCAAAAAAGAAAAAAAAAATTATCCTTGTTTCCCACCTTTCCTGACCTAGAGTAGTCCAAATACAGGCTTTGCTGTATTCTGGACTTTTGGAAAGTTCCTGTGTTGCCCATTTCCTTTCTTGGATAAAGGGAGGCTTCTTTGTTCACCAGTGGCAGTGGGGAGCTTAGAGCAGCCTATCTATCCCTGGAGGAGTGTTCCCAGCACAAGAATCTGGTAGTCTATTGGCCGTTTAGGGCCAATTTCTAGCTCTTTCAAGTCCCCCTGTATAAAACCCGCTTTGGCATGGCTTTGCACGATTTTGCATAGCTAGCATCGGCAGCTCCGCTAGTTGGGTTTAAACCATTCTCGGCTCCACAAAGTCTGCTCTTCACTTTTTCCCTTAGAACTGATCTAGTTCTCATAATAAACACCCTATTCCTACTCTAAAGCCTGGCACTTGCTCACTAAAGCAATTATATAAGTCAGCACTAAAACATTAAAGGCACTACACCCTCACAAACTCCCCTTGAGTACCTTGTTCCCCATTGGCCCTTTTTTTCAATTATAAAGGAATTCCCAATACTATTGTAGCATGTCCAAAGGTCAGTTGTCAATCTCCTCTCCAGTCCAGCTGGTGAATCTGGGAATCTTGAGGCAATGTTACAACTGCCTCATGTACACAGACAACCCTCTCCTCCTCCCAACAAATTCCAACACATGTGAGAGATGCAACCATATAGCCAAACTGGAAGCTAAGCTCTCTCAACTCAGTACTGGCATAACCAGTCAGGAGGAGAAGGAAACCACACTCACTACAATTCCAGTCTCACATAGACCTACCATGACAGCAAACCAAACACATAAACACACAAAAACATACTCGGAGGCTCTAAATAAAAATCTGCCTAAGCAGCACAGACCTCCAAAGCAGACATCCAAGCAACTGCTACCCCAAAACAAAACACGTGCAACACATAGCTCACAAAGCCAGTGTGCCAAACAGTCACAGCCCTTAAGGCTAAACAACACACCTGATACACTTGTAATAGGTGACTCTATCGTCAGGCACACTGACGTCCCTCTCACCAGGCAGAACAAGGAGAAGGTCACTGTGAACTGCCTGTCCTGTGCTAGGATCTGCCACATAACACACGCACTCAGGTCACTCCAAGGCAAGTACAAATATGACTCAGTCATTGTCCATGCTGGTATGAATGACCTGAGATGTACCTCCCTGGACTACATGAAAAGAGACATAGAGGAGCTCTCTGAGCATGTAGCCCAGGCCAGTATGACCCTGAACTTGAGTAGCATCTTACCCTCACCAAGAATGATGCCACAATATGAAGACAAGATAATCAATTTCAACAATTGGCTTAAGTATTGGTGTCATTCAAAGGGGATCCAATGCCTGTCAGCCTGGGATGACATGTTCGACAAGCCACGATGCTTTGCTAGGGATGGCTTGCACCTGTCACCCCTGGGCTTTCGGATATTGGCAAAGGCTCTTGCCACCCCCATAGTGCCTTTTTTAGGCAAGGCGCAAAAGACAAACCCACCTCCATAGGTATCACAAGGGATAAGAAACTAAGAGTAATGCTACTCAACGCCAGAAGTCTAAACCTCAAGATGCACGTACTCAAAACTTTCCTTAGCATGTAGAACATCGATATCTGTGCAGTAACAGAAACCTGGTTCAAGGCTCCCGAGAGCACCCCGGCACTACCAGGTTATACCTCATACCATGCTTTTCGGCCCCAAAACTTGGACTGAACCACAAAAGGAGGGGGAGTATCAATATTCGTCAAAAAAAAACACACCTCCAGGTTGGTGGCACAGCACGAAGCATCAGAGACTATCCATGTGCAACTAACAGTGGGTAAAACTGCCTTCCAGTTTATAGCCTGCTACAGACCACCCTCCCAAACCCAGGAACCCCACTCGGCCTTCCTGAAAACACTGGAAAATATGAAGGTCTCTCCAAACACCATTATATTGGGCGACTTCAACTACCCAAACATAGACTGGGAGCATTACTCTAGCTCCAACACCCTAGCCCAAAGGTTCCTAGAATATATAAACTCAAATGCTATGGAACAACTTGTTACCACTCCCACAAGAGGGGAAAACATACTGGACCTGATCATCACCAACATGGGGGCTCTATGCTCCAGACCAGAAGTGTATCCCTCACTGGTAAGATCAGACCATAAACTAATCTCACTGGCTATTCACATCCCGACCCCACCCCCTGCCCAGAAAACCACAGTGAAAAACCTCTCTAAAGCAAATTTCATACTCCTCAAAACCAAGGTAGAATCCTTCAAAGCCCCTGGGCCTGTGGAAAATATGGCCCAGACCGCAGAATCCTTTATAAATGCATTCTATGAACACCTTCAGGAATGCATGGATCATGCAATTCCAAATAAAACCAAGACCCAATCCTCCAAAGGCAGGTATCCTGTCTGGTGGACCCCAGCCATAAACAAACTATAAAATAGAAGGAAGAAGCTACTACATGATAGAGCAAAATCCCAAAAAGGGAAGGCATCTCTGATCAGTATTAGCAAAAAACTATGGGCACTCATAAAATCATCTAAGGCCAGCTTCGAGAGAAAAATTGCACAGGACACTAAAGATAATCACAAGGCTTTCTTTAGTTATGTTAGGAACCTGGGTGGGAATTCCCAGATATGATCAAAATTAGTCCAAAATGACAAAAAATACACTGAACCCACAGACATTGCCAACATCCTAGCTGACAGGTTCACGCAAACTCCCCCCCCCCCACCAAAAGGGCAAATATCTATCCCAGCAGAGTGCTGCCCCCCAACATCTCAGATGCTCAGGTAAGAGCCGCCCTCTCCAAAGCAAAAAACACAGCATTAATGGGACCAGACTGTGTCCCGGGCTGCATCTACATGAACTCCAAGAAGAGCTAAACCCAAACATAAAACTACTGTTCAATCTCAGCCTTACTACAGGATATGTACCCAAAGAGTGGCGTACAGCAACAGTGGTCCCTCTCCACAAAGCTGGTGCCTCAACGGATCCTGGAAACTATTGCCCCATAAGCCTGATTAGCTTGGTCTGCAAAGCTATGGAAAGGATCATCATGGACCTCATAAATAAAGATATTGGGGACCTACAGACACTGGATCCTACCCAGTTCGGCTTTGTTAATGGCAGATCCTGCCTCTTAAATCTGGTCAATTTCTTTGAAACAGTCACCAAGGCCATTGACAAGGGGGGTGCCATAAAGGGAGGCTTCTTTGTTTACCAGTGGCGGTGGGGAGCTTAGAGCAGCCTATCTATCCCTGGAGGAGTGTTCCCAGCACAAGAATCTGGTAGTCTATTGGCCGTTTAGGGCCAATTTCTAGCTCTTTCAAGTCCCCCTGTATAAAACCCGCTTTGGCATGGCTTTGCACGATTTTGCGCATAGCGCAGCATCGGGCAGCTGCGCTTAGTTGGGTTTAAACCATTCTCGGCTCCACAAAGTCTGCTCTTCACTTTTTCCCTTAGAACTGATCTAGTTCTCATAATAAACACCCTATTCCTACTCTAAAGCCTGGCACTTGCTCACTAAAGCAATTATATAAGTCAGCACTAAAACATTAAAGGCACTACACCCTCACAAACTCCCCTTGAGTACCTTGTTCCCCATTGGCCCTTTTTTTTCAATTATAAAGGAATTCCCAATACTATTGTAGCATGTCCAAAGGTCAGTTGTCAATCTCCTCTCCAGTCCAGCTGGTGAATCTGGGAATCTTGAGGCAATGTTACAACTGCCTCATGTACACAGACAACCCTCTCCTCCTCCCAACAAATTCCAACACATGTGAGAGATGCAACCATATAGCCAAACTGGAAGCTAAGCTCTCTCAACTCAGTACTGGCATAACCAGTCAGGAGGAGAAGGAAACCACACTCACTACAATTCCAGTCTCACATAGACCTACCATGACAGCAAACCAAACACATAAACACACAAAAACATACTCGGAGGCTCTAAATAAAAATCTGCCTAAGCAGCAGAGACCTCCAAAGCAGACATCCAAGCAACTGCTACCCCAAAACAAAACACGTGCAACACATAGCTCACAAAGCCAGTGTGCCAAACAATCACAGCCCTTAAGGCTAAACAACACACCTGATACACTTGTAATAGGTGACTCTATCGTCAGGCACACTGACGTCCCGCTCACCAGGCAGAACAAGGAGAAGGTCACTGTGAACTGCCTGTCCTGCGCTAGGATCTGCCACATAACACACGCACTCAGGTCACTCCAAGGCAAGTACAAATATGACTCAGTCATTGTCCATGCTGGTATGAATGACCTGAGATGTACCTCCCTGGACTACATGAAAAGAGACATAGAGGAGCTCTCTGAGCATGTAGCCCAGGCCGGTATGACCCTGACCTTGAGTAGCATCTTACCCTCACCAAGAATGATGCCACAATATGAAGACAAGATAATCAATTTCAACAATTGGCTTAAGTATTGGTGTCATTCAAAGGGGATCCAATGCCTGTCAGCCTGGGATGACATGTTCGACAAGCCACGATGCTTTGCTAGGGATGGCTTGCACCTGTCACCCCTGGGCTTTCGGATATTGGCAAAGGCTCTTGCCACCCCCATAGTGCCTTTTTTAGGCAAGGCGCAAAAGACAAACCCACCTCCATAGGTATCACAAGGGATAAGAAACTAAGAGTAATGCTACTCAACGCCAGAAGTCTAAACCTCAAGATGCACGTACTCAAAACTTTCCTTAGCATGTAGAACATCGATATCTGTGCAGTAACAGAAACCTGGTTCAAGGCTCCCGAGAGCACCCCGGCACTACCAGGTTATACCTCATACCATGCTTTTCGGCCCCAAAACTTGGACTGAACCACAAAAGGAGGGGGGAGTATCAATATTCGTCAAAACAAAACACACCTCCAGGTTGGTGGCACAGCACGAAGCATCAGAGACTATCCATGTGCAATTAACAGTGGGTAAAACTGCCTTCCAGTTTATAGCCTGCTACAGACCACCCTCCCAAACCCAGGAACCCCACTCGGCCTTCCTGAAAACACTGGAAAATATGAAGGTCTCTCCAAACACCATTATATTGGGCGACTTCAACTACCCAAACATAGACTGGGAGCATTACTCTAGCTCCAACACCCTAACCCAAAGGTTCCTAGAATTTATAAACTCAAATGCTATGGAACAACTTGTTACCACTCCCACAAGAGGGGAAAACATACTGGACCTGATCATCACCAACATGGGGGCTCTATGCTCCAGACCAGAAGTGTATCCCTCACTGGTAAGATCAGACCATAAACTAATCTCACTGGCTATTCACATCCCAACCCCACCCCCTGCCCAGAAAACCACAGTGAAAAACTTCTCTAAAGCAAATTTCATACTCCTCAAAACCAAGGTAGAATCCTTCAAAGCCCCTGGGCCTGTGGAAAATACGGCCCAGACCGCAGAATCCTTTATAAATGCATTCTATGAACACCTTCAGGAATGCATGGATCATGCAATTCCAAATAAAACCAAGACCCAATCCTCCAAAGGCAGGCATCCTGTCTGGTGGACCCCAGCCATAAACAAACTATACAATAGAAGGAAGAAGCTACTACATGATAGAGCAAAATCCCAAAAAGGGAAGGCATCTCTGATCAGTATTAGCAAAAAACTATGGGCACTCATAAAATCATCTAAGGCCAGCTTCGAGAGAAAAATTGCACAGGACACTAAAGATAATCACAAGGCTTTCTTTAGTTATGTTAGGAACCTGGGTGGGAATTCCCAGATATGCTCAAAATTAGTCCAAAATGACAAAAAATACACTGAACCCACAGACATTGCCAACATCCTAGCTGACAGGTTCAGCGCAAACTACCCCCCCACCAAAAGGGCAAATATCTATCCCAGCAGAGTGCTGCCCCCCAACATCTCAGATGCTCAGGTAAGAGCCGCCCTCTCCAAAGCAAAAAACACAGCATCAATGGGACCAGACTGTGTCCCGGGCTGCATCCTACATGAACTCCAAGAAGAGCTAAACCCAAACATAAAACTACTGTTCAATCTCAGCCTTACTACAGGATATGTACCCAAAGAGTGGCGTACAGCAACAGTGGTCCCTCTCCACAAAGCTGGTGCCTCAACGGATCCCGGAAACTATTGCCCCATAAGCCTGACTAGCTTGGTCTGCAAAGCTATGGAAAGGATCATCATGGACCTCATAAATAAAGATATTGGGGACCTACAGACACTGGATCCTACCCAGTTCGGCTTTGTTAATGGCAGATCCTGCCTCTTAAATCTGGTCAATTTCTTTGAAACAGTCACCAAGGCCATTGACGACAGGAACGTGGTCCACACAGCCTACCTGGACCTCGCAAAAGCCTTCGATACAATACCCCACTCGGGCATTACAGATAAGCTCACCAGCTTAAATATAAACCCCTATGTCACTAGATGGGTTGCAAACTGGCTCAAGGACAGAACCCACATGGTTAGAATTGCTGGAGCCGTGTCAGACTGCAAACCAGTTACAAGTGGTGTCCCACAAGGCTCAGTCCTGGGACCTCTCTTGTTTGGTATGTATTTCTCGGAGGTACAGGCCAACACGGAAGGACTGCAGCTGACCAAGTTCGCAGATGATTGCAAACTAGGCGCCATAATCGACTCTCCAGCTGACACAAGCATCCTACAAAAGGGCCTCATAGAAACAGACAACTGGTGCCAGAGCCATGGCCTCAAGTTAAACGCCAAAAAGTGTATAGTCATCCCCTTTGGCAAAAACAAATTGCCCACAAATTACCACATAGGTGGTAATCCATTAAGTACAGAAAAAGTAATTAGGGACTTGGGGACTCAAGTTGATAGCAATCTCTCATTTGAAAACCACATGGCCAAAGTGGTTAAAAAAACATTTTATATAGCCCACCTAATCATGAAGGATTCACATCTAGATCAGGGGAGGTCATCGTGCCTCTTTACTCATCCCTCATCAGGCCCATAATTGAGTACAATGCCCCTTTTGGGATGTACCTTACCAGACACCTGCAGCAACTGGAAAGACCCCAAAAGTACCTCACCAAGAGGATCAAAGGGCTAAAACAGATGCCATATGCTGCCTGGTTAAAGAAACTCCAGTTCTACTTAGTGGCATACGCCTGCTCAGAGGCGATCTGTGCCTGACGTATAAAGCCATGTCCAACCCGGAATTAATGAACATGCTGCATCTCAGAAAATCCAAATCCCATCGAGCTATGTGCTCGAGAGACTTGAACCTCAGCACTGAAATAAATAGGACATGCTGGAGGGACAGATTCATAACCCAGAGGCTCCCTTCACTCTGGAATAAAATCCCAGTCCAGGTTAGGCAGAGTCCTTCATTGACTCTCTTCAAGAGGAATCTTGATGAGTGGATGGGAGATCGTAGGTTTAGCCGGATATCACTTCTGTGTCACTGTTAGACAGAGGGACAGTATACTAACCTCGAAAAAGGGCATAGCAAAATTCATTTAAAATGAGTGGTGAAAGCCAAACACACTCTGGCTAGGCTTATAAATGCCCTAGGGCAGATAGCCTAGTATGAACCTATGAACCTATGAACATGCTTATGCAAGAGTTGTGATAAGAGTATAGGCATTGTGTGTATGTGACGCTATTTTCTATAGGCTCATCATGGAGCAGGGAACTTAATTCCTCACTGACTGCAAGGCAACTGGCCTTGGAGAAGTCTCTAAGGATGGGTATGTTGATTGCTGACCTGCACTGAGATTGTATGTTGAATCACACAACATTGTGATCTGACTTCACCAGTGAGGATATTAAAATGGGTAAGCAAGAAGTAGTCATGGGCAGTGTTGGTGAAGATAGTAAATATGTTGGTGCCTGTTTTTGGGAAGAGGTTAATATTTGATCAAGGAAGTTTGCAATAAAGTCAAGGTAGTATTGTTCATATTTATTTATTGTGGCAGGTATGCCAATTTCTGATGGGATACCAAAAGGTGAGTATGCCAATTTCTGATGGGATACTAAAAGTCCTCTAAATAAAAAGTGTTTGGCTTAATTGCAAGGAACCATAGCTTATTAAGACGTCTTGCAATTTGCAAGTGCCATAGCTTGGGTTCTGTGGTTGGTCCAGATGTGGTATGAGGTCTTGTTTATTGATATTGGATGTAAAGGAGTTCAATGTTATTTTCCTAGATAATTAGCCTCGAGATGATGGTGCTTCACATGAAGACAGGAGCACTGCCACCAGTAGCTTTGTTGTTATCAACACTAGCGATCACAAAATGAGTGCTAGGCAGAGACGTGTGCTAAGGAAGGAGTGGTGCCATGGTTCTGGACTAGGTTTAATTGTCCATTCTTAACAAATTAGGAAGGTTGTGATGGAGGACATTTTTTATTTAGATTTCTAGCACTTATCAGCACTATACTGATATTTGCCAGATTGTAATTTGTATTTAATAGGTTCTTAGCCTGAGTAGGCTGACATTGCCTAAAATAGGCATTACAGGAAAGAAAAAGTCTTAGGCAATATACAAAATTCCAGATAAGCTACAGCTGCAGGCCATCCTTGGTGAAACAGGAGTGATTGTCTTTCCTCCCTGTCCAGCCGGACACACACATTGGGCTCCTTCTGAATGACAGTAATTAAAGTCTCATCATCATTCTCAGTGACTGTATAAAACTAGTTTCTATCCAACCTTAGAGATGTTGTTAGCTCCATTACGTCCATCTTCATATAGTCTAAGGGGGTGAATCTCAAGTCATTTACCCCTGCAAGAAAATTTACCATAGCAAATTCATAACTGGCTTGAAGGCATTTCAGTGTCTTGGTGATATGATAGACACTAGGAACTGAAAGAAGCTGCCCGTTACCTTGTCTTTCCTTAGCATTTTAAGAGTTGCATCGGTTACTGGACTATGTTGTGCATAGTTTGCCTTCAGATGTAATAAGTATTTGTACTTCTGATATGTAAACTCTTTCTCTGTTAATAGCAAATAATTGTCAGCCTACAGATGAACAGCATTTACAGTTCATCACGGTGCTTAGAAGGCTGGCAAACAGGTGGGACAGATCAAAGACTCATACTTGATCTAGGGCATACTTTTAACTGTCCAGATTTTTGCCTTATATAGTTTTTCTGTCCCTCATAAAATTTGTGTTTTTCTGGCAAATTATTGGGGATTGCAGTCACTAGATAATGATACACATTTGAGCTTCAGATGCTTCAGAAATTACATGCCAATGCACAATCTGTTATTCTTGCAACTGAGATTATAAGAGCAATATCTGAAATTTGTCCCTGATTTTAGACCTTTATCCCACAATTATTTGTGGCTTTGTCCAGATTTCTTGTGCTAGGATGTCAAGAGGTATGATCAAAAACACTAAGTGGAATATGCCATGCAGTGTCCAGGAATCTGATAACCCAAGGTCAATTTAAGATGGATGGAGGAGGTACCTAACATATAAAGGGATGATGAAGTGGTGCAAAAACAGTTCAATACATCGCAGTATATATCATAATGCAGTAGCTGTATAATATATAGTGAAAAGTGTTGCAACAATGTAATACAGTATGATATAGTACAATGCAATATTACTCAGTATAGCCCAACACAGTGCAATCCAGTACAGTTCAGTAAAGTGCAGCAAAAGGCAATATGGTATTGTAAGAATTAACTAACAGCAGGCATGGATGTTGTAGCTCAATAAACACAAGCATGAGAGAGTTCCTGAGCAGCGGGCAGGAATACTATAATATGGTTATTGATGCATTATAAGCCGCGGTGGTACAGCGGGAGTGTTGTTGCCTCACAGCAAGAGGTTCTTCTGTTCGATTCTCAGCTGGAGGGCCTTCTGTGTGGAGTCTGCATGTCCTCCCCGTGATAGAGTGGCCTCTGAAAGATGTGAGTAAATGGGCGTGCCTTTGCTGAAGGTTGGGCATCGGGCTGGCAACTCGGCACCATAAAAATTGACTGTCAATCATTAGCGGACTGGAGTTCCACTGTGTGACCCCTAACCAGGAAAAGCCGAAAAGACAAACAACAAACAACAACAACCAATTATTAGGGTACCATTGAACAGCAAACATGAATGCACAGCACAATAATCCAAATGTTGTAAAACAACTGTCTCCAAGACTTTACATAGTACTTAGCAGAAAGAGTGAAATGTCAACAGATTCTACAAAGTAGATAATGCTTAAATTGTTACAAAGGATATTAGGCACAATAGATCCAGGGTCCACAACAAAGTATTTAAAGATTCTATAGCATGCTTTGATGCCAAAGTAATAAACAGTGTAGAAAAGTAGACGTAATGCAGCAAGGTGTGCAGTACTATCCCAGCAAGGCTGCAATACAACTTGACAATAAATAGCCTTAGCAAGGATACAATATAGCAGGAAAAAGTGATACTATCTCAACAAGGCTGCAATACAAGTGGACAGTAAACAGTCAGTCTTAGCAAGAATGCAATATAACAGGAAAAGGTGATACTATCTCAGCTAGGCTGCAATATAACAGACAAACAGTCAGCCTTAGCTAGGATACAGTATAGTAGGAAAAGGTGATACTTTCTCAACAAGCCTACAGTATAGTAAGGCAGTAAGAAGTCAACTAGAGCTGAAGTATATAGAGTAGGGAGCCACAGTTAACAAAGATAAATCCAAAACCATTAGCTAACAGAAGGTGTTCCTAACTGCTGGCACATTCGGCCAAGTGTAGGCAATCACTAGAATATTTATTTATAAAATCACTAAAATAGTCCATGAATAGGTGTTGTGAAGAATAGGTCAGTTACCCAGATGAGTTCTTGCTGATGCTATGTGCATCATGAAACTATGCTGTCTATTCCACAAACAGGCTGTGCTAAGCTCAGAGTTCACATATGTTTGGAAATGTTCAGCAGAGTCCAAGGCATGTTGATTGTGCCAAAGAAAGCAGCAACATCTGAAATGCAAGTATAAAGCAGACCATAAGGGCACATGGGCCAATAAAAAGTTTACACTTCTGTGCAACCGACAGTAATATAAGCCAGACAGAGCATTAGCAGTAGAACTGCTTTGCACCCAGAAGGAAGCAGCTAAACTAGTTTCGGTTGCAAAATAAGTCAGCATAAAACACAGCAGCTTTAAAATCAGGAATAGCACACTCTAATGTATAAAATAAGTGAAGAAAAGGTTACTTCTCAGATGTTGTGCGACAGTTTTTTTTTTTTAATTTTATTTTTCTCAGTGAGGTTTGGTAGCAGAGTTCAAAGCAGGTTTGCCATGCTGCGGGCCATTTTTTTCACATCTATTTATTGTACAGCCTCAGCCAATTTCATCACATCTGAATGAGTGATAAAAATTAATACCTGGCCTAAAGGCAGCCTCCTCTGCAGTCTATTGTCACGATTAGATTTATACATTTTGCTTATCCTGAATGTCTGACCTAAAGAGATTAAGGATTTTATGGACTCATTATTTTTCTCAGTGCCTATAAGATTAGGCATGTATGAATGCATGTTTGCATTTTTTTCATTCATTCACTTATTTGTGTCTGATATGTTATGTGACAGGGATCCCTTTTTTTTCTTTTGTGTCCTTGCCTTTCATATGGTAGTTTGCAGTCCTACATGGATACAAAGGAAGTGGGATGTCAGGGAGTGTTCTTAAGAGTGTGGTAACTACTAGGGATTTTGTAGTTATTTTATACTGATCCTGTTTGAAAGTAGTTCTTAGAAAATAAGTTTTGTTGATTTCTTCACATGTTCTTTTGAGATTTCTTTTTTCTCTTACTGTTGACATTACTGTTTTAAGTATTCCATAAAATGTATAAGTTCTGATTTCTTATAATGCATAATAAACTTAGCATTTTATAGAAACTAAAAAAGGTCTCACTTGCAATATATATATTTTTAAGAAGAAGATATGAGTACAACTATATGAAGGCAGCTTTGCTAGATAAACTTGAAGAAGTGGAATGTATGGCCAATATAAAGGACATACTGCATGCAGTCTCTGTTGACCAGCACACAGCTATCCCTGCATGACTGCAGCATTCAGCATTAAGCATTCAGTCCACCTTACCTGTCTAGCACCATGGCAGGTAGATTTGAAAGACATGACCTTTGGCTTGAGCTGGGCTGCTGAGTATCATGCAAACAGTACTAAAAGTATAGAAATATTCATACACAGACAGACTTATCACCTTCAGTAGGACATTTGATTAGATTTTTGATAGTGTAGATACCTGACAGCAGAAACTGATTAAAATAATATTGTGCAGCCAGCAGGTAAACTATATATATTGCATAATTCTAAGACATTTCAAAGGCAGGTGTTGGGAACTTAGAAACAGGGCAAGCTGTCAGTAAGTGTTTGCTGAACAAATGTAGTCTATTGTGCAGTATATCTGTTATTTATTTACTGACATGCATTTCCTTCTTCGTTCTGAGATTGATAAATTTGAAATTGAGGCCATTTCTTTTCAGCATATCTTTTTCTTGTGTTCTGCTTTCTGAAATTAAAAACAAAGATTGCAAATACAGGAAACAAAGATTTTAATCTAAATGTAAATTCAGGTTTGCCCTTTGTCATTCGGAAAGAAATTTGATAGTCTCAAAATGATTCCAGGATGTCCTCTTCATATGAGTCTATTTCTAAAATCAGATTCAAAAATTCCTTTGACATTCAGGTTGTTTTTGTCTTTAACTTCCAGAGGGGCTCATTTCACTGACTCAGCATTCTGTTACATCAGTTGCAAAAGTAAATGCAATCATATTTATTTGTGCCACTGGAGTAAAAATGTGACGCAGGGTGGGGTTCTAGGGCATCAGAAAATTACTGCACATCTTACTACAGGTCTCATGAATCAAAACAGATTGAGTAAATGGTCACACTTGCATGTTGCTCAGTTAGTCCAGACTGAGCATTTATAAGATGCAGTGGTGATTAATGTAGGTATATGGCTGATTGTTGTGGTCAGTAGGTAAATAATAATAGATTACAGTATATCTCACCAGGGTAATAGGTTGGAGGAACTGGGTCTATATTAGAACATTGAAGTTTCAAAACTTCGAATGTTCTAATATCGAACTCTTTTCAGTGAAAGCTGAAAACATCGAACATACAGACCAGCGAATTTTTTCCTAGGGAAAAATGTTGCTGTTCCAAAACACATACACACAACACAAGCACACCAAACAAACAGCAATCCACACACATACACCTAAAACCTTACACCTAACCCTGCACTAAACTATACACACACCACTAGCTATCCACTTACCTTAACCCAAACCCTAACCTTAATGTCTGTCACTATTGCACACTCACCTCACCCACGCCCTAACACTAACTCACCTACCCCGCCCTAACCCTCAAGTCCACACAATCGCACACTTACCTGACCCGCTCCCTGACCCTAACTCACCTAACCCACCCTAACCCTCACATCCACACAATCGCACACATACCTAACCCTCGCCCTAACCCTAACTAACCTAACCCACACTCATTCGCACACTTACCTGAACCCAACCCATAACTTTCCACCACAGTGCTGAAAATACTGAAGCAACAGAAACAGACAACTGAATTCTTTCCCTAGGAAAAGATTTGGTTTTCTGTTGCTTCAATATTTTCATCTTTCGCTGAATAGGGGTTGATATTAGAACATTCGAAGTTTTGAAACTTCGATGTCCTAATATAGACCTGGAGGAACTGATATGAGGAGATTACTAGGCTGCAAATAGTCAATACTATATGGGTAGGAATGCTATTTAATGAACTTAGCTGCTACTCTGCCAGGGACTTTATTTTTTAATTATATGTCAATTAGTCTCATGTTAATTTTTCTTTTGGCTGTATTTTACTTAAATAGAGAGAATTTTTCCTGTGTGTTTCCTCTGCTATTGTAAGAAACTTTTGAATGCGACATAATGGTGCACTTTGTGAAAGTGAATTTGTTTTATCAGGCTGCCATTTAATTTTAGTTAAAATATATTAATGGTATAATAAACCACAAGGGGACAGGCAAGCAGGCTGCATTATCATCAATGTATATTTGCCACTGCCTTTCTATGTTTCATTTTGCTCAGAACATACACTGAATACAAAGCTTGCTCTGCAAATGAGCAATGTTTAAAGATTTGTTGCTTCTTGATGCCTTAGTTTATATAACTGTGCTCCTAAAACTGCCTGGTAAAACACTCAGCTTAGAATACATTATTGCTGTTTAAAAACACTGATACAATATCCCCACAGTAATAAACTGTTAGTGCGAAATTCAGACTTAGTTTCATGGGACAGTAGTGCTCAATGCATCCTAAAATGCTTTTGTTTGTAAGGTAAACACGTTTTTTGAGCTTCTTAATTATTGAGACATCTTTAGCCATCATACAATTTGAAGTGTTTGGGTGTTTATATAAAGAGGTATTTATTTGAGTTTGTTCAAAGTGCCAGGCATACTAGTTGTATGGCAAAACAAAACAAAAAAAAAAAAAAACAAGAGAGGAATATGAAACAAATGAGATTCCTTAGCTCAACATGCACAAGCCCTGTTGCTGGTAATGATCTCCTTGGGTCAGGTCTACTTCTTTCCATGCCTTTTCTTCATTTTTTGTCATTTTTTTTTCTTTGCTGTGTGTCTAACCTGTGATTACCCATGTTCACCTGTCTTCATCCTTGATGTATTACGTAGGTTCCTCCCCAGGAATTTTCAGGATCATGTCTCCTTTCCCTCCTGTTGCTACTCCTTTGTTTTCCTCAGTTCTCACCTTGTTCTCCTCTGACCTGTATTTGCCTTTGTTCTACAGTTTCATACCCCCTGCTATTTCCTTTGCTTCTCTACTAGCTTGATTTTTTTATAACTACTATCTTCCGGGCTCCGCCTGAAGAATACTTGCAGACAAGGTTGGAGTTAGCCTTTATTTTTTATTTACAGCAGAGTAACATTAAACCATAGTTTTCTGATGCTCCACTGTTAAGATTTCCTGGAATTAAATCTCTAATGTAGGATTGATGTAATTATGCACAACCTCAATACCTCTGCAGACAATTTGTTCTAATATTTTGTATCATTGCAATGAATATGCTGCCTTTTAAATTTAGGTGGTATTTATTTTCTATACTATATGCACAACTTGCCCTTTTGTATTTTTCCTGCTGTATGTATATTATTCATTGCTACCATTTCATATTAATGTATGTAACGTTCTACTTTATGTATATGATGTTTGCTTCCAGTCTGTGACTAAAATGGGACCCTTGTGATCAACCTACTACCCCAGTTAAACAAACAAATAAATGAAATAAAAATAAATAAAATAATAATAATAAAAAAAATCTGTATACTTAACACTTCCAGAGGAAGGGGCAGAACTGTGGTTAAACTAAGAAACCCTCAAGAACCACTGTATGATAGGGTCATTCTAAAAAAAGTCACCCCCTAGACAGAATGAAAGCATAGTATCCTAGACTTATGGAAAATACAATGCAAGTGGGTCATGTAGCCATTTATGCCTTGCCAGTATTCGCCCACAGACCTTTCCACACATTTTCATGAACAGATAAACAGGTCATGCTAGGGGTTAATTTGTGAACACTCATCCAGTTGTTTAACTGACCTATAAAGGAAGATACTGTGTCATATTGCTTGATCTCAATTGGAAGTTTTTTTTTTCCAGAGAAGGGGTAGTCATTGTGTGGCAAATCAGTTTTCTCCACCATGATTTGTTTATCTACAGAATCAAGTTCAGATCTCTGGTCCTAATGTTCAGTGAACTGTTTGATTTGTGGCGATATAAAATGCCTTGGACTGTTGAATCCCTAATGGCCCCTAAAGCAAGGCATAGATTGCCCATAAGGAGTCTATATGACAATAAATACATGGATAGAATCTGGAGACTCTCCTAGTAGCTCAAGTCTTTAAGGCCCATGATCTTTTAGGTTAGGAACCCCTGGGGTCTCTAAAGCAGCCTAATATGTCTAGTAAGATACATGTCAAAGGAAGTGTTATATCTCATGGTTGGCCTGATCAGTGCAGAATATGGAGGTGTAAGGACTTTTAGAAAAGATAAGTATTTGCTCAGCTGAACCAGATGAAATGATTTCCTAACCACTTTTGCAACATGATGATCAAAGCAGAGGGAATTATCCGCCCATGCTCCATGGTCACTCACAATATTTTTATTTTGGAATGACGTTGTTTATACTATAAGCTGGGTAGAGGATTTGCTTATCAAATTCCAACAATATTATACTTTTTAGCATTTAGTTTTAGCCTATTTTCTGTGAGCCAATTATTAACATGAATACGTTCAAGAGTTCTGCATGTCAGAATGGGATTTGAGAATGACATCCAATTAACAATCATCCACAGACTTGGATAACCAGAGATTCTGGTTATTCATTTTGAGATCAGTGAAGTATATGCTGAATAGGAAATGATGTAGTGTGGGTCCCTGAAGGACTGCACGGGTTACTGTCTTGCTCTGTGAGGACTTACACTGGCACCTTCACTGTATGGGTAATATCGCTCAGCCAATTTGGAATCCACCTAATGAGATATAGATCAGTTTGGAACACATTTAGCTTGTCAAATATGATAACATGTGGCATGGTGTTATTAGCAAGGTCAAGATATACTGTACTGATAACATAACAACTGCCCATGATTTATGCTACTCCACAAATAAATTTACCAGATTCATTAAGCATGATCTACTTTAACAAAGCAAATTAATTGGAGTTCAGATCTTATTATATGTGTAATATCATAGTTTATTACATCAGTTTAGACCCATTCCATGGCCTTACAGATAAGGCTAATTGCTCTGTAGTTTTCTGGGGTCGATGGTGGGTCTAAACTTGTGAAGTGGCATCAGAGCTGCTGTGTATCATACTTCAGGGACAAAGCCAGGGCTAAGCTCAGGATGAACAGCTGCAGGAGTGGGTCCACCAGTACATGCTTAGTGCTGTTCAGCAGTCAGTATGTTATCATGTCCCATGTGGAGTGTCAGGCAGCTGACTATGTTATCATGTCCCATGGAGGGTGTCAGGCAGCTAATTATGTTATCATGTCCCATGGAGGGTGTCATGCAGCTGACTATGTTATCATGTCCTATGGGGGGTATGAGGCAGCTGACTATGTTATTGTGTCCCATGGGAGGTGTCAGGCAGCTGAGTATGTTATCATGTCCCATGGGGGGTGTCAGGCAGCTGACTATGTTATCTTTTTCCATGGGGGTTGTCAGGCAGCTGAGTATGTTATCATGTCGCATGAGGGGTGTCAGGCAGCTGACTATGTTATCATGTCCCATGGGGGGTGTATTTTATTTTATTTTGACACGTACCTTTAGCAACTGTTCTTTTGCAATGATAGGGAGTTTGAGGTCCACTGGAATATGTGTTTTTTTTTGTGTTTGGCTTGGGGGTGAAATTTGTTCTTTGTCCACTAATGGGGCTAGTGGGCAAAATGGATAAAACACAGTTTAATGCCATTTGGTTGAAAAATAAAAAAATTTACAAATACGTTATTTTATAACTCTCTTGCAGTCATTTTACAGAAATTTGAGTTACAGCTTGTCTCACATTTGTCAACTTCTCTTCACTTATTTAAACCAGTTTTCAACCATTCTGTATTACAACTACATTTAGAAAGTCACTTAACCAGACATTTTTTATTTATTTTTTATTTTACATTTGTTTACTGGGAAAGTCTGACTAGCCAGTAATTGTCCATTTTCAGCAGATTCCCAGGGAGAAAAAAAAAATCCCCACATTGTACATCATGTTACAAAAATATTCAGATACAGAAGGCATGCAACATAGTAACAAAAAACACGCTAGTTTCTAAAGTTTTGTTCAGAAATATTCACACTTTTTGAGGAACATTTAAACAATAATAAAAAAAAACAAGCTAGTTTCCAAGGCTCTGTACAAATATATTTAGTGTAGTCCTTTTGTAGAAGATTTAAACAATGTACAGAAATAAAATACAGGTGGATACCATATGATTATTATACATTTTGAAGCATCACATCCGTTGCTACAAGAGACATTTATCATATAAAGCACCATTTATAGTTACCAACGAGAAAGGACTGGGTATTTATTAGGTTAGTCAGGGTCTTGACAGTTACATATCCAAGAATTGGATAAATAGGACTTCAGCGGATTTGTGAAGTTAAGTTTGTTATTTTGCATTCTGATTCTATTAGGGAGAGAATTCCAGATTTTGGCAACTACACGAGTGGCGGGAGTTGCCTGAGATATATTTGCTTTTGGATATTTCTACTAGCATTTTATTTGTGGATCTTAGTTGGTGGTTATTGTAGAGCTAAAGTAGGCCTTGTTACAGCTAGTATTTTATTGGGGTGATATACAATTTGATATGCGATTAATAAAGCTAAATAGATTAGGTAGTTCTAGCCAGACTAATTGTTTAAGGGCTAGACAGTGATGGGACTGACATGAGGAGTTGGTAGCAAATTTTGCTATCTTGTTGTAGCAAATTATTAATTTGTTTATGCCACCTTTGTTTAGGTTGGTTAGAACATGGGATGCATATAGTAATGTAGAAAGAGGGTGAGTTCTGGCTATGATGGCTTTACTGTCAGTGGTTAGGCAGTTTTTACATCAATAAAGGGTGCTGAGGTTTTTGTGAACTTTAATTATGATCTGGGCTACATGTTTATTGAATTTAAGATTTTGGTCAATGATTATTTCAAGGAGTTTGGTTTGTGGCACAGGCGTGATGAGGGTGTTGTCCTTTTGAGGATATTTGAAAAGGGGGATGGGGTCAATAGCCTTTAAGGGGTAGAATAGCATAAGTTGGGTTTTTTGGGGATTTAGAATAAGCTGAGAGTTAAGCAGTCATGTTTCTGTGGCGGTGAAGGATTCTTGTTTTTTCTTGAAGAATTTGGAGAGAGAGCTGAGCAGATTAATGTGGCATCACCAGCATATTGTACCACGTTTCTGTGAAGTCTGGCTGTGTATAAGTTGTTTGTAAATAAGGTGAAAAGCATGGGTCCAAGTATAGAGCCCTGTGGAAGACCTATGGTATCTGGAAGGAGGGGAAATAGGGAGTCTATCCATTTTATGGCCTGCTGGTGTTTGGAAAGGTAGTCTTTAAACCAGAGCAAGGTGGAGTGATCAAGACTGCACTCAGAGAGGATGGTGAGAAGCTTGTTATGAGAGACCGTATCAAATACTTTAGATAGCTCTTGAAAGACACTGACATTAGATTACTGAGGTTCCTTTGCTGACTGAGAAAACTGGTAAAACTCATGAGAGCAGTGCTGGTGCTATGGTGCAGGCGAAATCCATGTTGTGCTTTGGCAATCAGGTTGTTGGCTAAGAGGTAGATTAGTATCCGAGAATGAATACATGTTTCCAATATTTTAGACAATAGGGAGAGTATGGCTATTGGCCGATAGTTGGACAATTCAGTTAAGGTACCATCTTTATGCTATGGAATTATGTGAGAGATTTTCAGCTACGGATCTGTTAATTAGAATAGAGACAGGGTATGCTAAGGCTTTGGCAATGATCTGTAGGTATTCAGCTGGGATTTTGTCTGCTGCGAAGGTAGTAGGCTTTAGTCTGGACAGGTGTTTATAGATGAGACAGGTTGGGATTGGTTTGAGTGAAAAGAGGCCTTGATTGTTTGAGAAGTTATGTAAATCTGGGAGGCTAGTGGAGCTGGAGGGGGTAATCAATTTAAGAACTGAGTTGGAGAAGTAGTCATTGAATTGAGTTGCAATGTTGATGGGGTGTTATTTGTGTTTGGGGGAGGGGGTACTTGTTTTACCTGGTTGCAGACCTTTATTAATGGCTGTCCAGAATTTTTGTGGGTTTGAGCTGTATTTAGTTTGGGTGTCAGAATAGTGAGTTTTTTTATCATTTACTTATATATTTTTTTTACTTTATTTCTTAGTTCAAGGAATAATTGTCTAGTTGAGCTAGTTTTATTATTTTGCCAGGTGTCCCAGGTCTTGTCTCTTTCTTTTTGAAGTAGGCAAGTGGATTTGGTGAGCCAGGGGGCATTGCTGGATTTGGTCCTAATGGTTCTAGGAGAAGCTAGTTGATTAAGTATGCCCAGAAAGGCAGAGTTAAAGTGGTCAACTGCCAAGTCCAATGGAAGGCAGATTAGAGGGGACCCGTTACCGTAGTTTAAAGCTGATATAGTCTTCTGATTTGATTTTTTGTGTAGTGTATTTGTTGGAGAGATTTTTTTTGTGACTTTAATGTGTTGTCTTAGTAAAAATGTGGGGAGATTATCACTTTGAGTACCAACGTGTTGAGCTGAGGAAGGATGGTTAGTGAAGATCCAGTCAAGTATGGATTTTTTATTTGTAGATTTATCTGTGTGGGTGGGAGTTTGTATTAGTTGCTTGAAACCATAGAGTTTAATATGTTTGCAGGGTAGGGGTGAGTTAAAGGAGGACCAGTCTAGATTAAAGTCCCCCTAGGATGAGTGTTTCTTTTGGGAGGGATTGGGATGCCCTGTGTATTATGGCTTCAAGTGTATTAGTATTGTCTCCTGGAGGTATATATACCTAATAGGTTTAGATGTTTTACTTGGTTGAGTCTCACCTTTGTAAAAATAGTCTCTACATTCTGAAATTCAGGGATGTCCATGTTAATAAGGTCGATTGTGAGGTTGTTTTTGAAGAGAATGGTGACTTGTTCCCAAGTCACTCTGAAAAGAATGGATTGTTGTATCCAGTAAGCTTACCTGGTTAACAAATTATTATTATTATTATTACTATTATTATTATTATTATTATTATTATTATTATTATTATTATTATTATTATTATTATTATTATTATTATTATTACTATTATTATTACCATTTCCATGCATAGTTTGCTGACTTATAACTGACCTTTAATTGTCCCTTTGTATGCTATTTTAATGTGCTATTGTGGCGGAGCTGTATTGTCTGAAACTAATAGCCACTCATGCCACTTGATTCAGGTGTTCATTTACACACCGAATAAAATGCATTAAGCAGATAAGGTACAGCATTACAATAAGAATAAGACAGATGACCATGGGACCAATCAGCAAATGTGATGTGACCAGCTCAAACTCACTGAATGCTCCAGTTGTGCACTGCCAGTGATGACAAGTCTCAATAACTGAGCAATACCAGTGACTCATTTTGTGGTTGAGGTGGCTATCATACAAAAATAGGGAAAATTAGATCATTAGATTTCATATTTCCACCTGTTTCTGTTTCATGTTTATGAGTTCTGCTAATCAGTGCATATAATTGCATGGATACTAGGACCATGCCCTTACAGGGAGGGATGGGAGTGCATGCTATCCTGCTCATCTCCAGAAACAACTATTTCTTTTTTGATTTCATCAAACTGTTTTATTTCTTGATGTAAATAACAGTTTTAATTTTTGGGCATATGATCCCAGGAGACATCCATGCTGGATTTTTTGATAGATGGCCTGAGATAAGTGGAGACACATTTGCATGGTTTGTAATCTGATGTCATGTAAACCCTGTATCATATCAAGATGTTGCCACATGGACTCATAGGTATGCACACATCTATTTTGGAGGACTTTTAACATTCACAAATAAAGTAAATTGAGAGATACACTTATGACATACCACGTTTGCAACTTGGTTCCATTTTGTACCAGTAAAAATCTTCAGTGTGATGCTTTAACAGGCCGTTTGCATTATTAATGAATATTTTACTTTCAAGCCAGTCTAACTACTGACTAAATTGAATTGGCTTAAAAAAACCCTAACAAAAGCTTGAAACGTGAAGAATGCAACTGACAGACTTACGATAGGGAATCCAGGCTACCACAAGGCCTCAACAACACATCTTGGTGATATGACCAATTCATGGCTGATGGCCTTGACAAATCTATAACTAACTTTCCTAATGTTTTGGTGATGACTGTACTCCAAAATACTTTGAAAATTTAAAAAATAGTAATATGCAAGCAGAACAATTGAAAAAAAAATTAGAGAAGTAAAAGTTCAACAGTACAACAGTTCTACAACTGCAGAAATGCAAAGGAAAACCATTAACATGTAAGAGGATGCATGAGGAGAACATCTGAAACTTCAGCATAAATTAGATGATCTCGAAAATCACAGTAGCAGAAGCAATTTGCTATTCTCTCTTCTTCAGAAAGGGCATGAAGGAGCACAAGAACTGAAGATAAATAAGTCACTACAAAACAAATTGTAATAGAAAGAAAGCACAAGGTGATTCCACAAGTCAAGGTCTTCAGCTAGATGAGACACTTCATCTGCAATGGAACAAATAATTCAAACCTTTTTATATAAGCCTATATACCTTTGACTTGCCTTAGTGTACTACTTGTCAGTGAAGTGAGTTTTAGGTGAAATTAACTTTATGTGATTTGGTCTCATTGAAATGGGTGTCAGTGAAATGGTCTTTCAGTGAAGTGATACGAATCCATATAAATATATATATATATATATATATATATATATATGTGTGTGTGTGTGTGTGTGTGTGTGTGTGTGTGTGTGTGCGTGCGTGCGTGCATGTGTGTGTGTGTAGGTGGGGCAAAATGGAGTTTGTAAATGTAATATTTTAGCATTTTTGCAACTGGTGGGGATACACGTAAGAACTTCTCGCAATATTAAAAGGCAATGCTGTCCTCAAATCTCTGAAAAATTAAAAACAAAATTGCAAGTAATGCTCCATTAATTCTTCATGGGAAAAAAAACACAAATGCCTGCAAACCTGGAAAGGCTGGGATGTATCTTTCTCTGCTGGAATGTCAAAAAGGAGCATAGCTATACTGATTCATCATATCCTAAACTGGGAGCTTGACTCTGTAGGGTCAACAGTAGCACATTATCATGTCTGTTTACTATCATTTGATTCGACCAATACCTGAAAATGTTCACAAAAGTTTTATACTGGTATAGCAGACCCAAACACCCAAACCCTGAAACTCCCTACCACTCTGGACCCAGGGGAAAGCATGGCAAGTTTGGACAATCAGTAATGTCTGTTTTCAACATTCTGACATTCGCAGTATGGGACTCGCACAGGTGGACTCAACCACCTTTGTGTCAAGTTAATGTATGGCAAGTTATTAGGCATGTTGGCTATTGTTTTATCACAGACTGAGATTACTGCTTTCTCTAAGGATAGAAAATAGATATATTTTTAAAGACTGCTTTGTGTTCTTTGCTAATTTAGCAATTTTGAATTCAAGGAGGACCATCTATTTGTGCACTATTTTGGTTAATTTGTTTCTCTTGTGCACAAATGAAATTTCTTTAGGTCCCTTTTTGATAACTCTAAACACTCCTAAAGGTATTTGTCTCTAAATGCCCTATATTCCTGAATAAGGTTTCCTCTAAAATATTTACATGTGACACTGTACAAATTCAGCTATTTTAGTTTTTTGTAATAGGTTAAATTTTCACATCTGTGGATGCCCTTGGTATCTTTCCACTGTACTCTTTCCAGTTTACTCTTGTTTATTTTCTTGTAAGGTTTTCACATTGTTGTTCCATACTTAACTTTAGGTCTAATGTAAGTAAGAAACAATGCCTTCATAATTTCTGATTTCCTGGACTTTATAAAACATTTTGTACAGCCTAAAGTTCTGTTATTATTATTAACCGATTGGTTGATATAATTAGAACAACTCGAAGCTGGATCTACCCATGTAGACAAGTCCTTAAAAACAATGCTTACTTTCATAATTACTACTAAACAGCTAGCAATATTTCCAGAACAGTGTGATACAAACTAGCATTGAAAGTGAAATGACTGGTATCCTACACTGGTGTTTCACACCATGTACCTGAATAACATGTAGGCCTCTCAGCTGTGAAAATATTTGCATAAACTTTAAAATACAAATAATAAGTGGCAAACAAAGATTAATTTCCCCACTGTGGGACATCCCAGTCTAACAATCTTACTGTAATTTTGTTAATATCTTATTGCCTGTTATCAGGTGATAAGTCATTTAGTTAAAGAAGCTGGATCTAGAAAAACTCTGGGCTTCATAAGGCAGTATGGCTGTGAACTGGAATTATACAAAACAGGCATTTTAGGCTTGAGTGAGTTAATAGCCCTGGATTGTATAATATAGTCCAACACGTTGCATTTTAATAATACATTTTATAGCACCTTCTTTAGATCCTCCATCAAAGGATTTTACATTTGTCAGGTCATATAGTCTGCATTATTTAGAGTAATGATCAGAACTGTCTGACCTTCAGCATTCCTTATGTAATTATTGTTGCATATTTTTGTACAGTCTTCTTTATAAGATCTGATTATAAAAGATTTCTGCATGTAGTTAAAAACTGTTAGTCTGGCAGCTAATACAAAGGACTAAAGATTAAACGTATTAATGGGCTGCTTCCAGTGGTAAGGTTGCCAAGTTTGAATCCTTCCACCTTCATTTACCTTCGGTGTCATTGAGCAAGTCATTTAACCAGACAGTGCTTTGGAGTAATTAAAAATTTATGCTAGGCTTAATGATCCCCAAAGCTGCATGCCTAGTAACTTTGACCCTGTTGTCATTGTTTGCCAGACATTTCCTCTTGCACAGCTGATCAAATTCAGGAAATGTTGTGGCAATATCACCAGCACAATATTTCTTAATGCAACACAGGCAATTTATTCTTCAAGGGTGGGAAGGCACTGCATTTGTAGATGAAGCACTTAAATGCAAAGTTGTTTGCTAGCAGCAACCTCTACATTAGTAACAGCTCTCTTTAATGTGGAATTATTCAGATGACTTTTACTTCTGCAGAGATATATTCCTCTATTTAGACTGTGTTGTACATGGCTGGATGTTATGGTGTGATGCTTGTGATCTTTATACAATTTCATGTAGTTCATCCAAAGCAACAAATAAAGTACATGTAACTTATTTCTTCATAACAATAATAGATGTACACAGTCAACAAAATGGTTATAACTGCTGGTGGTGGTGAGAGTCTCCTTGTGGATGAATGTACTTTATGCTCTTGTCACCTGATAATTTTAAACACATAATAATAATAATGGTTTTGTAGGACACATGTGTGGGTGTGGGTGTGTGTGTGTGTGTGTGTGGGGGGTTAAGCAGGAATACTTTGGCTATTGTGTGTTTGTGTGAAACAAATTTGAAATATATGATTTTTGTCATTATTATTGTTATTAATTTTTTGATCCAGTGTCTGAGAAGGATGTGGTTAGCAATGCAGGTATAATTGTTGCATTTTGGAGATGTGTATGGATATAAATGTACATATCATCTGCCTGCAACTGACCTGATGCATTTTCAATGACCGTGAGTTTCAAGGGAAGAGAAGGTTACTGCTGGCTCATGTTAAGTCTGTTTTAATGTCAGACTATTTTATCTTTATTTCTTTAGCAAATAGCCATCAGTGTTTGTCCTATAAAACTTGACATAAAGGTTAAAAATCAAATAAAGAAAATAGTATGCACACAAACAGCATTTGTCATAAGAGACAGCCAAGTAAGGGGACACTGCAACCATTGTTGGGGTATGCACACAAACAGCGTTTGTCATAAGAGACAGCCAAGTAAGGGACACTGCAACCATTGTAGGGGTATGCACACAAACAGCGTTTGTCATAAGAGACAACCAAGTAAGGGACACTGCAACCATTGTTGGGGTATGCACACAAACAGCGTTTGTCATAAGAGACAGCCAAGTAAGGGACACTGCAACCATTGTTGGAGTATGCACACAAACAGTGTTTGTCATAAGAGACAGCCAAGTAAGGGGACACTGCAACCATTGTTGGGGTATGCACACAAACAGCGTTTGTCATAAGAGACAGCCAAGTAAGGAGACACTGCAACCATTGTTGGGGTATGCACACAAACAGCGTTTGTCAGAAGAGACAGCCAAGTAAGGGGACACTGCAACCATTGTTGGGGTATGCACAAAAACAGTGTTTGTCAGAAGAGATAGCCAAGTAAGGGGACACTGCAACCATTGTTGGGGTATGCACACAAACAGCGTTTGTCATAAGAGACAGTTAAGTAAGGGGACACTGCAACCATTGTTGGGGTATGCACACAAACAGCGTTTGTCATAAGAGACAGCCAAGTAAGGGGACACTGCAACCATTGTTGGGGTATGCATACAAACAGCGTTTGTCAGAAGGGACAGCCAAGTAAGGGGACACTGCAACCATTGTTGGGGTATGCACACAAACAGCGTATGTCATAAGAGACAGCCAAGTAAGGGGACACAGCAACCATTGTTGGGGTATGCACACAAACAGCGTTTGTCATAAGAGGCAGCTAAGTAAGGGGACACTGCAACCATTGTTGGGGTATGCACACAAACAGCGTTTGTCATAAGAGGCAGCCAAGTAAGGGGACACTGCAACCATTGTTGGGGTATGCACACAAACAGTGTTTGTCATAAGAGACAGCCAAGTAAGGGACACTAACACCATTGTTGCGGTATGCACACAAACAGCGTTTGTCAAAAGAGACAGCCAAGTAAGGGATACTGCAACCATTGTTGGGGTATGCACACAAACAGAGTTTGTCATAAGAGACAGCCAAGTAAGGGACACTGCAACCATTGTTGGGGTATGCACACAAACAGCGTTTGTCAAAAGAGACAGCCAAGTAAAGGACACTGCAACCATTGTTGGGGTATGCACACAAACAGCGTTTGTCAAAAGAGACAGCCAAGTAAGGGACACTGCAACCATTGTTGGGGTATGCACACAAACAGCGTTTGTCATAAGAGACAGCCAAGTAAGGGACACTGCTACCATTGTTGGGGTATGTACACAAACAGCGTTTGTCAAAAGAGACAGCCAAGTAAGGGGACACTGCAACCATTGTTGGGGTATGCACACAAACAGCGTTTGTCATAAGAGACAGCCAAGTAAGGGGACACTGCAACCATTGTTGGGGTATGCACACAAACAGCGTTTGTCATAAGAGACAGCCAAGTAAGGGGACACTGCAACCACTGTTGGGGTATGCACACAAAGAGCGTTTGTCATAAGAGGCAGCCAAGTAAGGGACACTGCAACCATTGTTGGGGTATGTACACAAATAGCATTTGTCATAAGAGACACCCAAGTAAGGGACAATGCAGCCATTGTTGGGGTATGCACGCAAACAGCATTTGTCAAAAGAGACAGCCAAGTAAAGGACACTGCAACCATTGTTGGGGTATGCACACAAACAACGTTTGTCATAAGAGACAGCCAAGTAAGGGGACACTGAAACCATTGTTGGGGTATGCACACAAACAGCGTTTGTCATAAGAGACAGCCAAGTAAGGAGACACTGCAACCATTATTGGGGTATGCACACAAACAGCGTTTGTCATAAGAGACAGCCAAGTAAGGGACACTGCAACCATTGTTGGGGTATGCACACAAACAGCGTTTGTCATAAGAGACATCCAAGTAAGGGACAATGCAACCATTGTTGGGGTATGCACACAAACAGCGTTTGTCATAAGAGACAGCCAAGTAAGGAGACACTGCAACCATTGTTGGGGTATGCACGCAAACAGCAATTGTCATAAGAGACATCCAAGTAAGGGACAATGCAACCATTGTTGGGGTATGCACACAAACAGCGTTTGTCAAAAGAGACAGCCAAGTAAAGGACACTGCAACCATTGTTGGGGTATGCACACAAACAACGTTTGTCATAAGAGACAGCCAAGTAAGGGACACTGCTACCATTGTTGTGGTATGCACAAAAACAGTGTTTGTCATAAGAGACAGCCAAGTAAGGGACACTGCAACCATTGTTGGGGTATGCACACAAACACTGTTTATCATAAGAGACAGCCAAAAAAGGGGACACAGCAACCATTGTTGGGGTATGCACACAAACAGCGTTTGTCATAAGAGACAGCCAAGTAAGGGGACACTGCAACCATTGTTGGGGTATGCACACAAACAGCGTTTGTCAGAAGAGACAGCCAAGTAAGGGGACACTGCAACCATTGTTGGGGTATGCACACAAACAGCGTTTGTCATAAGAGGCAGCTAAGTAATGGGACACTGCAACCATTGTTGGGGTATGCACACAAACAGCGTTTGTCATAAGAGACAGCCAAGTAAGGGGACACTGCAACCATTGTTGGGGTATGCACACAAACAGTGTTTGTCATAAGAGACAGCCAAGTAAGGGGACACTGCAACCATTGTTGGGGTATGCACACAAACAGTGTTTGTCATAAGAGACAGCCAAGTAAGGGACAGTGCAACCATTGTTGGGGTATGCACACAAACAGCGTTTGTCAAAAGAGACAGCCAAGTAAGGGACACTGCAACCATTGTTGCGGTATGCACACAAACAGCATTTGTCAAAAGAGACAGCCAAGTAAGGGACACTGCAACCATTGTTGGGGTATGCACACAAACAGCGTTTGTCATAAGAGACAGCCACGTAAGGGACACTGCAACAATTGTTGGGGTATGTACATAAACAGCGTTTGTCATAAGAGACAGCCAAGTAAGGGGACACTGCAACCATTTTTGAGGTATGCACACAAACAGCGTTTGTCATAAGAGACAGCCAAGTAAGGGGACACTGCAACCATTGTTGGGGTATGCACACAAACAGCGTTTGTCATAAGAGACAGCCAAGTAAGGGGACACTGCAACCATTGTTGGGGTATGCACACAAACAGCATTTGTCATAAGAGACAGCCAAGTAAGTGACACTGCAACCATTGTTGGGGTATGTACACAAACAGCATTTGTCATAAGAGACAGCCAAGTAAGGGGACACTGAAACCATTGTTGGGGTATGCACACAAACAGCGTTTGTCATAACAGACAGCCAAGTAAGGGGACACTGCAACCATTGTTTCTGGTATGCACACAAACAGCGTTTGTCATAAGAGACAGCCAAGCAAGGGGACACTGCAACCATTGTTGGGGTATGCACACAAACAGCATTTGTCATAAGAGACAGCCAAGTAAGGGACACTGCATCCATTGTTGGGGTATGCACACAAACAGCATTTGTCAAAAGACACAGCCAAGTAAGGGACACTGCAACCATTGTTGGGGTATGCTCACAAACAGTTTTTGTCATAAGAGACAGCTAAGTAAGGGGACACTGCAACCGTTGTTAGGGTATGCACACAAACAGCGTTTGTCATAAGAGACAGCCAAGTAAGGGACACTGCAACCATTGTTGGGGTATGCACACAAACAGCATTTGTCATAAGAGACAGCCAAGTAAGGGACACTGCAACCATTGTTGGGGTATGCACACAAACAGCATTTGTCATAAGAGACAGCCAAGTAAGGGACACTGCAACCATTGTTGGGGTATGCAGACAAACAGCATTTGTCATAAGAGGCAGCCAAGTAAGGGACACTGCAACCATTGTTGGGGTATGCACACAAACAGTGTTTGTCATAAGAGACAGCCAAGTAAGGGAACACTGCAACCATTGTTGGGGTATGCACACAAACAGCATTTGTCATAAGAGACAGCCGAGTAAGGGGACACTGCAACCACTGTTGGGGTATGCACACAAACAGCGTTTGTCATAAGAGACAGCCGAGTAAGGGGACACTGCAACCACTGTTGGGGTATGCACACAAACAGTGTTTGTCATAAGAGACAGGCAAGTAAGGGGACACTGCAACCATTGTTGGGGTATGCACACAATCAGTGTTTGTCATAAGAGACAGCCAAGTAAGGGGACACTGCAACCATTGTTGGGGTATACACACAAACAGCGTTTGTCATAAGAGACAGCTGAGTAAGGGGACACTGCAACCATTGTTGGGGTATGCACTCAAACAGTGTTTGTCATAAGAGACAGCCAAGTAAGGGGACACTGCAACCATTGTTGCGGTATGCACACAAACAGCGTTTGTCATAAGAGACAGACAAGTAAGGGGACACTGCAACCATTGTTGGGGTATGCACACAAACAGTGTTTGTCATAAGAGACAGCCAAGTAAGGGGACACTGCAACCATTGTTGGGGTATGCACACAAGCAGCATTTGTCATAAGAGACAGCCAAGTAAGGGAAACTCAACCATTTTTGCAGTATGCACACAAACAGTGTTTGTCATAAGAGACAGCCAAGTAAGGGGGCACTGCAACCATTGTTGGGGTATGCAGACAAACAGCTTTTGTCATAAGACAGCCAAGTAAGGGACACTGCAACCATTGTTGGGGTATGCACACAAACAGTGTTTGTCATAAGAGACAGCCAAGTAAGGGACACTGCAATCATTGTTGGGGTATGCACACAAACAGTGTTTGTCAAAAGAGACAGCCAAGTAAGAGGACACTGCAACCATTGTTGGGGTATGCACACAAACAGTGTTTGTCATAAGAGACAGCCAAGTAAGGGACACTGCAACCATTGTTGGGGTATGCACACAAACAGCATTTGTCATAAGAGACAGCCAAGTAAGGGACACTGCAACCATTGTTAGGGTATGCACACAAACAGTGTTTGTCATAAGAGATAGCCAAGTAAGGGGACACTGCAACCATTGTTGGGGTATGCATACAAACAGCGTTTGTCATAAGAGACAGCCAAGTAAGGGACAATGCAACCATTGCTGGGGTATGCACACAAACAGTGTTTGTCATAAGAGACAGCCATTAAGGCGACACTGCAACCATTGTTGGGGTTTGCACACAAACAGTGTTTGTCATAAGAGACAGCCAAGTAAGGGGACACTGCAACCATTGTTGGGGTATGCACACAAACAGCGTTTGTCATAAGAGACAGCCAAGTAAGGGGACACTGCAACCATTGTTGGGGTATGCACACAAACAGCATTTGTCATAAGAGACAGCCAAGTAAGGGACACTGCAACCATTGTTGGGGTATGCACACAAACAGTCTTTGTCATAAGAGACAGCCAAGTAAGGGACACGGCAACCATTGTTGGGGTATGCACACAAACAACGTTTGTCATAAGAGACAGCCAAGTAAGGGGACACTGCAACCATTGTTGGGGTATGCACACAAACAGTGTTTGTCATAATAGACAGCCAAGTAAGGGGACACTGCAACCATTGTTGGGATATGCACACAAACAGCATTTGTCATAAGAGACCGCCAAGTAAGAGACACTGCAACCATTGTTGGGGTATGCAAACAAACAGCATTTGTCATAAGAGACAGCCAAGTAAGGGACACTGCAACCATTGTTGGGGTATGCACACAAACAGTGTTTGTCATAAGAGACAGCCAAGTAAGGGACACTGCAACCATTGTTGGGGTATGCACACAAACAGTGTTTGTCATAAGAGACAGCCAAGTAAGGGGACACTGCAACCATTGTTGGGGTATGCACACAAACAGCGTTTGTCATAAGAGACAGCCAAGTAAGGGACACTGCAAACATTGTTGGGGTATGCACACAAACAGCATTTGTCATAAGAGACAACCAAGTAAGGGACACTGCAACCATTGTTGGGGTATGCACACAAACAGTGTTTGTCATAAGAGACAGCCAAGTAAGGGGACACTGCAACCATTGTTGGGGTATGCACACAAACAGCGTTTGTCATAAGAGACAGCCAAGTAAGGGACACTGCGACCATTGTTGGGGTATGCACACAAACAGTGTTTGTCATAAGAGACAGCCAAGTAAGGGGACACTGCAACCATTGTTGGGATATGCACACAAACAGCGTTTGTCATAAGAGACAGCCAAGTAAGGGGACACTGCAACCATTGTTGGGGTATGCTCACAAACAGCATTTGTCATAAGAGACAGCCAAGTAAGGGGACACTGCAACCATTGTTGGGGTATGCACACAAACAGTGTTTGTCATAAGTGACAGCCAAGTAAGGGGACACTGCAACGATTGTTGGGGTATGCACACAAACAGTGTTTGTCATAAGAGACAGCTAAGTAAGGGGACACTGCAACGATTGTTGGGGTATGCACACAAACAGCGTTTGTCATAAGAGACAGCCAAGTAAGGGGACACTGCAACCATTGTTGGGGTATGCACACAAATAGTGTTTGTCATAAGAGACAGCCAAGTAAGGGGACACTGCAACCATTGTTGGGGTATGCACACAAACAGTATTTGTCATAAGAGACAACCAAGTAAGGGGACACTGCAACCATTGTTGGGATATGCACACAAACAGTGTTTGTCATAAGAGACAGCCAAGTAAGGGGACACTGCAACCATTGTTGGGGTATGCACACAAACAGTGTTTGTCATAAGAGACAGCCAAGTAAGGGGACACTGCAACCATTGTTGAGGTATGCACACAAACAGTGTTTGTCATAAGAGACAGCCGAGTAAGGGGACACTGCAACCATTGTTGCGGTATGCACACAAACAGTGTTTGTCATAAGAGACAGCCAAGTAAGGGGACACTGCAACCATTGTTGGGGTATGCTCACAAACAGTGTTTGCCATAAGAGACAGCCGAGTAAGGGGACACTGCAACCATTGTTGGGGTATGCTCACAAACAGTGTTTGCCATAAGAGACAGCCGAGTAAGGGGACACTGCAACCATTGTTGGGGTATGCACACAAACATTGTTTGTCATAAGAGACAGCCGATTAAGGGGACACTGCAACCATTGTTGGGGTATGCACACAAACATTGTTTGTCATAAGAGACAGCCAAGTATGAGGACACTGCAACCATTGTTGGGGTATGCACACAAACAGTGTTTGTCATAAGAAACAGCCGAGTAAGGGGACACTGCAACCATTGTTGGGGTATGCACACAAACAGCGTTTGTCATAAGAGACAGCTGAGTAAGGGGACACTGCAACCATTGTTGGGGTACGCACACAAACAGTGTTTGTCATAAGAGACAGCCAAGTAAAGGGACACTGCAACCATTGTTGGGGTATGCACACAAACAGTGTTTGTCATAAGAGACAGCCAAGTAAGGGGACACTGCTACCCTTGTTGGGGTATGCACACAAACAGTGTTTGTCATAAGAGACAGCCAAGTAAGGGGACACTGCAACCATTGTTGGGGGAGGGGGCCCTGGTCCATTCCCCTCGCTAGGGCCCCATTGGCCATAGTCTAGCTCTGGTAAAGCTCCATTGACTGGAAGCATTTTTTTTGGATTAGTTTCTTATCTAGCTCGGCTCCTTTAACTTCTGCTGAGCTGAGCTTTCTCAGGGTCTTTAATTCAAAACTTTTGAAAAGGTTTGGCCTATGAAATTTTTCATCAATAAGGGAAGAAAAGAAATGTGCTCATCCCACCACCACTGTTTGACTTTCTCTTCAATGAGCTGACTGTGCAAAAGTCTTTTTCTGTACAGGAACTATTCCTAATCCATACAGTCTTAAAATCTAAACTTAATACATCAGTAACCATGCACTGAATGAAATAAATTACACCCTGAGCTGCAGTAAACCCTGTCCAGGATATCTATACATGACAGCCTAAGGCATTAGGTGCCTCCCTCACTGCTCATTAATAAGTCAACCTAAAGTAACCCCTATATCCCAACACCAACAAAATTATAACAATTACAGTCCACCAAGCCCCCTCAATCATTCCTATATGAACCATGGACCAGCACTTCCCAACAACTTCAGTAGACAGCCTGACTGAGATGAGCATCATGAAACAGTGTAACAGCTGGCTCATGCTGTCTGATGATCATATATTATTCAAAGAGCATAACTCAGTGTACAAGAGATGTACATATATAATAGCATCATGGCCAAAATATCAGACTTAGACAGCTCAGGCATCAGTATCATCAGCAGTACACTGCACACCACATCTAAAGCAATTATTATATTACACAAAATCCTGCATATGCTAAGGTTCTAAAGATTAACTAGCTTAAACTCAAAGAACTCCAAGATCCATCACAGATACAAAGCATCCTCATCAACACTATACATCTGTTTGTTAGGCCTACCACTTTATATAACACAGAGAATGCCAGATTCATGGCTGCTAAGAGGTAGGCATCCACTAAACCAAACATTCTAGATGTAGGTAACTCCACCTACCAGGCTGAGCAACTAGAGGGTGACAGTTTCTGGCTGGTGCAAGGATCTTTCAGTACTCAAGCTTTGCAGGGCTATAATGCCTTCCACATTTTTAAATCAGCAACTGCGCATGAATGAAAAAAATGCCAGAAGTGTCTCAATCATCATTCAGAAGAGACTCACATCAAGGCTGATTAAGCAGCATGATGCACTAGACCTTCTCCATGTCCAAATCACCATCATAAATGTCCCTTGCCACATATTAGCTAGCTATAACATCCCTGTATTATCCAAGAAAGCCATAATGCCTAGAACTAGAGTCATTCAATAATAAATCTAATATAATTTTCATAGGAGTTCTCATTTATACACTGGGAAATGTTTATCACCACTAGTGCACAACCACAGAGATTCTGGACTTTGTCTATGTAAATGCTCTGGTACAACTAGTCAGAGTACCCATGAGGGGGAATGACATCTTAGACCTTGTCCTTACTAGTATGGGAGCATCTTTCACCATCATTTGCATATCTGTTCTACACCCAAAGTGGTCTCCTTTGTAGCAGAATTGAATCCAGGGATCACTTCCATCCCTGGTACCTTTAAACATTTCTCCAAGACAAATTACCTATTTCTAAATGACATACTGGCAAACTTTAAATCCCTACCAGACCCATATAACTCCACTTATTTTGTGAAACGCAAATGCTCACATAAGCAAATACTGTATATTACTGTAAAAAAAGCAAATGCTCATGTGAGCAAACATTTTGCTAAATGGAGTTACTTCTTGCAGCTTTTTGCATTGGATTTCATTGCAGTGGGGTAAGGGAATTTGCCCTTAGATGGAGGGTGCAGGGGGCTTGCCCCCACTGCAAAAATAAATAAATAAATAAATACATAAATACATCGACATTTTTCATTTTTTTATGTCAGATCATTTATAGTTTGATGTTTGCTGATACACTTGTGAAAACATACATCACTAAAATATACCAGCATGTATGCATCTACATAGATGCAGTTATGTAAACATATGGGTCAGAATGGAGAGATAACAAAATCAACAAGCAAAGGAGAGTAGTATCACTGGAATTGAATTAATCTTCAAGTCTTGGTGAATACCTTAACCAGATGTACCCTGTTTTTACAAAATCTGACCAAGATGAAACCGATTTTATATATATATATATATATATATATATATATATACTGTCTTTTATGTAGCATATAACATGGATGGAAGTAGGTTAAAAAATAAAAAAAAGGCATCTGGGTGCCTGAGTCCTAGGATAAAAAAGTGCCCAGTCCAAGTAAGTGCACTAGTGCCAGGACTGGAAAAAATGACAGTGTAGAATCCTCCAGATACAGAAACATTCTTACAATGGGGTTATGCTGGGCTCATAGGGAAGATGCTACCCATTGTAGAAGTAAGTAGTAGTCCACAAAAACTGATGGGCCGAAAAAGAGCCATAAAGATGATAGAGTGGATTACTGAGGATAAGAAATAAAGTATGTATTGTTACTGTTATGCATGAAGCCCAGAATTTCTGGATAGAAGATATAAAAGTTTAGTCCAGATATAGATTCTTACTTTTAGCACTTGAATTTGCTTATTTGTGATCAGCACTTGTTCAGGACTTGTAAGCACTAAATAACCTATTAATTACTAGAGCACTCAACTGTCCTCATTACCTAGAGGAAAACAGTTTTGGTACTTAATTTCCTCACTTGCTTAGAGAAAAACAGCTCTTGTACTCACTTTCCTCACTTATCTAGAGGAAAATAGTTTTTTTATTCAGGCATGTCCAAGGGTCAGCTCCCAGTGTTCTCTCGTGTCTATCTGATGAATCTGGGCATCTTGGGGCAATTGCCTCATGTACACAGACAACCCTCTCCTCCTACCACCCAACACTACAACCTGTGAGAGATGCACTTATCTAGCCAAACTGGAGGTAAAACTCTCTCCAATCAAGACTGAACTTGACAGTCAAGAGGAGAAGGTAAACACTTGCACCACACCACACTCATCACATAGTCTCACTAAATCTACACCACCAAAATCCACACATAGAAACACAAAAACATTTGCGGAGGCTCTCAATAATAATCTGCTCAAGCAACAGAGACCTCCAAAGCAGAAATGCAAGCAACCTCCTCCCCCCCAACACAACCCAAATGACACATAGCCCACAGACTCAGTGTGCCACTCCACCACAGCCAAAAAGGCAAAACAACGTACCTAACACACTAGTCATAGGCGACTCTATAGTCAGGCATACTGATGTCCCACTCACCAGGCTAAACAAGGAGGAGGTTACTGTCAGCTGCCTGTCAGGTGCCAGGATCCGCCACATAACCCATGAACTCAGGTCACTCCACAACAAATAAAAATATGACTCTGTCATTGTCCATGTTGGTGTGAACGACCTGAGATGCACCTCCCTGGACTACATGAAAAGAGACATGGAAGAGCTCTCCGATCTTGTAGCCCAGGCAGGTATGACCCTAGCCCCGAGTAGCATTCTGCCATCACCCAGAATGATGCCGCAGTACAAGGACAAAATGATTGACTTCAACAATTGGCTAAGCTTCTGGTGCCATTCTAAAGGGATCCAGTATCTGTCTGCCTGGGATTTCAGATACTGACTAAGGTTTTTGCCGCCCCTATAGTGCCTTTTCTACGCAAGGTTCAAATGACAAATTCACCACCATAACAGGAACAGGCAAGCAAAAACTGAGGGTGATGCTACTCAATGCTAGAAGTCTAAATCTCAAAATGCACTCACTCAAGGCACTCCTTAAAATGGAGAACATTGATATCTGTGCAGTTACTGAGACCTGGTTCAATCTCCATAGAGCACCACTGCACTACCAGGCTATAACTCATACCACACATTTCGGCCATGTAACCTGGTCCGGAACACCAAAGGCAGAGGTGTGTCCATATTCATTAAGGATATCCACACCTCCAGGCTAGTTGCTCAGCATAATGCAGCCGATGTTATCCAAGTGCAACTAACTCTGGGCAAAACTGCAATCCAAATTGTAGCTTGCTACAGGTCACCCACCAAGTCCCAGGATTCCCACTCCTCTTTTCTTGATGTACTGGAAAATATTAGGGTTCAACTAAACACCCTAATAATGGACGATTTCAACTACTCCACCATTAACTGGGAAAACTACTCATGTACCAACTCCTTTGCTCAACGCTTTCTGGAATTCATAAACTCCAATGCCCTGGATCAACTTATCCACACCCCCAACAGGGGCAACAATATCCTAGATCTAGTCATTACCAATATGAGTGACCGGTGTTCCACACCTGAAGTCAACGCCTCATTGGTCCGATCGACCATAAGCTAATTACCCTAGATATCCACATCCTGCCTACACCCCCCATTAAGGAAACCATGGTAAAACATTAAAGCCAACTTCATGCTTCTTAAGACAGAAGTGGTGAACTTCATGACACCCATGCAGATGGACAATACAGTTATGACTACTGAATCCTACACAATTGTACTTTATAAGCATTTACATGAGTGCATGGATCATGCTATCCCAAACAGAACCAAGACATTATCCCCCAAAAAAAGGATGCCAATCTGGTTGTCCCCTGCCATAAACAAACTGTACAACAGAAGGAAGAAACTCTTGCAAAAGAGAGTAAAATCCCACGAGTGGAGGAGCTCCCTGGTCAGCCTCAGTAAGAAGCTGCAATCCCTGATAAAATCCTCCAAAGCTAGTTATGAAAACAAAATCGCCACTGATTCTAAAGACAACCACAAAGCATTCTATAGCTATGTCAATAATCTGAATGGCAACACTCAGATCTGCCTTGAGTTACAGCACAATGGCACTAAATATATAGACCCAATTGATATTGCCGACATCTTGGCAGATAGGTTCAGTGCTAACTTTACCCCCCCTCTCACCCCCTAAAGAGCCCATCTCTATACCAGAAGAATGCAAAGTTCCTGGTAATCATGGCTGCACAGGTAAAAACTGCACTCTCCAAAGCCAAGAACACAGCATCCATGGGACCAGACAACATCCCAGGCTGTGTTCTACATGAACTACAGAATGAACTGGCTCCCTACCTAAGTACCATGTTCAATCATAGCCTCACCTCAGGCTTTGAGGCTGGTGAATGGCAGAAAGCAATAGTTATTCCACTCCACATGGGGGAGCCACCACGGACCCCAGGTACTACAACCCCATTAGCCTGACGAGCCTGGTCTGCAAGGCCATGGAACGTATCATCATGGAACTTATAAACAAAGACATTGGTAATCTCCAAACTCTGGATCCCACCCAGTTCGGGTTTGTAAAAGGCAGATCATGTCTCCTAAACCTGATAGACTTCTTTGAAGCAGTCACCAAAGCCATAGACAAGGGTAAGGTAGTTCACACAGCCTATCTAGATCTTGCCAAGGCTTTCGACACCATCTCCCACTCTGGAATTATAGATAAACTCACTAAACTAGGTATAAATCCCTGTGTCACAAGATGGGTTGCCAACTGGCTCACTGACAGAACCCACACTGTGAAAGTAGCAGACTCCAAATCTGACTTCAGACCAGTGACAAGTGGAGTACCACATGGTTCAGTCCTGGGTCCTCTCCTGTTTGGTATCTACTTCTCTGAAGTACAAGCTAACACAAAAGATCTTTGGCTAACGAAGTTTGCAGATGACTGCAAACTAGGAGCCATAATCGAAACTCCTAACGATGTGGACATCCTACAAAAGGGCATCACTGAGACAGATGCCTGGTGTCAATGCCATGGCCTCAAGCTCAATGCCAAAAAGTGCATTGTCACCGCCTTTAGTAAAAACTCTGTACTCATGAACTACAACATAGGCAGTAGTATACTTAACACCAAAAGTGTGATTAGAGACCTTGGGACACAGGTGGACAGTAGTCTGTCCTTTGATAATCACATCGCCACAGTAGTCAGGAAATCCTTCTATGTGGCACACCTCATCACAAAAGGTTTCTCATCCAGAAAAAAAGAGGTCATTGTTCCCCATAATTCATCACTCATTAGAACCATTATAGAGTACAATGCCCCTTTTGGTATGTACCTCACAAGACATCTACAACAACTGGAAAGGCCACAGAAATACCTCACAAAGAGGATTACCAGCCTCAAACAGATGCCCTACGCAGACCATCTCAAAAAACTCCAGCTTTACTCCATCGCATATCACCTACTCAGTGGTGATCTCTGCCTAACATACAAAGCTATGTCAAACCCAGAGCTGTTGGACATGCTCCACTTAAAGAAATCCCAATCCCTCTGAGCTATACTCTCTAGGGACCTAAACCTTGTGACCACAATAAACAGAACATGCCGGAGGGATAGATTCCTGTCCCAGAGACTTACCATACTCTGGAATAAACTACCTATCTATATCAAACAAAGCTCCTCATTAGCACTCTTCAAGAAAAATCTTGATGATTGGATGAGAAATAGGAAATTCACCCTGGGGATCACCTCTGTGGCTCTGCTCAACAGTGGCACAGGAAAATAATTTTCTTGGGTGGCAAAAGCCAGGGTACCTTTTTGGCTGGGCTTGTATAGGCCCCAGGGCCGATAGCCTAGTACCTACCTATGAACCTATGAACCTAAAAAAAGATTAAGAAAGAAATTAGAGGAAAGAAAAATACTTGAACAATAAAAACTGTCAAAAGCTTCAAATGCAAATTTGTATTTATTAATACAACAGGCTCATGAAAAACATTATATAGACTAATAAACTTTGGATCATTTGGAAAAAGAAGTGACTGAGGAAGTGTAAAAATATTAAGGACAAAATTTAGAGATTTTTGAAAGGTATAAAAAAGAAACATGGACATGAGAAAAAGAGCGAGAGATATTTATGAAATATCTATACAAAGGAGAAAGCCAAACTTATCAATACAAAAACGTATCTTCAAAGATATTTGAAAAGAAATACAGGCAAATGCACCCATGTATGTAAAATTTCACAATAAAAAATAAAATCACACGGGGAAACATAGAACAGAAGATTAGTAAAGTAGAAATTAAACAAATAAAAGCTGAAATTATGGAATAGCTCCAAAGTGAAGGATTTAGTGTAGAAAGTCTAACAAAAGCTATGTCACAGCATGATCGAACAATGAGTCCCCAAAGAAAGAAGAAACAGGTATATTGTGAGACATCTAAAGTAGAAAAAGGAACATGGGAAGGAAAAAGAGATTTAATATGATATAATGTTCATACAAAGGAGAAAGTTAAACTAATCAATACAAAAAAGCAGCACCAAATATATCTGAAGAAAAATATAACCAAAGGCATCTGGATATGGAAAATTTTACAATATAAAAATTAAGAAAGAAAGGAGGCAAGTAAAAAAAAAGAGGATTAATAATGGAAACCTTAAAGAATAGAAACCTGAAAGTTATGGACTACCTGTGAAGTTAATGATTTATCATAGAAAGTCCAACTTTGGTAATATCACAGCAAGATAGAACAATGAGTCCCCAAATTAAGTAGAAATTGGTGGAATGGGAAGCAGCTGATCACTTGTCATATGAGGATACTTTGGACCCCTCAGTAAGAGGCCTGCAAAAAAGTTCAGTTGGAGTTGAAAATCAAGGGAAGGAACAGAAAGCAGTGGCAACTCTGATGCAGTCAATGTTGTGGAGTGATAGGCAAGTGACTTCCCATATGAAATAACAATTTATGATACAGGATGAAGCTGAAGAGAATATGTCACAGGAAGATGTTCTAGAAATTTCTGTAGAATACCTGCAGGATGTGGAGAACAAAGAATGTGCCCTTAGTTTAGAAGAAAATAATCTATGGGAAGAGTTGTATGATTTAATAGCGATGGATACACATATTAAGATCATTGAAAGAAAAAGATTACAGAAAGTCAATAAGACCCAAAATGTTAGAAGCTTGATAAAACAAATGTACAATGGAATCAAAACTATTCACAGAAATGCATGTGATATAACAGAAGTAAATAGGATATATTACTGTGCAGCTCAATTAATAGCAGATAAACCCCAGGAGTCAGCAAGCTCTGCATGGTGTGCAGGAATAGTGCAAAAGCTGCTGCATGCAATATTGGCCAACGAGCAATCCAGGAACAAGCACTCCTACACTATTCCTGCATGGATACCATTGATATATGCTAATTACCCCATTTTCTGGTGAAAACCATGCAAATGAGGTGAATTAGTGATCCACTAAGCAGGCAGGCACCTGTGCAGGAATAGTGTTGTTGTTGTTGTGTCTTTCGGCTTATCCCGGTTAGGGGTCGCCACAGCGGAACTCCGGTCCGCTAATGTTTGGTAGTGGATTTTTATGTGCCGAGTTACCAGCCCTGTCACACAACTTTTAACGAAGGCACGATCATTCACCCATGTCTCCACACAGAAGATAATCTAGCTGAGAATCGAACGGGACAACGTCTTGCTGTGAGGCGACAACGCTACCGCAGCACCACTACCAAGGGATTGTGCAGGAGTAGCATAACCTGAAGAAATGTATTTAGTTACTAACAGAATACATTTCTGCAAATTACAAAACTGAGGCATGACAGCTCCAAAGAAAGCATGTATTCAATGTAGTAGGCATGCCAATGGCTAAATATATGGCCAATGGGATGAGAAATAGTTGCAAAATTATAAAAAATAACTTTTATTTTTTTTTTGGCTGATTTCATCCATTTAAGTGTAGGGCAGTGGTGCGCAAATGGGGATTGGGCCAAAAATAAGAAAAAAAGTTGGAAATAAGCTTTTAAACCCAAATCAGCATTTTGCCATGATAGTCAATGGCATTCATAAGACAACCATACCAGGAAATAGTGGTTGCTAAGGGGGAAGGCTCAGTGTGAGTGTGATAACTATGAATTAGCATTCTGGTTTATGCAAATGAGGGGACTGATACTGAATCACAGATTTCCTCTCAGTGTTAGTTTGCACCCAACCGTGTAAGTGCAGCAACACCATAGAAAAAGTATAGTAGGTAGATGACCTCATAAGGGGGAGTGTCATGCATGCTGTAAGCTTATTGGAGCTCTGTGGCCCATGTTTGCCCTTAGCTTAGCACAGTTAAGGAAGGGGGTGTGTGTCTAAGGCTGCCTAGCAGTGTTTACATTGCCTAAACCGGTGTGCATGCTGTGCACCGGGTTTTGAACAAACAAAACAAAAAAAAAACAAACAAAAGAAAACATAGGAAATAGCAGCTCTATTCACATCTGAGCACTGGGTATGTGCGGCGCACCTCGGGGCTTAAATGAGAAGGTAATAGGAAGGGAAAACAGCAGTAGGAAGCCAATCAAGGAGAACTAGCATAGCTGGCAGGTGAAATGTATCAGAATCAGCCAATTACACAGGCAGCAACCCAGCCCAGCACATTACTATAAACTATGCAAGCACTTTTCACTCTGTTTTTTTCCACAAACTTTACACCACTGGTGTACAAAGACAGGGAAATTTTACCTGACAAAACTAACAAAATGTTAGGGGCTGCTCTTGCTCTCATACATCACTATGTGGAAGAGACTGAGGGTGGTCAGAATGTGAATGCTGATGACCAACCCAGAGTGAGGAGGAGGAGAAGATTGCACAGACCCGGGGTAACCTACCAGGGGCTACATGAGCTAGAGATAGTGGAGCGCTATAGAGTGGACAGGGACATTTTACAGCAAATTGTTGAGATGTGCCAGCCACGCCTCACATACAGAACCAACAGAGGGGAACCCATCCCGGTGGATACCAATGTATGTGTAAGGTTAAGAATCCTAGCCACAGGTACCTTCCAAAGGCCAAATGGGGATATCATGGGGATCTCACAGGCATCAGCATCCAGGATACTCCACCAGTTCCTGAATGCCATGTCAGCACATGCCGGTGAGCACATATATTTCCTCAACACCCGTGAGGCATTGACCAGCAATATGCTTCTCTTCCAGGTCTCTATCCTAACTGCAAAACATCACATACACAAATACAGAAACGGTGACACATATTGTGCGGACCGCAAAAACACCAAATGGCCTGAACTGTGAAATTCAAAATGTCGAATCGGCAAAGTTGGCCAACCCAACCACCCACTACGTACTACCTACCCAAACAAAATAAATAATCCACATACATACACTTAACAAAACCCTACTTCTAACCCTAAACTAAAGCTCACATATATTATTATGTATGCACTTACCTTAACCTGCACCCTAACCCTAAGGTCCATAGCTATTGCACACTTACCTTAAGGAGCTATACCAGAGAAGGGCCAACTATGATGATTCGACATTTCGAATTTTGCACTTCAGGATGTTCGGTGTTTTCACGGTTCGCTCAATATGTTTTGACATTTCTGTATTCATGCAATTGCGGTTTCGCGGTTGTAATACATAACTGTCTCTTCCACCAAATAGCAGAATACCCTGAGGTAATAGGTGCTATAGACTGCATGCACATAAACATCAAAGCACCACCCGGCAAGCAGGGTAGGGTCTACATAAACTGCAAGGTCTTCCCATCCATCTACTGCCAAGTCATGTGCAATGCCCAGGGCATTACTTGAATGTGTGTGCTGGCAGCCCTGGAAGCTATCATGACTCCCACATCTGGCATATGACACAGCTGTACCATAAATTGGCCAGTGGGGACATCCCATATGGCCACCTAGTAGGGGATGCTGGTTACGCACTGGAGCCATGGCTGATGACACCCATCAGAAATGCACACACACCTGAACAAGAATTCCATAATGAGGCACATGCACAAACCAGAATCATATTAGAGAGTGTGTTTGGGATGCTCAAGTCACGGTTCCGGTGCCTAGGCATATCCGGTGGAGCCTTGCAGTACTCTCCAGCTATGTGTACACAAATGTTCATTGTATGTGCCATGTTTTACAATATGATCCTGCGGAAACAGCTGCAGCAAGAACAGCATGGGGCAGGGCCACACAGCCCCCTACCATTGTCAAGGCCATCACAGGCAGAGAGAAACTTGGAGGAGGAACAACCTGAGCCTGCCCATGTAGACAGAAGGAGGCACCCTCAGTATGCCCAGACTTTGGCAAAGAGGAAACGCATAGCACATACACTGACATGGTAGGGACCCAGGGAATGGCACCTCTCTCTGACTTGCACATACAATAAAAGGGATGCCAAACATGACACTACCTGTGGTTTACCATGTATAGGGAGTGTACTATGTGCACCTGACATAGTCAGCCCTCCAGCAACATCCTCAGTACTGGCACAGCCACAAATTAAGTCACTCTTCCTATCAATTGCTGAATGGAGTAGTATGTGTTGTTACTTGTATCTATGGTATGGATGTGAGCATGCAAGAGAATCAGGTGGCTGAATGGGATGGCAGCAGATAGTGGACACCTATATGGGCAGCATGAAATCCATAACAAATACTGGTGTTAACAAAGTAGGCAGTACTAGACAAGGTGACAATTCCCACTGCAGTACATGTGGTGACAATAATATGTGTCCATAGGACACACACATGCATGTCAGTGGGGCTCACATACCCAACACCAGCCTCAGCCAGCAGGACAGGTGTAGATGATCATAAAGAAAGGCTGGGCTAAGGCCTCAAACTGATGGCAATGGAGAACACCCCCCCTCCAGACCTACACAGACAGACTACAACAGGTCTGGCAGTTGTATGTTAGTTCTGAATGGTAAGATGTCTGAAACTGAAATATAGGTCAATAAAATCTAAGATCTGTACTCTACAGATATGTCTCTAGTCTGCATGATAGGTCAGAATACAAAACAAACTGGCAGCCAACAGAGTACCTGAAATACCAGTACAGTCATAGCAAATGTTTATAGTTGTCAGGTGTGCCCCCCCCCCCACAATCCTATGTAGAAATGCAGTAACATGGACGTGTGGGTTTAATAACAGTGGAGCACAGATTACCTGAGCTGGCCCAATTTACATGATAGATTGTTGCATGTGTACAATATGCAGGGGTCTGTGTGTTAGGTTGTTGTGTGTTCTATATTGTGTGGAAGTGGTCAGCATGTAGGCATGGAGGGTTGTGTCTTGGTGGCCATGGCCAGTACTGGTGATGACAGAGCCATGTTCAATGCATCTCAGCAATACCCAATTCAGCAGTCATCCATACTCACTGTCCAGATGTCAATATCTGTCACCGTCTGAAAGATGGACATGCCATGAATGTGGGCCCAGACATACACACAGTACACAGGTGGAAGTACCCTAGACAGAGTATATAAAATGTAACTGTCAACTGCACACACATTTGGAATTGTACATACAGGTTAGCAGCACATTAGTTGTCTGTGTAGTATGGAATACTGATGTAGTCTGGCCAATCATAGGTAGACCACAAAAGGCACAGTTATGAAGTAATGAGAGACTGCCTATGTCCCTGCACAAGGCAGCATAAGGGGAATGTCCCAGGTATATCTGTGAGTCAGCTGCAAGAAGCTTCCATATCACACATGCACTCAGCTCACCCCACCATCAGCCACAGGTTTATCACAGTTCATATTCCTGCTGTTGGGAATGAGCACAGTATGACCAACCCCCCACTTCTATATGGGAATACCCACAGAATGCAGCATGCTAAAGAGGTGTCCCATGCAGGTGTGTCCCTAGCTGTAAGCAGCACCCTACCAGCATCCAGAGCAATGGATTAATATGGACAGGAACTATTGCCATTAAAACCTCACACACTTACCCTGTCACCCCAGGGGAATCCAGTGGCTAGCAGCCTGGAAATGTAGGGGTGACAGAATGCACTGGCCTGCTACAGATGGCCTGCATCACTACCAAATTCCCTACAGTCCTCTGTCAAAGGCCTGTGTCTCACCTGTACTGCCAATGCATGTTATCACACTGGGTCCCAACTAACAACAGAACACAGTCCACAAAACGCAAATGCAAGGCCATGTTGACAAATCCCAGTAGCATGCTCACCATGTCTTACTGCATGAACTGTGGACCAACCCCTAAATACCACTGGGATGAATGGACAATTATAGGGATACGTCTCAGATATTGCTTGCATAAAGTTAGGAAAAGGATAGAATAACAGTGTGGTGGGGGGTGTAGAAGCATGAACGCCATGGAGTGTGTGAAGTCTGAAACTCTGATGTGTGCCCATACTACCCCTGCCTAAAAACTCAGTAATGGGTGGCTACAAACCTGCTCATAAACCACAATGTGAAGAGGAACTGACCAGATATATGACCCCTGCCTCTGGGTAACCTGGGCGAATCTGTACAGCTGAGAATTATGGCCACAGCAGGATATGGCCATTCTGTTACGTCGATATATGTACAAGCAGGGGATCCTCAGCCACCAAAGTACCAAGATGCTGGATCATTTACACAAACCCATCAGCAAGTGTCTGCCGCTACCCCTCCAGAATGGCATGAGTGAGCAAGAATATGTAGGTTACAGAACACAATACTGGACACAGCTTCATTCATCTTGTATTTCCCAGGAAATAACTGTGAGCAAATAAGTATATATGTCAGTAGTTGATGACATAATACATCAATGTGTAAAACAGTACATATGTCTGACTATCTCTGCTAACACCAACCATGTAACACAAGCACTACAGACACAATAGTTACAGTATCCCACAATCTTTGGCCAATTGTGAGTCCATATTGTCAACTTATCTACAGATATCCTGCAGAAACAGGTTGCTAGCTGTAGGTGTATAACACCAAATCCTGGACTGGAGTACAGCCTACTTGAAATGGATTCACACACACAATACAGAAGGTCATACTGGACATGCTCTTACAGTTAGAGAAATGAAGTCGATGTCTGACAATAACAGTGGACTATACATATCTGTCAGTTGCAGATGTCTGTGCGCACACACCACATTGCACACCATTCATGCTTTGCACACACATTTGATAAGAATACTCACACATATCCAAGGCCAACACACTATAATATGTCAAACATACACACACACAGATGTGGGGAAGAGAGAGGCAGACAGTGACAAAGTGATTGCCATCATAAGTCCTGTCCCACCCACCACACATCCAATTAGCTAATATCACATGATGTGCCAATGTCAATCACTGTAGACATTTGCTTTTGGAAGCCCTCAGTCCTATAGTGTCTGTGGTGCTTGTGATAACTGTGTAACATGATAGTACAAATCAGTATTCATCCAGCATTTGTATACCCAGTCCTGCCAAATGTAAAGTTGTGTGTGACTTAGTGTTGTGTGTGTGTTTCCAGAGGAATGGTTTATGGCCCATTCACACACACTGCACTTCCCATTGCCCATGTTAGCATGCCTGCTGATGTCAGTCACGTTGAAATAACCATCTGGCCAACTTTTGGCCCTATAAGCTGTGTGGTGCTTGTGATATGTGTGTAATACTGTAATGTAAAAAATAGTTAGGTAGGAGTTCTAATCCCAAGCATGGGAACTGTGAAACAGTGTGTGTTTGTGTGTGTGTGTGTGTGTGTGTGTGTGTGTGTGTGTGTGTGTGTGTGTGTGTGTGTGTGGAGATGAATGATTTTGAGGCCATTCACAGTCACTACAAGTCCCATTGCCCTACTTTAGCAAGCTTGCTTATGTCAGTCACCTTTGGACAAGGGCCAGAGCCAAATGCTCTGTGGTGCTTGTGATAACTGTGCAATGCTATAGGATAACATACTAAGTAGGTAGGAGCACTAATCCCAGACATGGCAACTGTGAAACTCTGTGTGTGTGGAGATGAATGATTTTGAGGCCATTCACAGTCACTACACTTTCCATTGCCCTACTTTAGCAAGCCTGCTGATGTCAGTCACCTTGAAATAACCCTTTGGAAATGGCCAGCCCCAAAAGCTCCATGGCGCTTGTGATAACTGTGTAATGCTATAGTGTAACATATTAGTTAGGTTGGAATTTTAATCCCAGACATGGTAACTGTGAAACTGTGTGTGTGTGTGTGTGTGTGTGTGTGTGTGTGTGTGTGTGTGTGTGTGTGTGTGTGTGTGTGTGTGTGTGTGTGCGTGTGTGCATGTGAGTGCGATTGAGTGCGTGTGAGTGCGTGCGTGTGAGTGTGTGTGTGAGTGTGTGTGTGAGTGTGTGTGTGAGTGTGTGTGCATGTGTGCGCGTGCGTGTGTGTGAATGTATGTTAGTGTGTGTGAATGTGTGAGTGTGTGAATGTGAGTGTGCATGTGATTGCGTGTGAGTGTATGTGTGTGTGAGTGTGTGTGTGTATGTGTGTGTGTGTGTGTGTGTGTGTGTGTGTGTGTGTGTGTGTGTGTGTGTGTAGATGAATGATTTTGAGGCCATTCACAGTCACTACACCTCCCATTGCCCTACTTTAGCAAGCCTTCTGATGTCAGTCACCTTGAAATAACCCTTTATTCAACTGCTAGCCCCATAAGCTACATGGTGCTTGCGATAAGTGTAATGCCATAGTGTAGCATACTAGTTAGGTAGGAGTTCTTGACCCTGAGATGGCAACTGTGAAACTGAGTGTGTTTGTTTGAGAGAGTGTGTGCGTCTTTGATGATACCTGATATTACGGACACTCACACTTACTACTCTCCCCTTACCCATCTTTAGCATTGCTGCTGATGTTAGTCACCTTCAAAGATACCTGTGGAGAGCTGTCTAACATGTAAGCTTCATGGCACATGCCATAAATGTGGAACAATGTAGTAGCAGCAACGACACAGGGCTGGGTTTGAATCTCATCTGTGGCAAGTGTTTGTGTGTGTACATATGTATGTGTATACCTCAAAAAATTTGGCCCGTTTACACCCAGTACACATCTTAGAGCCTGACCCTAGCAGTCCTGCAGATATCATCTGCCTTAGAAGTACCTGTTGCCAACCCTAAACCATGTCAGCTCAGTGGTACATGTGGTAAATGCATAGCCAAAATGGTCCGTAAAGATTGTTAGATTGAGTTTTGAACCTCACCCCTGGTAAATGTGTGTAAATAATTTTTTGTATCTCTCACCCACTACATCACACAATGCCAGTACTTATAAGGGCTGGTGATGTTCCTCACCTTAGAAGTACCTTGGGACAACATCCATCCTATAAGCTCCATGGTGCTGGCGATAAATGTGGTACACTATAGTAGCAATACATAGCTAGGTAGGGGGTTGAATTTCAATACTGGCAAGCGTATGCATGTGTCTGTCATCAGCATCCTGTGTGGATGTTGCTGTGATTGTGTAATAACAGGAACCACTGTGGAGCGGGTTTTGCTAAATTATTATATTGAGGACCTAGTATATGTCACAATGTCTACTTTACAAGGACAACAGATGTCAAACACCAGAGAGTCTGGTGTAGACAATCCATAGCTAGTGTAGACAATCCATAGCCCTACATGTGACATTATGGATTGGTGAACAATATAGGCAACCCTTCTATTACTCAGAGAACACTCTCCACCCACTTCTCATACACAAGCACAGTTGGCTATGCAACAACCACTATATTGGTAGTTCCCTGCATATTGCCTCACAGATAGCAACCACAGTGTGATTGCAGTGGAGTACATGCCTGTTGACCACAACAGTGCCACTGACATCAGAAGGTACTGTGATGTGTTACATCTCCTGACTGTGTGTTATCCAGCAAGTAAAAGGACATGGCATGTGGTTCCATCCCCACAGTAGGCAAATAAATGCTTACAGTGGCCCTTTTGCTATATTCCCCACTGGATGCCTGCAACAACTGTAGAGTCTGCAAATGTAACCCACAAAGGGAATACCATGCCTTATACACATGCCTTGTGTGGACAGATGCCACTAACTCCACTGAATACATCTATCATGCTGTCAATGTAGGTGCAAGCACAACCTCAGTTACATAGCCAGGTCTCACCAAATGAGGTCAGGAATGCTACATCAGAAGATAACAATCTGTTCACACAACATGCCCCAGAGACCTCAGCTACACTTCCACACATCAAAGAACATGCATGTGGGACATGTGCACAACCCAGACACTGTCTATGTTATGGAATATAGATCACATACATGAGAAGCAGTGCACATCACTGGCCACCCACAATAGTAACCCAGATGAGTGGATGGTGAATACAGTACCCACCCCTGGGGACCACTCCAGGGACCACACCCCTGAGCTACACTGGAGACTATTGTCATGTGACCTGATGCCAAGATATTCTCTTTGCCTAGCCTTGTGCAGCCATCAGGCCCATTCACCTACTATACACCTATGCATCTCAGTAGTGGCAAGCATGTTTGTGTGTGTGTGTGTGTGGGGGGGGTAAATGATTTTGAAGCCATTCACACTCACTACACCTCCCATTCCCCTACTTTAGCATGCTTGCTGATGTCATTCACCTTGAACTAACCCTTTGGCCATGTTTTAGCCCTATAAGCTCTGTGGCACTTGAGATAACTGTGTAATACTGTAGTGTAGCAAACTAGTTATACAGGAGTTTTAATCCTGATCCTGCCAAATGTGATAATATGTGTGTTTCTCTGAGAAAAAGTGTGTGTGTGTGTGTGTGTGTGTGTGTGTTTGTGTGTGTCTTCTTTGATACCCGATTTTGTGAAGATTCACACTTACTACACTTCCCTTACCTCTCTTTTAGCACTGTTGCTGATGTTATTCACCATCAAAGATACCTTTGGACAGCTCTTCAGCATGTAATTTCTGTGGTGCATGCAATAACTGCGTAACACTGTAATAGCAATATATAGTCAGGTAAGGGTTTGAAACTCAGTACTGGTAAGTGTGTGTGTGCCATCAGTATCCTGTTGGGGTGATAATGTAATGACAGGAGACATTGCAGTGTGGATTTTGCTACATCATTATATTGAGGATATATATGTCCCAATGTCCACATTAAAAGGCCAACAGTTTTCAAACACTGTAGAGGTTGTTGTAGACAATCCTCAGCCATAAATGTGTACAACCATGTGCAATTACTATGTGACAGTATGGATTAGTAAACAATACAGGTAACCATTATAATACCCAGATACCACTCTCTACCCATGGATCATACACAAACACGCTTGGCTCTTTCTTTCTTACTCCCTTCCTTTCTTACTTTGTCTCTGTCTCTCCCTCTCTGGTGGATGTGGAAAAGTACATCTGTTTTGCATAGGCAGCAGCATGGTTTTGTAAGTAATGCTCATGATCAGCTGATGGCCAGTGCATAAATTGCAGTTCCCCACTTGCTAATTGCATGTGGAACAGCTGTGGTATCATTCCTACAGCCAATTGCATGGAAACACACTCCTATTACGAAGCACTTCATGTGAGTGTTGGCCCTTTTCCTTCACTGTGAGCAGGACTTCATGTGGGTGTCTGACAAACAGCATCACAGAGGGTAGTTGGAAATACCTCTTACAACATACACTGTAGAGACAGGCCAACAAACAGGAGGGGGATGTTCCAGACATGGGGACAGAATATAAGTATTGCTGTTCTACATTTGAAGTAATGTTTGTTTAACAGGGTTTGTGTGGATATGGCTGTTCTACATGATTTAAAGTCTGGCACGACAGTGTTATGTCATTGAGGAAACTTTCACCTGTAGCGCTATCTGCAGACTGGCCAGAGTTTGGAGTCTTAGATCTGGTGTGTTACTCACACATTTCCTATCTTTAGATATGCAGTAGTATACTCTGATGATTGCAGTCAGTACATGGTGAAATCTATGTGAGTTACTGACTTCATATCCCTCAGAAGAGATATGTCACAACAAACACTGTTACACCAGGAATTTTCTCAGTTTATCACAGCAATATGTCAATATTGGCCCTGAGTTTGTGCCTCTATCCCCCAAGTCTTGTCATCCTTTGTCAATATGTCATGCAGTAAGAGGTGCATATGCACAGTATATCATTATTTACTGACATCATACCTGATAATAAGCCAGTGAGATATCAGATGCTAGACATGTATATTTGAGGACAAAACCTGGACATTCTCTTGCAGTCTGTACAGTAGTGAGGGCTGTGTACCTATAGTGATTGTTCACAGCATGTGTATTGTGAATATGTTACTTGGCCTGTGTACAGACCGTTCTATCTGACGTTGTATGCTGCTCCAGTTTACGGTATCCTATCAGCGTATATGTTTGTAGGGCAAGACTGAGACATGGCCCATACCACAGTCAAGCATCAGACTACAATGTGTATTGGGCCAGTATACGTAGGGTTAGTGTGTGAGTGGCACATATGAGGATGGTTTTGTTCACACATTCCATATACTGTACTATTAACTAGGCTTACCATAATGAGACTGTGACTCTGTTGAGATTGGTTGTGAGTATGCACTTTTACACTGGTGTCTCTTACTTTGCACTGTTACATGCCTGTAGTGCCTGATATATTTGCAAGTACATGTGTATTATCCCATAGGAAACTTGGGTCAGTGTTGTGGCAGTCTGCCTGTAGTTTACACAGTGCTTTGTGACATGCCTAGCAGCTCAGTGTATTTAGCTATTGTGATGTTATATCCAGATATTTGTCAGATGTACTGCTGCCTGGCCACCATAAGTGTATATTTCTGAAAATGCAGTGGGATGCAGTGAAGATGTATTTCACTAACTAGTGGGAAATATGTGGGCTTGGGACCTCTTCTCCTCTGGTTAATATGTGTTAGGACATACAGGAGTGTGTGAATGCATCAACTGTGTGAGCTTATCTATTCTAGTATTTTTGTGATATCCCCATTTAAATGGCTGTAAACATCCACTTTGTCAAGCTTGGTCCACACATCTTGCACTAAGGAGTTCTGTGTATACCTCTGGACTGACCAGATTGCGTCAGACTGTCCACGTTTATTGGTCATATCTCTGCTGTATTCCACAGGCTCATTACTGTGATTTGTGTCGTATTTCACTATAATGATTTTATGATGTCTGTCAGTAACTGATGGTGCACATGTCAGTATCAGAAGTGACTTCCTACACATGTCTGTTGACACAACCCATGTTACTGTAGCAGCATTCTACATTTATACCTGCAATACTTACATTTCATTCCCTTTAACTAAGACGTTGTGACTAATGGGGCTGAGGTATGACTCCAATATATGTTAATGAGCATATGTATTTATATATATATATATATATATATATATATATATATATATATATATATATTTATATGTACATTAAACTTAATTTTTACATATATATATATATATATATATATATATATATATATATATATATATATATATATATATATATATATATATATATATAGGTTCATAGGTTGGTACTAGGCCTTCGGCCCTAGGGCCTATACAAGCCTAGCCATAACAATTCTCTGGATACTTGGCCTAATGGTTAAGGTATTTGCCTTACAAACACAAGGTGAAGGGTTCGATTCTCACAAGGGATAATTGGCTAGGCTTACAATGGCTCGCAAGGGCAGTTAGCCTAGTACTAACCTATGAACCTATGAACCTATGAACTTCTTCCTACAATAATTACTCCTCTGGACCCCCGTCTAGC
>NC_056738.1:538007207-538239707 GCF_019279795.1 Protopterus annectens | reverse complement strand
CTAGTTTTACAGGGTTTTGTGTACATGCTAGTTTTGCATGGAATGTATCTCTGTCTGCATAGCTCTCAACTGTAGGCCTATCCACATGATGGGCAGAGGATTGGCTGTTATGTTTTGTCTGATCACCACACAGTTCTTGTCTCTGACATATCAGTGGCATTGTCTCTGTTGAGTACTATCAGTACATGGCAACATCCATTTGTGTTTCTGACTTCATATTCCTGAGTAAGGGTATGTTGCAAGCAGTCGTGTAACACCAGCAACTTTCACAGTGTATAACAGCAATATTGCAAATATGGCCCTGTGTTCTAGCCTCTGTCCTCCACCTATATACCAGGCTTTGTCCAGATGTCATGCTGTAAGAGGTTATTAAGTAGTGGCCTATCAATATACATATATATATATATATATATATATATATATATATATATATATATATATAGGCTGCAGCTGGACAAAACACGTGTGACCTTGTATAGTCCAGAGGTCAGTGTATGTAAAACACTGGTATATGCCCTTGTAAGACATTTTATAAGGGAGGGGTATGAATTGTTACAACCTAAGCTGTTACAACATGTGAGGGATATCAGTAGTAAGACACATTAAGGTATATGGTTGTACATTTTTATACATTTCACTATGGGAGCAGTGGTGGGCTAGAGCTTACTGTCTTACAGACAGTTCTGTTTGTCAGTGTGATAGTGATGTTTTAAGTTAAGCATTGTTATGTAACAGATACAGTTGCATTGTGACAACTTAATTCTTTTCCCCCTAGGGATTGAGTACAGAGTGTAATTGGAGGCTGCTAAACTACATCTGTAATTAATAAGTGTTGATTGATTCTTATCTTTAAGGCAAGTGTTTTTTTTTTACTGTTGTACTACTTGAAGGCCTTAGCCTGGACAGCAACATATGTTATGTTTTCAGATTACTGTATCAAATATTTTGTTTGAGAGTTGCATTACTCAGTTAGTATGTATTTCAAACACCTAACTGCTTTAAGAAATGGCATATACAACTGAAATAGTACACAAATAAACATTTCTATGTATGCAAACTTGTGTGTGGTGTCATATCCTTTGACTTGTCTGTGGGTATATGTTTCATGCAATAATTGTCTTTTGAATGAAAGAATCAAACACCGGCCATTTTAAAAAGTGCCAACTGTAGGAATACTGGCTGTTCAATATGCTGTGCATCCGCTATATATACTCTTCTTATACATATCTATAAGTTGTAATTTATTTATATGTGTATGTGTATGTATATGTATATACATATACATATATATATATATATATATATATATATATATATATATATATATATATATATATATCTATATATATATATATATATATATATATATATATATATATATATATAGATATGCGTGTATATTTATCATTGGAATGTTTACTGCTTCCACATTGTACATTCCCTATGGTAGACAGAACTGTTCTGCATGATATGTTAGTGATATCTTCCTGCCATCTTAAAGCTGAGATGGCTTACTGTTAACGTATTGTGGCTATGTTGTGCAAGGTCCTGCGTTTGAGACTTGCAAGTGGTGGTTATTGTGTTACAAGGCAGATCTGTTCATCTGTGGAGGAGGAGATGTCAATAATTGCAAGAGGTACTTATTTTGGACCCCCTCACCCCTACTAAGAGTGCCTTTGGTCAGATGTTTTGCAGTGAGAGTTTCAAAGTGTGGATCCAATGTGCAAACGCAATGCACATTTATATATATATATATATATATATATATATATATATATATATATATATATATATATATATATATGTGTGTGTGTGTATACATACATACATCTACATATGAAAATACATTTTCCCTACTGTTTATTGACTGTGCTGCATGACATGTTTGAGAAAACATCAAGCTTGTTTACATCTCAAATGGCTTAATGGTAAATCATTTTTGCTATAGTGTGCAGTGTCCTCGGTTTGAGACTTGCAAAGGCTGATTATTTTGTTGCTGGGCAGAAAAGGGGCGGTTTGAGACAGAGTAATTAAGGCACTTTAAAGCAGTTGTAAGCAAGTTTTTTGTGGGTTTGGGTGGAGCTAAGCGATGTTTACATGAGCTCAGCTTTGCTTACGGCTGCTTACGGCTTCTTAAACCCGTGCTAATTTCAAATAAAGAAAAGAAAAAAGGGAGATAGGAAAGTGGTGAAATTGGGGCAAGCAGGGGGACAAACAAGAGGAGAAACTAGTAGGGATGTGCAGGACAGGTGTAGGAAAGGACCAACCATAGCTCTGCATTTCTTTGGCAGCAACAGCTGCTTTCAATGTGGGCAGTTTAGAATTTGGGTCCTCACACCCTACAGGGAGGTGTGTGGGCATCTTACAATGTGAATAATTGATAGGGTTAGATTGTGTGATGGGTACATGTCTCTGGGTGAAATGCAGAGCTATGTATGAGACGTGCTTTTTTTTTGGGAAAGATGACTCCTTTTTCAGGTGAGAGTGGGATGTTAAGGAAGGATTATAGGTAGGTGTGGTGAGGGAGGTTTGGTTGGAGAGGTTGCATTTGCTGACAGACAAGACAGCAGACAGGGGCGGTGTATGACACAATGGGGGGGTAAACACCTTGATGGGGAGGGTGGCTGGGAATCCAAGGCTTGTGATCCCCCTAGATGGTAGTAGTGGCACTGATGTCCCCACTCAATGGCAGTCACCACTACTCCTTCACAGCCCCGAAGGTGGCTGTGCTGGAGGCTGGGCTGGAGGGGCCACTTGCCCCTCTAGCTGCTCCAGCCTGCCCCCCACCTGGCGCAGGTGGTCATCCAGCTCTGTCTGGAGGACACTGTGCACCATACCACAGACCTTGTCAAGGGCGACAACATCTTCATCATGCCCACTTGCAGGGGGGGGTGAGCCCCATTCCTTGCAGTGGTTACACCTGATTGTGGTGCAGGACCAGCAGATGAGGGAGGTCTGGGTTGGGTCCCAGACATGCTGGACCTGGTGCCTCGGCCAGGTGAGGTGGGAGAGGCAGATCTGCTGGGATCTGCCTTCCCATATGTGCTATGGTGTGGAAATTAACAATGAATAACGGTTAGTCATGCACAACACATTACAGCATTAGTCAAAATAGCATGCATGGATATTTCCATTTACCCAAAACAGTGCAATTATAACAGTGCCATAGCAAACAGAACCCATGCATATATGGAATGGCATTCAGAGTTGCAACAGCATGCCGGTTAGTAGTATGTCAGGCAGGCAATAACAATGATTATTCAACAAGGAATATTAGTATGCACACAGTTTAAACAATGATAAACCAAATGGATCAATGGGCCCAACAGTAGAGGTTTGTTTAGGAACATACCCATGTTGGTTTCAGTGTAATGGCTGGATCATTTGAGTGGTGGGGGAAGGGAACAGATTCAATTAACAACTGCTATCAAGTATATTTGTCAGTACATTACTACTCTACATTCTTACCACACTTACACTCTACCTGGGCCATGGGGCTGCTACATCATACCAATGGCTGTAGATATCAACAGAGCAACTGTACCCTTATTGTAGTTATACACATCATACCAGTTTCTATACCAAATTCTTTAACTGTGGGCCTTGTGCAGATGAACTGTGGGCACATTACATTGTTGTTTCTACACATATTTTATATTCACATATTAGTTGCAGGCCCTAGAGTGTGTGATGTGCCTTTGACATACATCTACTGTGACATTTCTGTGTGCAGGTTTCCTGGCAACTGGGTAAACTATCGTGTCAGCGTGACACTTGGGCTTGTCTGGGCCAGACTGCAGAGTGTGGATGTCTAGCTTGCATCTCTTTGTAGGACTGGGGCTGATCAACACAGCAGTTGTACACCTTTCATAGTTATACACATCATACTAGTATTTCTATTCAGATTTATTTACCTGTGTGCCCTGTATGGAAAATGTATGTGTTGCAGTAGATTACTTTTTCTATTCAGATTGCAGTTTACAACTGTAGAACCAGACTGACATGTTAGTGGTGGGCCCTGGATTCGAACCATGGTGTGTGTGCGCAAAATTGAACTACAGGCCTAGTCCTTACCAGACTGAGCTACTGGGGAGGTGTCAAGTGCTGTTTGTGATATTTATATCTAATATATATTTTTGTGCATGGTACTTTTATTATGACATATTGCATTATTTGTTTCCAATTGCCAGTACAAATTATCCATACACAACAGACATTGGTGTTATTGTTTGAGAAACATGTGCACATTAGCTGGATTGCACATTTGACTGTTTTACAACTACATACTCCAATTTATATTCCTGAGTACACAATGTAGGTTTTAAGTCTGCACCTGTTAGCCTTATACATTTTTCAGTACATTCACAGCTGCATACAGCTGAAATTGAAAGGTTAACACAGGACAATACTGGCAGACAAACAAGTAAAACACATTCTGATGGTAATATGTACTGTTGCTTTTTACAGTTATATGACATGACCATTCTAAAGTATGTAGACAAGGAGTACAAAATCAGTTCACCTTAGCTAATGCATTCTGCAGGGCATACACATTTATATTTTTCAGGTACAAGTGAGATAACACACACCAGTGTTTGGGATCACCTTTATTATTAGTTTTGACATACATATCTGTGTACAACTAAGAAATCCACAATTACTGTTCCTGCATGATCTGCACAGGGGAATGCTTTTTATTTCTAAGTGTCACAGTAGCCCTGACATGGCACTTTCTTGGCAGGTTCACTCAGACACACTCACACATATTCTAATATTCCTCTCTTGCATATTGTACCTTGCCTGCTACTGACATCTATATTACACAGCAGCTGGGAATACTCCATTGTAACGCTGACTGCCTGACACAGGCATTTATTTCTTACTTTTACAGCACAATTATATATACAGGCAGTACTACCATTACTATACTTTTGATTTCTTACTGCAAATATTAGGAGGTATTCCGAAAGCCGTGGCGCTACAGCGGTAGAGTGGTTGCCTCTCAGCAAGAGGTTCTCTTGTTCGATTTTCAGCTGGAGTGTCTTCTCTGTGGAGTCTGCATGTCCTCCCTGCAGTTGAGTGGCCTCTGAAAGACATGTGTGAATGGGCATGCCTTTGCTGAATGTTGGGTGTTGGGCTGGAAACTTGGTACCATAAAAAATCTACTGCCAATCATTAGCGGACTGGAGTTCTGCTGTGGTGACCCTAACTGGGAAAAGCCAAACAAAATATTAGGAGGTATTCTGTACTCACCATAATGCCGATGCAGCCAGGCTAGTCACTGGGCATGAGCCTCAACATTGTGGGACCTCTCTGCAGCAGCTGTATGGGGAGACATGACACCTGCTCAGTCACAAGTTGAACTTTTTCCATACTTAGTTAGAGATACATAAGACTGTATTCTTACAGACAGGTGGGACATCCTGTGTTTGGGCTTCTTGGAATCACTGGTCCAAGAGTGCACCCCTCCTCTGCTTCTGGTCATTATGGTGGTGACATACCTGCTCACCAGTCTGGGGTATGCCAGTGGCCTGGTGAGATCACATGCAAGCTGATCTCAGGCATCCACTTTGTACTGGGAGCCCTGGTACTGGCCCTGCATCAGCCTGCCATCATGGTATTTTACTAGGTGCCCAACCATGACTCTGGACTCCTGAATGCCCCAACATTGCACTCAGAAGCAAACACCTTCACCAACACCATACATTTTGGTCCTGCTGTGAGCAATCCCAAATGGTTAGGGCTGTATTCGCACCTGTGCAGTTTAAATAGGGCAGTTTTCCTGCACTTTGTCTTTATTGGCCAGTTTTAATATGCTGAACTTTGCTTAGCTCCATGCAAATCCACATAGCAATGCTTAAACCAGATGAGCACTGCTGAAAGCCGGTAAGTAATGCTTACACTAGTAAAGCATTGCTTAAATCTATTTTTTTCCATTAAATTTATAAAGTACTTTTTACAATTATATTTTGCATATTCCTACCCCTATTGTCCTATACATGAGCCATATGATTGACATCTATCATTCATATTCCTTAAAAGTTTGTTAAATAGATTAGCAGAGGGGAGATTCGAACCAAGCATGTTTTACAGGCTAAATCATGGCAGTACCACTATGCTACAGCCACTTGATGAAGCTTTGCATCACAATAGCACTTGTCTATTATTTTCAGGATTTCAGCCAGACTAAGCATAGCGGCATGCCACACAAACCAGCTGTGCACCACTTAAATTTTGGATTTATTTGATGAAAAAAATAAATTTTTTGTGTTTTTATTGCTTTCTCTTACCCTACTGCTTCCATGCATGTAGGGCAAGAGTGCATACATTTAGGGGTGTGCACTTGAAGGCTGCTGCCTTCTAGCTGTGTTTCTCTTTTTATTTATTTATTTTTTATTTCAGTGTCCACGGACACTGAAATGTTAGCTACTTACATTAGCCAGGCTCTAATATTATATACATTGACACTCGTCTGCGTCACAAAGTGCCGTATGGCACTTTCTGAGAGAAGGGGGCATGTTACATGTGCAGGCACTGCTGACACATGCCCCCTGCACTCGTTCATAGTTCCTGTCCATTTAGATTGAACAGCAGCAGACATTCATGCATATGCAAGGCACACTGCTATTCTAAATAGACACAAACCACTCTGTGCAAGAATAGTCTTATTCTTGCACAGAGTTTCATGAATCCTGGGGCTTATCTTGATAACAGTGATTTTTTTGAAAGCTATAAGCCCTGGGTGCAATCTGTACAACTTTTATTACAAGATAATGAATATGGAACTTTCCCAAAGAGGATCTTAATGATGTAGTAGCCAATTATTTTCTGTTTTTTATATATTTTTCATAAAGTTATAGGTAAAACCATACACACACAGTTTATAACTATAGAAGAAGTAAATATCTGTGTTTATGTTAGCAGATATTGCAAAGTACTAACTCACTCTTTTAAGAAATGTGCAAATCATTTCAAAATAAAAAAAATATGAAACTAGTAGTGTTAGACATTACATCAGATTGTTAGATTTCAATTCATACTTTTGCATGAAAGCAAGTCCGTGACTTTAGGAAGTTTACCATGAAATATTATTTAAGAATTCTTTGTTATTATTACCTTGTCAGTATTTGTCTTTGGTGTGAAAGGTATTATATTTGTAGAGCATTTTTCATGATGTTACTGGTTTGATGAGTTTAACTCAAATGCTGAATAAAGCAAATCCCTGAAAAAAACCCCAAGCAAATGCAGCACCAGCTTTCCTCCTTGTCTCTTTGTAGTTATGAATACATTATATGCAATTATACATGGCTGAAAAAGGGCACATCAAATGGTTAGTGAGCTCAGTCCACATGTGTAGGTTGTCTTTCTGGGTACTAGCAGTAAATCTGGTAAGAGATGAAGAAAAAAATTACACTGCAGGTGAGATGAAACATTGTGCCAATTTGAACTATTGCAAGGCAATATTTACATGAAGAATCACGACCATAAAAATGCTTCTGTGTAATAAAGTGGCAAATCAGTAAGTTTATTAAGAAATAAGTTACACAGACTTTTTCTGCACAGAAATAATTTATATAAAGTCATTGCAAATGAGCCTCTAGCAAAGAGGTTAATTACTGACTGTATATAGAATAAACAATTTACATAAGGCAATTTACATAAGGCAAGGCAGTACACCGTAATTTTCCAAAGCAAGGGAATGGTGATTTAATATATTTTGAGTAGAATAACTTGAAAACAATGTATTAAAAAGCAGCACAAGGTGATCTTTTCAAAGTAGTTTTGTGAGGAGGCAATGTGAGTGTAGCATAATTTTGGGCATTATCATATGCAAAATTATGCTGATATATTATAAATTGCAAATTACTGGACAATGATACAAATATCTGAGCAATGTACCATATATAAACTAACTGCCCATATTGGAAATGATCAATGTTTCAATGTTATTAGGAAAAAATGTTAACTTATATTGCAGTAGCAGAACTTTAATGTAAAAGTAATGACTTTTTAGGGGTAATGAAGAATGTGACACTGCTTACTTATTTTTCAAGCCAACACCAGATCAACATTTTTAAAAAGCTTTAAAATGTACAAAACAGCATCTAGAACCCTATAGCTTTTGTCTTCCAAGTAGCTCCCAGACCCCTGTTAAAGTTAACTTTCTTCCACAATTATTTCACTATAATCTTGAATAGTTAGGATGTATTAAATGGATACAGAGGAAAAAAATGAACAGTAAGGAAAAGTGTGAAAATAAATTTATTTCCTTACTAATTTTTATACAGGCAGACATTAAATTGAATGGCTCATAGGTAGTTACTAGCTATGTAGACAGGGAGATAACTGAAGGGCATAGCCCAGTTTTAAGAGCTTTTCAAGAACATCAAGAACATCCTTTGTTCATATAATGTTCTCTTCATTAAAGTTTGTATTTTAGTAATGGACTATCCATTGTTGTGGAATATTGCTGTGTGGTGACTTTCGTACATTGTTGGAGTTCCTCTAAAGGCTATTGCTTTTTATTTTGATCCCTTTGACTGGTTTCTTTGCTGATGTGGTTTAGAGATTTCAGGAAATAACTTTAATATTAAACAAGTAACATGATTAGAGTCTGAAACTTTGTATTAGGACAGGATTATCAGAAGGTTTTGCATTTCAGCTGCTGGCGAGGATGTTAGACAGTGTGCCCTTTCCTTTCCCTCTATGCTAATTACTATCATCTCTTAAAATCCAAGTCTTATCTGTAAGCTCTGTATGCTCCACCTTTTCATGGGTACCTGTAATAGCTTTACACATTAATATACACAATGCTCTCAACTGTACAGATTTCTGCAGAATGTCCAGATATTTTCCCAAATATTTAGTCTATTCTTCATAAAATCTGTATTTTTCTGGCAAATTACAGAGGACTGAAGTCACTAAAAAATGACCAAATAATGACATATATTTGAGTTTCAGGCTTCATCTTCCTCAGAAAAAAATATGCTAGCATAAATCTTGTTATTCTAGCAGATTTATAAATTAATAAGTGATATTTAAAATCTGGCTCTATTTTTGGGCCTTTGTCCTCCCATTATTTTAGGCTTTGTCTAGATTTCTTGAGTTAAGAGGTTGAGAGGTACAGACTACACTGTCCCCTCAGCACAAACATATGATGTGTAGAATGATTTCTATCAGATGTGACAAAATATATCAGTCAGAACAACACCACTGTCACTGGAATACCCAAACATCAGTGCAACAAAAGCAGTTTAGTTACTGTTATTCGCCATCAGCATAGCTACAGCACTGCAAAGTACATTCTGAATACAAACTATTTTGCCTTTGGAAAGTGTGATTCATTTTAACAATCAGACCCCTTGTTTATAAGTTATCAGATGACCTGACATTCCTCTGTCACATTTCAGTAGTACAAAAGAACACAGCTACTAATTTACAAAATGTTATTCTGCCAGGTTTTATTTTACCCTGTCAGCTGAACAGCTTGCATTTGCTGGGTCTGTACATGCACACAGTGGATTTACAATGCATATGTATGTCATGCTGACACAGCAGAATGCTAATTAGGAGTTAATTAGCTGCACAAACATCTGTGTTTATAAATCACTCATTTACCATACTATTTTCAAAGTATAAATGAACAGTTCTGTATATGACTGACTTGTGCGTCCATATGTTGTCCTCGCCTCTCTTCTGGTCCTCTTGGTCTATGGCATTCTCTGCTGTTATTTAGATAGCAGAGTTTCAAACCTATAAAGATAACTTTCTTTTGTGACCTAAATAATAGAAGAATGACATCATCAGCAATTTATAATGCAGCTATTATTTCTATCTATAATAAAGAAGCACTGAAAAAGAATTGTCAGTGTCATTTAACCATAATGCATCAGCCTTATGAAATCATACTTTTCGGACTTGGTGCTATTGCACATGACTTAAACCCTTAACAGACTTTCTGACAGGGATCTACTACCTTTCTAGTACAGTCACACAGACTTGTCTTCCACAATCTCATTATATTGGCAACTTGTCTCAGTAATGTGATGAGAATATTAACAAAATGTACGTATTTTTGCAGAGATCACATTTATTTTTCTTAACAATATGATGGCATAGGATATTTAACAGTGACTCAGAAAGTAAATTGTGGTACACATTGACAGGTGTACTGTCATTTTCACTTGCATTTTATGACCCGTTACTCCCTCCTGTTTCTGCTGTATCACATCTGAGGGAACAGTGTATAGCAGATGAGAAGAGATTGGTGCAACAGCTCTGTTTTTATCACTAGAAGCAGCAGCAATGTCCCTTGCATACAGCATTGTTTTTATCACCACCTAGCATGTGCTGAGAAAAAAATGTGGAACAATCCCTTTCATCATGTCATTATATGCACACGTCTGTGTAGTGTACCCAATGCATCTTGAGGCCTTCCTTTGTTTAATATAGCTGTATATCTGTTTCAAAGCTTAAAACCTTTAATCACATTTACTGTACAGTATGTTAGTGAAACAGGAGGGACAGACTAACAGACTTAAAAACATTAAGTCCAGAACTGAGAGCATTAATGTAATTAGTAAAGATCAAGAAAGACAAAAAAAAACTCTGCAAAACTCTGCTAAGATGGTGATGGCATACTTCAACCACAGAAGCTGAGATCTGTATCTGCAAAACCTTAGTGAGCACTGTCAAATACAAACTCTTTGCAATTGCTATATTCTTTTAGAATATTTACCCACTATATCTGGATAATTGATATCACACATAAGAAAGTTATTGGTTCGATGGACAGATATTCCACTGGTTCAGGTATTCTGCATGCTCTTTAGGAGCCACCAATGATCTTGTACAATGAGCTATAATATGATAATTAGTTTGTTGTATTACAAAGACTTCTACTATTTCCAGATTTATACAATGTGGAAGGTAGCAAGCAGTAATGTGGTTACACATGAATAAAGATACCACTTCCAAAGTTGCCAGTGGATCTGAAAGCATGGCAGACATTGTACTCTGGAACACAGATAGAGTGCTATCACTAAAATGGAACAAGGTTACAAGAATTACAGAAATACTAATGTCCTTAAAGGGAAGGAAAGCCTAAAGATCAGACATTTTGTTATCTGGTCTTCTAGAGTTTCACACTACCTTGATATTACCCAGAGTGGAGATTGCTGTCTTGGGATGTCCATCAGGTGAATGTGGCCAAAAAAAGGTACTATGGACATAGGAAGAGTTTTATTTAGTATGCAAAAGTTGAAGGGTGAGATGTGCAGGTCATCTGTTTTGCAAAAGTACTGGCTTCTGTTGACCATTTTGTCCCATGCAGACACACATTGGATTCCCCTAGATGACAACAATTTACTAACCAAGTACTGAAGCCAATCATATTAGCTTCACTTTCAGATTCTGACGGGATCCATGGTTTTGTTTGTTTGAAGGATTTTATTTTTTATATTAGTAAATAATCATAACATTGAAATATTTAACCATAAACTAATTTGTATGTAAATATTTTCTTTTATTTATGGTTCGTATGTAAGTACTAGGCTAGCTGCTCTTATGAGCCTTTTTAAACCTATCCAATTGCAGAATCAAACTTTGTACCTTGAAAGTGTGAGGTAAACACCTTAAGCATTATACAAATCCCAAATGAAGGTGGAAAGATTCAAACCCTGCACCACTGCAACAGCAAACAGCTTGTGAACAACTTGGAGTTGTAGTCCTCTATGCTAACTGCCAGATATCAATAATAGTTTTTGGTATGTTCAAACTAAAACAGTTGAAAACTGACTTATCCTCACACCTGATGCAGTGGAGCTGCTGTTGTTGTTGACTTCACATGTCTCATGCAGTAAACAGCTTAAATAATCAAATGAAAAGGATGGGGGTAACGTAATGATAGGTAGCTTACCATCCTTCTTCTGTCAAAGACACATTAAAACAGATCATTCCTAACTAATCTTTTAACTTGTCACTATGTAGTATAAGCAATAACATATGCTTAGATACAAATGCTATCAGCATAGCTCTCAACTTCTTCGCACAAGAAATCTGGACAAAGCCTAAAATAACAGGGGAACAAATGCCCCAAAATAGGGATGGATTTTAAATATTGCTCTTATAAACTAAGTTGCTAGAATAACAGAATTTGTGTTATCATGCATTTTCTGAAGGGTATGAAGTCTGAAACTTAAATATATGCCATTATCTAGTGACTTCAACCCTAAGTGATTTAACAGGAAAACACAAATATTATGAGCAACAGATCAAACATATAAGGTAAAAGTCTGATCATTGTGCAGCAATCTGGACAATTGGGAGGTATGGCCATCAGTCATTAGTGGTGATTTGTCTCTGATAACTTAGTTCAGTGAAGCCAGATTCTCCAAGTTTAAGATAATGTCTTTCTTTATATGTTTGCTATTAAAATAAATGCAGGGCAGGCAATAAATATGCAGGCAGTGCCATCACTAATTGTCTGCACCAGGATTTTTTTTATTGCTAGAACATTTAAAAGACATTGAAGCAGCATGAATTTTACAGGCATAATATCATGTCATTACACAGCCTCATTTAAAGTTTAAAAATAAATAGTGGAAAAAACACTAGATACATATCTGTGGACTATATTACCACCATTGTACATCAACAAGCAATTTTATTTTATCAGCATTTGTGATAGAGATAAATATAACAAAGTAAGTCCATTAAAGAAATCTCTGAACAGCATTTGCAGTGGGTACCATCCACAGCAGCAATAGAGTCATACATTTATTTTTTGCACTGTTAATAATAAGAATCACAGAATAAAGTATGTGTAGGGAAGAATGTGAAGACATGAATTAACGGTATTTGAGAAAGAGAAAGGTCATTTATATATTATAGTCTTATAACATCGTTTGAATATAGTTAACTTTATTTTATTATCAGTTGCCCACCTTTGTACAGCCTTGTGCTCATTGACTCAGAGCCACTCAATGCTAAGCTACCGTGCTACTGACTGTGACTATGTTACAATGGATATGACAAACTGCCAGCCTTGAAACACCTAGGATAAGAATATTTTGCATTCTTACTGATTTATTACAATATTTTTGGTATTTATTATAACCTAAGAATTGCCTTTGTATGTGCTCTAGTAAGAGTAAAGACTGTTTGTCTGTTGTAGAAATGTTGAAGTGTGTTATTTTGCTATTGGCAGTTAGGCTTATTTGAATATTTTTGGCTTTCCTCTGTTATTAGTTACCCACAATTGCACAGAGCTGCTTACTGCAGTACTGCTGAATGTGCAGCTTCATTTAACCATGCACTAGCTAGGTGCAGACTCTGTAGGTGTGCAAGGTGTCACTGAGTTGTACTAAAAAGCATGTTGCTCCTTGCGTATAGACTTAGATGGTTAATTTTAGACTGATACCACTTCAATAAATTATCTTCAAACCACATAGGCACTACTCCCCTTTTACCCACACTAATAAGCAACCGGGACCATGGATTTGTACTTTCCATCTTTTTCTGTAGCTCGCTTGATTGAAATGGACATCCAGGGGACAATGTAGCAACTGTCTCATTTTACTGACAACCACCTACTACTTAAACTGACAGTGTGAAAGATGTAGTTATACAATGGCACTGGAGTTAAAGTCCTCACACAAACTGACCACAAATAAAATGCAGGTTGTGAAAGTCACACAACATGACACTAGACAAGTCACAGACCACTCAGATCAAGCTCACAGTTCTACATGTTTTGAAGCTCTTAAAATAACCTAACTAAACCAGAAAGGCCGCCTAAATGTAAATAAAAAATAGTAGCATCAGCAAATTCAAATGCATTAAAGGTAAGGTAGCACTAACCATGAAGCACACATATAAAAGTCACAGTGTCTCAGGCCAAAAATCCTTGAGTCAGCCCTCCACACAATCCAATATCCATAGTAAGGCACATTAATGTGCCACTCATCAAGCTTTGTAAGGAGAGGGTCACAGTCATATGCCTATAAGGTGCCAGGATTTGCCACATCACACATGCCCTCAAGTCACTGTGCCATAGGAGCATATATTAGTTCACATGGGTGTAAAAGACCTGAGATGTTCCTCCATGAACTGCATGGTGTAACTTTCAAAGTTTGTCTGAGGGAGGCATAACCCTTTGTCTTGAGAGCAGAGTTCTACTATCCCCAAGAAATATGCTGTAATATGAACAGAAAATTATTGAATTTAGCAAATGACTTAGCTTCTGGTGTCATTTAAAGAAGGTACAATATATATCTGCCTGGGAGGCAGTGGTAGACAGTCCAAACTGCTTTACCAAGAAGTGGTCTGTACCTTTCCCCTTCAAAGCTTTCATATACTGGCTAAATCCTTGGTCACCCCATTGTCTTTTTAGGCAATGACAGACGTCTAAGGCTTTCAACATAACAAAAAAGAATCAGAGTAATATAAAGGTGCTGCTGCTCAATGGTAGAAGCATTAGCAAAAACTTCACTCCCTACATGCACTTCTTATTCTGGAAAACATCAATAAATGTATGATCTTAGAGAGCCGGTTCAAAGCAAATGACAGCAGTCCATTGGTACATGGTTTCAGTGCCTACAACAAATTCAGACCCACTGCATTGGATGAGGGTACTAAATGTTATACTTTCTTCATATTCTTAACAAAAATGCCTCTAGACTTGTTAGACAAGATAATGAACTGGAACTCCTCCACAACTAATTTACTAATTACAGGACCCATCTGTGTTACTCAGCCCACACTACCTACTTAAGTAGTATGGAATCCTTGTAAATTAAGGCAAATATCAGTTTTCTGGGAGACTTCAAATATCCCCACCATGAGGAGATGTGTGCATCCTCAAACTAGTACATTCAGAAATTGATGGATTTCATCAATATAAACTCTGTGGAGCAGTTAGTCCATACCCTGGCCAGGAACAATAAAATCCTGGGCTTGACATAGTCCTTAACAATATCGGACTGCTTTATTCCTCACCAATTATAACTTCTTCCCTGTTTAAATTGGACAACACATCAGTCACATTCATCAGAAGACTGAAACATCTTCCAATACCTTGGTATTCAGGGGTTATGCTAAGGCTAATTCCCTAAAAATGGGTAACGACCTAGATAAAATCAAAATCCCCTTTCTGCTTGATAACTTCACTGGTGATGCAGAATCCTTCACTGCCAAATTGTATGAATACGTAAATAACTGTATAGATGCATCTGCCACCTTCCATAGAAAACACACCAAATTTAAAAATAAACATATTTGAAATAACCCAAATATAAATATGTTCTATAATAAAAGAAAAAAAAACTTGAACACAAAAATAAGTTTAACTCTTAAGATACTAAACACAATCTTATTAAGCTTAATGGGAAACTCTGTGCCCTGATCAAATCAAAGTCAGCTAAGAGACAATGATAGACAAGAAGTAATGCCTAGCACTGCATAGAACTAATTGTAAGCAATGTCACATACTCAGACATAGAGGACATAGGCAATCTACTAGTGGGCAAATTTAGTTCAAATTTCATCCCTTTCTACCCTAATATATTTCCAGATCAAATTCCCACCTAAATCTCCCATGAACAAATCCTGAAGGCACTTTCCAAGGCTAAGAGCACAACTTCTATGGACCTAGATAACATACCAGTCTGCCTACTGGCCCACCTGAAACAGGACTTGTAAGACCCCTTACAGAGGCTATTTAATGTTAGTCTCCAAGAAGGATTCATGCAAGATGAACAGAGAGCAGCAACAGTCATCCCCATGCACAAGGGAAGGGAGAAGAGACCCAGGTAATAATGGAACCTTAAGCCATACCAGTGTCATCTGTAAGGCCATGGGAAGGGTCATTATAGAACTAATAATGACACAGGTAACCTAAAACAATCTCAACCAAAGCCAGCTTGAGTTCATCAAGGGCAGATCCTGCCTACTCAGCCCAATTATCTGCTTCAAGAAGGTTATTGAAGCAAAGGATGAGGGAAAATCAGTAAACACTGCATATCTTGATCTTGCAAAGGTGTTCAGCACCATAACACACTGAGGTATGATAGATACATTTCCTAGTTAAATGCAAGTCCCAATATAACTTGTTGGATAGCAAACTGACTCACAAATAGAACCCAGGAAATCAGGATGGGTAGCTCTACCTCTTCTAAGAGACCTGTCATTAGAGGCATTCCATAGGATCCAGTCTTTAGGCCACTCCTTTTTTAGGTTCATAGGTTCATAGGTTCATACTAGGCTATCTGCCCTAGGGCATTTATAAGCCTAGCCAGAGTGTGTTTGGCTTTCGTCACCCATTTTAAATTAATTTTGCTATGCCCTTTTTCGAGGTTAGTATACTGTGCCTCTGTCTAACAGTGACACAGAAGTGATACCCGGCTAAACCTATGATCTCCCATCCACTAATCAAGATTCCTCTTGAAGAGAATCAATGAAGGACTCTGCCTAACCTGGACTGGGATTTTATTCCAGAGTGAAGGGAGCCTCTGGGTTATGAATCTGTTCCTCCAGCATGTCCTATTTATTTCAGTGCTGAGGTTCAAGTCTCTTGAGTGTGTAGCTAGATGGGATTTACATTTTCTGAGGTGCAGCATGTCCATTAATTCCGGGTTGGACATGGCTTTATACGTCAGGCACAGATCGCCTCTGAGCAGGCGGTATGCCACTGAGTAGAGCTGGAGTTTCTTTAATTGGGCAGCATATGGCATCTGTTTGAGCCCTTTGATCCTCTTGGTGAGGTACTTTTGGGGTCTTTCCAGTTGCTGCAGGTATCTGGTAAGGTACATCCCAAAAGGGGCATTGTACTCAATTATGGGCCTGATGAGGGATGAGTAAAGAGGGACAATGACCTCCCCTGATCTAGATATGAACCCCTTCATGATTAGGTGGGCTATATAAAATGTTTTTCTAACCACTTTGGCCACGTGGTTTTCAAATGAGAGATTGCTATCAACTTGGGTCCCCAGGTCCCTAATTACTTCTTCCATACTTAATGGATTACCACCTATGTGGTAATTTGTGGGCACTTTGTTTTTGCCAAAGGGGATGACTAGACACTTTTTGGTGTTTAGCTTGAGGCCATGGCTCTGGCACCAGTTGTCTGTTTCTATGAGGCCCTTTTGTAGGATGCTTGTGTCAGCTGGAGAGTCGATTATGGTGCCTAGTTTGCAGTCATCTGTGAACTTGGTCAGCCACAGTCCTTCCGTGTTGGCCTGTACCTCCAAGAAATATATACTGAACAAGAGAGGTCCCAGGACTGAGCCTTGTGGGATGCCACTTGTAACTGGTTTGGAGTCTGACATGGCTCCAGCAATTCTAACCATGTGGGTTCTGTCCTTGAGCCAGTTTGCAACCCATCTAGTGACATAGGGGTTTATATTTAAGCTGGTGAGCTTATCTATAATGCCCGAGTGGGGTATTGTATCAAAGGCTTTTGCGAGGTCCAGGTAGGCTGTGTGGACCACCTTCCCCTCGTCAATGGGTTTGGTGACTGTTTCAAAGAAATCTACCAGGTTTAAGAGGCAGGATCTGCCCTTAACAAAGCCAAACTGGGTAGGATCCAGTGTCTGTAGGTCCCCAATATCTTTATTTATGAGGTCCATGATGATCCTTTCCATAGTTTTGCAGACCAAGCTAGTCAGGCTTATGGGGTGATAGTTTCCAGGATCCGTTGAGGCACCACCTTTGTGGAGAGGGACCACTGTTGCTGTACACCACTCTTTGGGTACATATCCTGTAGTAAGGCTGAGATTGAACAGTAGTTTTATGTTTGGGTTTAGCTCTTCTTGGAGTTCATGTAGAATGCAGCCCGGGACACCGTCTGGTCCCATTGATGCTGTGTTTTTTGTTTTGGAGAGGGCGGCTCTTACCTGAGCATCTGAGATGTCAGGGGGGACAGCATTCTGCTGGGATAGATATTTGCCCTTTTGGTGGGGAGGGGGGGAGAAGTTTGCACTGAACCTGTCAGCTAGGATGTTGGCAATGTCTGTGGGTTTGGTGTATTTTTTGTCATTTTGGACTAATTCTGAGCATATCTGGGAATTCCCACCCAGGTTCCTAACATAACTAAAGAAAGCCTTGTGATTATCCTTAGTGTCCTGTGCAATGTTTCTCTCGAAGCTGGCCTTAGACGATTTTATGAGTGCCCGTAATTTTTTACTAATACTGATCAGAGATGCCTTCCCTTTTTGGGATTTTGCTCTATCATGTAGTAGCTTCCTCCTTCTATTGTATAGTTTGTTTACGGCTGGGATCCACCAGACAGGACGCCTGCCTTTGGAGGATTGGGTCTTGGTTTTATTTGGGATTGCATGATCCATGCATTCCTGAAGGTGTTCCTTCTTGGAGGTCAAAGCAAATTCTATTCCTTTATGATTAAACAAAATCATCAGATGACTGCAAACTTTATGCAGATATAAACTCTCCGGATGAAACCAAGGTCCTTCATGAGGGCCTTTCCCAAATCTCCAGATGAAACCAAGGTCCTTCAAGAGGGGCTTTCCCAAATAAACAGCTGGTGTCTAAACATGAGCTAAAACCGAATGTGAAAAAATTTATAAAAGCATCCTTCAACAAGCATGGCTTCCACTGTAACTATCAGATTGACAACACACTCCTTAAATTTAAAGCCGCAGTCAGGAACCAAGGATTGTATGCTGACAATGAACTATTCATTAAAATAGTGAATATATGGGGGTCAAAGAAGTCCATTTATATTACATAGCTCATATCTCTGTGTATTACATCTGCAGTGGCTTAGTGGTTAATCACATTGCCTATGGTATGCAGGCTCCTGGGTTTGAGCCTTGCAGGGACTGTTTAGGGTTGTAAGGGTGGCCTAACAGTTAAGGTGTTTGCCTTACAAACAGAAAATACAGGGTTTGAGTCTCACAATGGATAACTGGCTAGGCTCACAAAGGTTCGCAAGGGGAGTTAACCTAGTACTAACGTATGAACCTATGAAGGTCCAGGCATGTAATTAGGCTAATGTTCTCAGCTGTCATCAGGCCAATCAGTGACTTTAAGGCCCCTTTTGTGAATGACCATAGCACTTTATCACTAAAAAAATCAAAGGTCTAAACCATAAAAACTGTGTAGGCCATCTCAAAGCTTTGCCCTTCTTGCTGGTATCTTACAGGCTTCCAAGATGTATTCTCTGCCTTGCTTAAAGATATTTAACTGAGCCTACCCTGTTAGACTTGGTGCATATTTGGAAGTCCAATGACAGCGTTCACACGTGCTTAAGGGATCTCATTTCATTTTGCAACATAAATAGGACTTAATGGAGAGATGGTATGTTTCACAAAGAATACCACTTCTGTGGAATTGTCTTTCTCTCCACAAAAAGCAAAGTACTTCTCTTACTCTCTTCAAGAGGAATTTGGATAAATGGATGGGAAACCACAAATTAATCCCTGGTTTAGCAGCCATATCCCAATAAGTAATCATTCTACTGTCCTTGTTTTGCCCTCCTCTGGGGTATTTGTAGACAAAAAGTTTAAAGAACTATCATAGGAATGTAAGGATAGGCTTCTTAAGACCCTCACAGATCAAAAGCCTAGTACATACCTATGAACAACTATGACGTTACGGGGATTTACTGATTAGACCATGGATGTTTGATAGCCAATTGGTAATTATCAACCAATGATTTCAGTAGGGAAAAATATACCTTGTATATGACTGGAACAAAGGCACAATATTATATTTCAGTATCTAACAAGTACTGGGGATTGTTTAATTCATTATGTCTATCAGATAATAAAATATCAAAAAATATGCTTACACCAGATAAGCAAAATATTTGCAATGCATGAATATTGGAAGCATATCAGTTTATAAGGAAGCAACAATCCAGTACAAAGAGTTGCCTACTGAAGATGAAGGGACACCATAGTGGCATATCAAAGTCTGTTATCATGAGAGATTACTATATTTAATCTGTGTGATTGTGACAAATTCGTATGGAGTTGTTGTTGTGTCTTTCGGCTTTTCCTGGTTAGGGGTCACCACAGCGGAACTCCGGTCCGCTAATGATTGCCAGTAGATTTTTACGTGCCGAGTTGCTAGTCCTGACACACAACCTTCAATGAAGGTATGCCCATTCACGCATGTCTCCACACAGAAGATGCTCTAGCTGAGAATCGAACAGGACGAAGTCGTACTGTGAGGCGACAGCGCTACCGCAGCATCTGTATGGAGTGCAATGCAAAAAACAAACAGTACTGGAAATCTAACTCAAAGTTTATATAATATTTCCCTGTGTTTTTACTATACTATATGCTTGATTGATATTTTGTTATTTTCAAGTTTTTGCTCCATCACTTGATTGTGCACTTTTTATTTTTCTATTTTCCTTGCATTGGTTCATTTATCTTGCAATTCTGTCTCCCTTCGTCTGAAAATCGTCCAAGGATCAGCACCTATCCAGTTACCAAAAGATTAAATACACATTGTGATGTCCACTACTGCTACCAATATGTGATGGCCACCGATATGTGCCATTTCCCCCACTGGACCAGTAGTCAAAGAGATTGAAACCTCACCACTTAGACTGGAGAGGGACGTACTTGGAATACAAATGGATACACTCAGTATTTCCAGATGCAGACCTCTCTGCATCAAGTACAATTGACCTTAAGAGCACACAGGGAACACACTCAGTCTGGGGTTTGGATTTCTCTATATCTGTCTCCCTCTGGATCCCCAATAAGACTTCCTACTGGTACAGCTGTAGGGTTAGGTCCTCAGGTGAGTGTCCAAGCCAAGCCCTCCAGGACCCTCTCTGTAAACCTAGTGCTTCATCTTCCTGCCCCAAGTAGCTGACACACACACAATCTTTAAGATTTAGTTTTCACACACACAGATGGGAAAGACTGTCACAGATTACCCACTCTACCAACTTTACCCAGACTATAAGATTGTTATCACTGCTACCAGTCAGTTACTATAAGGCTCTTAAAAGGGTATCCAATTATACTGTGTAATATTAATACTACTCTGAATGGTAGTAGTTCACCAAGACTGCTAGTCCTTTTAGAGTGGTCCATACAGTGTCACCAAATAAATATAAGTACTTTCAAAGGTTAGATACTTTCTACAAGGACCAGCCACAATACAAGTTTTAAATATATTTAATAATAAATAATAAAGCTACATGAAAATACTGAATATATATCTACAGTTAAGCACAGATTTCAGTTCACAAGGAATATTGAAAAGAACATTGATGGGCGGACTCATACAAATAAAGAAAATCAAAATCCAAACTAAGCTTCAATATATTCCTGACTGAATCTCAAACAATGTTACTGTTCCCTAGTTAAGTTACTTACTACTGCAAGGCAAGATGCTGTGGGTGATGGTCTTTCTAGTCAGGGTTCCCAAACAGAATGCTCAGTATTCTGAGATTTCTCTTTGTAATATCTAAAATATAATTTCCAAGAGGGCTGGCAGAATGACCTGATCGGTCACCTTACTCTAAGTTCTCATAGTATTCCCCTTTGAGGCTGAGATAGAAAATTAGCACAGACAGCCACAATACACATTCAAATGTTTATGGCAGTGCCTGGGCCCTGCCCTCTTTTCACTGAGCTAATGGACAAAGGCTCTTCCCCAGACCAAGTGACTCCATTCCTATTCAGCACTGTGGGGTACCTTTTAAGGATTTAACAGCTAATTTCCAATTCCATTATTAACCTCTGCTGTGCCAGTGCCCACTATTACAACACACACATTTAATTCAGCTACAAAATGACATGTACATTTCTTTACATTTCAGCTGGGTGCACTGTTGACACATTTCAATACAAGCAAATCTCACAAATACATTTTCAGCACAAGCACCTGTACAAAATCAGTTGGATATACAAATGACTTACAGTTCTAATACATTTGTAACAAAAGCATCTTGTATAAACCAGTTTGACATTGAAGGCACATATCATTCTTTAAAAAACTCCAGCTGGCTATGTTGGCACTTGCCCATATCATCACACACATACATACATAGACATATATAAAAAAAAAAAAAAAAATATATATATATATATATATATATATATATATATATATATATATATGTGTGTGTGTGTCTATATACACGTCCACACCTATTTGCATATGTATCTGTATTTACTGTATATATATATATATATATATATATATATATATATATATATATAAAACACACACACACACAATATATATCTATATATAAAGATATATATGTGCATATGTGCATATGTCATTGGATCAAATGTCCAATACCCAGACAAATAGTAGGTTGACACCATTTGGTTGACACAGACAGGGGGTCAACAGTTGTGCAAGGTTGCAAATCCTTTAGTAGGGGAATATTTCCTATCCCCATGGATTATGCGATCTTAAAGTTAATATATATAATTAGCAGGGGATCTGGGGGCACCCCCCCAACAATACTTGCTGTTGATTTATTCCACTTCAGGGTAATCCCTAAAGCATGGTCAGAATGTGTCAATCTCAGTGTGTTCACCATTTTCGCATTGACCTACTGTGTACTGGAGTATTGCACATTTGATCCAATGCCCTACATCCATATATGTAGGTATATCTACATGTGCACACATCCATAAACAGACGTGCCAGCACATACATCTCAACTGTCCAGATTTTTGCCCCATATTTTTAGTCTGTTCCTCATTAAATTTGTTGGGATTTTTATGTCACACTGCTGAGGATTAAAGTCTCTAAATAAGGCACAGATTTGAGTTTCAGTCTTCTTATCCTTGAAAATAATGCATGTTAACATAAAACCTATTATTCTAGCAGCTTTCTAAGTTTATAGCAGCAATGTTTAAATTTGTCTCTGATTTGGGGCCTTTGTTCCCATCCATTAATTTTAGCCTTGTCCTGATTTATTACACTTAGAGGTTGAGAGGTATGGTATATGCAGATAAATCACTCTTTCTCTCACTGTCTACATTTCAGTGGCAGCTAATGACTTCAAATCAAAGGGGGGGGCTGCAGGAGACAGCTTAATGGGTGGGGCCAATGGGAAAGGGGTGTGACCAACTAGAAAGGGGTGGAGCTATGCTAAAAACAGAACAACTGGGACTTTAATCAAATATGCTGCCCTGGGTACCACTGCCAAACCATCATTATGAGAGTCCAATCAAGACAAAATGAATTGTAGAAGAAAAATATTTCAATGCATTGACTACATGACTGCTTACTTAATATCTAGATGGAAACAAAAAGGTTGTGAGGCATGAAAAAATAAATTACTTTTTAAATATATTACTGGAATGCAAGTCAAAATAAAATATAACAAACAAGCCGAATTCAATTCAAACCACTTCTCCTTGCACTGCAGTCCTAATTATAATTTAAGTTCAGCTTTATAAAAGTACCAAGTAACATGCTGAAAGTAGCAATCTCTGTGATACCCCCACTTGTAGAAATGTTTTTTATCCAAAAAAGGCCTGCTGCCTGACAACAACTATCCACTTGTTTCATGGAGAAAACATGATCAAAGTAAAAAATGAACAACAAACAAGAAACAAGCTCAAGATAAATTGCTTAAAGGATTACTGCACAGGTTATGGACCACACATGATAGATTGGCATTCTGTTTAGTTTACAGGTAAAGCCTGCAAAGATAACTGCAAGTCTCCAACAAATGTAATGAGTTTTTGAAAATACTGTAATCCTGTCCTTTATTACAAATACTGTAATATGCATTTCAATACCTAAGGCTTATACTCTTCTAGTTATGTAAATATTGTCTGCATGACAACAGCAAAAAGCCATTCAGTGTTGGTAATGTTTTTAACAATATGCTTATTAAAGCTTACTTGCATCTTACAGTCTCAGACAAGCTTACCTGATGGTCATTAAAGCATTGCTACTTAAACACAGAGAAACAGGCACTGCAATGGCATGCATTTTCTGAATAAGAAGCATAAATCAAGAGTATAAAAATATGACAGAAAACCAGAACATTCTGCAAAATCAAGGGCGGATGAAAAGGCACTGTAGTACTTGTGTCTACCTTGGATGGAGGGATACTCTGCACACTTACACTGCATAACTGCTCCTTGCCTTGCTTGGACACATCCAGAGTCGCTACTTGGGGGAGTGGGGTGAAACAAGTATGTCACAATTTGAAATATCTCTGGCTGATGGTGATGGCCCTGACGCATTTGTCATACCTCTCAGCCTCGGAGCAAGAAATCTGGACAAAGCCATAAATAGAAGTGGAACAAAGGCCCAAAAACAAGGACAAATTTTAAATATTGCTCTTATAAACTTAGGAAGATAATAGGATAATAGGTCTTGCATTAGTATGAATTTTCTGAAGGGTATGAAATCTGAAACTCAAATGACTGTCATCATTTACTAACTTCAGTCTTTAATGATTTGCCACTAATTTGCCAGAAAACCACAATTTTTTGAAAAAGGGACCAAAAATGTAATGCAATAATATAAAATAGCCACACAATACAGCTGGGAACTTGTCAAAGAAGAGACATTTTTTTTTAAAATATCAGTACTGTTAACTTGAGCAGCTGACAAAATAAGAGAATCTACATGCATTTCTGAAATTAAAAGTAATCTATAAGTCTGATCATTACAGTTATTTATTAATTATAAACCCTCCACATTTTCTTCCAAATTTGCCATTTTGTGGATTGATTATTAAGGGGAAAGCAACATTCTGAGCCAAAATTGGGGACAGCTGAAAGGTTTAGATATGCCTAATTCTACAAAGTGATTTATTTGTGCATACCTCTCATCCTCTTAACCAGGGGCGGCCCATGCTATTGGACTGCCAGACTGCAGCCCCCTCAAAAAGAACTAAAAACAAATAAATAAAAAAAGAAAAGAAAAAAAAAAGTTTTTAAAAATTTGCGGACTTCGCGGCAAGTCTATGAGCATGCTCCAGGCAGTCCGGCAGTCCTCATAGGGAAACATGAGGAACAGTCTGTGCAGTTCTAAACTGCATAGACTCGCTGGGAAAACGTGCCGGGGCCGGACTGCAACACCAGCAGTCAGTCTGTCATCGGGAAGGGGTTTGGATCTCGCGGGTCTTTGGAGTCGCGGGTCGGGAAGGGGTTTGGATCTCGCGGGCAGTGGATTACGCTGGTCTTTGGATGTACATGCATGTATGGAGAACGGACAGGTAAGTGTGTCAGATTAATGATGTACTTGTGTTTGAATTTATTGTGTGTGCTTGAATTTATATTGGGGTGTGTGTGTGTTTGAAGTTTGGAATTTATTATGTATGCTTGAATTTATGTTGGGGTGTGTGTGTGTTTGAAGTTTTGAATTTATTGTGTGTGCTTGAATTTATGTTGGGGTGTGTGTGTGTTTGAAGTTTTGAATTTATTGTGTGTGCTTGAATTTATGTTGGGGGAATAATTGAATTTAATGGTGTGTGTGTGCTTGAATTTATGTTGGGGAAAGCATGGTGTGTGTGTGTGTGTGTGTGTGTGTGTGTGTGTGTGTGTGTGTGTGTGTGAGAGAGAGAAATAAAGAGACAGAAGGAGGGACTGTGTGTGTGTGTGTGTGTGTGTGTGTGTGTGTGTGTGTGTGTGTGTGTGTGTGTGTGTGTGTGTGTGTGAGAGAGAAAGAAAGAGACAGAAGAAGGGACTGTGTGTGTGTGTGTGTGTGTGTGTGTGTGTGTGTGTGTGTGTGTGTGTGTGTGTGTGAGAGAGAGAGAAAGAAAGAGACAGAAGAAGGGACTGTGTGTATGTGTGTGTGAGAGAAAGAAAGAGACAGAAGAAGGGACTGTGTGTGTGTGTGTGTGTGTGTAAAATGCCCCAGTTATTATATACTGGTGGCTAGAGAACAAATGGTGTTGGGTAGAGATACTCAGGCTTGAACCCTGTACCTTGTATGCAAGTGTTAAGGACCTGAATTCCCTACCCACCACCTTTTGTAAAAAAATTGCAGATTTTTGCCTCCTATTTGATCTGATCTGTTCCTCATAATATCTGTGGTTCCTAAATGTTGCAATGCTTGATGTTTGATGGTGCAGTGGTAGTATTGTTGCTTTATGGCTGCAGGTTCTTGGGTTTGATTCTTGGCTGGGGTGCCTTCTGTGTGAGGTCTGCATCTTCTCCCTGTGTTTGTGTGGGTTTGCTTTTGTGTCCTCCCATGTTATAAAGACATGTCTGCATTATTTCTTCCTGGGCCTCTTCTGAAAATTGTTTTTTTTGTTCAAGTCAGATTCTCCTGATTAACAAACGTTAAATAAAATTGACAGGCATTTGAATTTCAGACTTCATATTCTTCAGAAAATACATAGTAACACGACCCTTTATTCTAGCAATTTTCTAAGTTTATAAGATTAATATTTGAAATGTGTCCTTATTTTTGGGACTGTATTGCCCCATTATTGGCTTTGTCCAGGTTTTTTGTGCTAAGGTTGACAACTATGGCAAGAACTGAATTCACTGAATATGTCTGAGGGCTGTATTCCCTCATTACTGGGTTTGTCCAGGTGTTTTGTGCTAAGAGGTTGACAACTATGGTGAGAACTGAATTCATTAAATGATAGCCATTTAAGTTTCAGTCTTCCTCTCTGTCACAAAGCAGCTGATATGGCATAGTGGTGTGTTGCTCTGACTCTTTTGCACAGGGATCTTGGCAGTAAAATGTATGGTGGTAACACAGCATTTTCTACAACTTTCCAAGATTATACAAGCAATGTTTAATGTGTCCCTGGTTTTTGGCTTTTTGAGCCCCCCCCCAATAAATTTGGCTCTTTCCAGATTTCTTGTGCTGCAAAGTTGAGATGCAGTTGAGTATTGAATAGATTTTTACAAGGAGCTGAGAGCTGCAGGGAAAGAGAAGTTTAGTGCTGCTTATGGAAAATCAGCTTGCAATGTTAATAACACAACAGGTTGTGTACTTGCTTTTGATGCAGAAGGTTGTTGGTTCTACTCCCACAAGGAGTGAATGCTGCTGTACTGAAAAAGTTGATACTAACTATGAGCCTGTTATCTGTTTGCCATCCATTTCCTATTGTAATATTACTAGCTTATTTTTAATGTAATTTAGGCAATTTATTGTTCGATGAAACCATGAAATATAAAGGTGACTGCTAGCAGCAATCTCTTCATTACAGATTTATTTAACGTGGAATTATTTAGATTACTTTTTTTACTACTTCAGAGATTGTGCATATTTACTGATAATGGTGAACTGTAGAATTGTGCATATTTACTGATAATAGTGGACTGTAGCAGTTTGAGTAGACTTTTATGATGGAAATGTTCTGAATTGCTCAGTTTTGTTTCATTGTTTACTGGAAAATTTTTCAAAGCAATAGGAAGGTGTATCAAAGAGCACATGTATGTTCCATATGCAAGGGACCTATGATTTGAAAACAGCCCAGAATTAATTTTTATCTGCCACAGGTAAAATGTATTTTCTTTGAATGTGGGTTTTAATGTTGTTTCAATGAATGTGAGTTTCAAGGGCAGAGAAGTTTTAATGCCAAGTTTGTTTAGCAGATGTCTTAGTGTTTGTGCTGTAAAATGCAAAATAAAACTTTCAAATGAAGTTCAAATCATCATAGAAGTAAATCAGTATGCACATTAGTGTTTATGGTAAATGGAGTGAAATAGCAAAGTAATGAATCATTGGAATGGCTACAGGGGGAGGCTCCATTCGACCATGGTTTTGTGAGGGAAGGGTGGCAAACTTAGACAGCCCCAGCTGAACTATATCTCCCAACTGTCTAGATTTTCAAAGAATGAATGGGTTTTGCTTCTTATTTTTGGTTTGTTCCTCATAAAATTTGTGGTTTTCTGGCAAATCATTTAGGAATTAAGTCACTAAATAATGACACACTAGTTTCAGACTTCATAACCTACAGAAAAATGCATGCTAAAGTAAGACCTGTTCTATCAACTGTCCCAGTTTATACAAGAGCAATTTTTAGTACTGTTTATATGTTCCCCCAATATATTTGGCCTTGTCCAGATTTATTACATTAACAGATTGAGAGGTACATGCAAATTGCTTTATAGAATTAGGCATAGCCAACCCTCTCAACTGTCCCTGAATTTGGCTCAAAATGTTGCTCTTCCCCTAATAATCCCTCTGCAAAATAGCAATTTTGGAAGAAAACATGGAGGGTTTACAATTAAGAAATAACTGTAATAATCAGAGTTATAGATTGCTTTTATTTCCGAAATGCATGTAGACTCTTTTATTTTGTCAGCTGCTCAAGTTAGCAGTACTAATATTAAAGTGTCCCTTCTTTGACAGGTTCCCAGCTGTATTGTGTGGCTATTTTATATTGTTGCATCACATTTTTGGTCCATTTTTCATAAAATTGTGGGGTTTTTTTTGGTAAATTAGTGGTAAATCATTAAAGACTGAAGTTAGAAAATAATGACAGGCATTTGAGTTTCAGATGTCATATCCTTCAGAAAATTCATACTAATGCAAGACCTACTATTCTATTATCTTTCTAAGTTTATAAGAACAATATTTAAAAATGTTCCTTATTTTTGGGCCTTTGTCCCACTTCTATGTATGGCTTTGCCCAGATTTCTTGCCCTGAGAGTGAGAGGTATGACAAATGTGTTAGTGCTAATCACCGTCAGCCAGAGACATTTCAAATTGTGACATACTTGTTGCACCCCACTCCCCCATGTAGTGACTCTAGATGTGTCCAAGCAAAGCAAGGAGCAGTTATGCAGTGTAAATGTGCAGCGTATCCCCCCATACAAGGTAGACATAAGTACTACAGTGGCTTTTCATCTGTTCTTGATTTTGCAGAATGGTCTGGTTTCTGTCATATTTTTGTACTGTTGATTTATGCTTATTACTCAAAGTGCCTGTTGCTCTGTGTTTTAAGTAGCAATGCTTTAATGACCATCAAGTAAGCTTGTCTGAGATCATAACACACAAGTAAGCTTTAATAAGCATACTGTTAAAGAATTGCCAACATTGAAGCCTTTCTGTTGTTGCCATGCAGAGAATACTTAGCTAGATAATGTATAAACATTGGATATTGAAATGCATATGACAGTATTTGTAGTAAAGGACAGGATTACATTATTTTAAGAAGCTCATTACACTTGTTGGGGACTTCTAGTGATCTCTGAGGGCTTTACCAGTAAACTAAACAGAATGCCATTCATGTGTGGTCCATAACCTGTACAGTAATAATTTAAGCAATGTATCTTGAGCTTGTTTCTTGTTTGCTTTTCATTTTTACTTTGATCGTGTTTTCCCCATGAAACAAGTAGATAGTTGTCAGGCAGCAGGTCTGTTTTGGATAAGAAACATTTTTACAAGTGGGGCATCACAGAGAATGCTACTTTCAGCATGTTACTTGGTGCTTTAATAAAGCTGAATATAAATTATAATTAGAACTGCAGGCAAGGAGAAGTAGTTTGAGTTGAGTGCTGGTTGTTTTTCTTATACTTGATTTTGACTGGCATTCCCGTAATGTATTTAAAAAGTAATTTATTTTTTCATGCCACACAACATTTTTGTTTCCATCTAGATATTAAGTAAGCTGTCTTGCAGCCAATGCATTTAAATATTTTTATTCTTTTATACTTCATTTGTCTTGATTGGACTCTCATAATGAGGGTTTGGCACCCAGGGCAGCATATTTAATTAAAGTTAGTTTTTGTGGTTTTGAGCATAGCTCTTCCCTTTTCTAGTTGGCCGCACCTCTTCCTATTGACCCCACCCATTCAGCTATCCCCTGCAGCCCCCCTTTGATTTGAAGTCACCAGCCGCCACTGCTCTTAACGCAGAAGATCTGGACCAAATATACTGGGGGAACATACAAACAGTACTAAAAATTGCTCTTGTATAAATTTAGACAGTTGACAGAACAAAAGGTCTTGCTTTAGCATGCATTTTTCTTTAGAGTATGAAGTCTGAAACACAATGTCTGTCATTATTTAGTGACTTCATTCCTAAATGATTTGCCAGAAAACCACAATTTTTATGAGGGACACACCAAAAATAAGAAGGAAAAATCTATTCTTTCTGCAAAAATCTGGACAGGTAAGAGATATAGTTCGGGCAGGGCTGTATGAGTTTTCCACCCTTTCCCCCTAACAAAATCATGGCCGAATGGGGCCTCCCCCACTGCAGCTATTCCAATGTCCCATTACTTGGCTATTTCACCCCATTTGCCAAAAACACTGTAATGTGCATACTGCTTTACTTCTAAGATGATTTGGATTTCATTTAAAAGTTTTATTTTACATTTTACAGCACAAACACTAATAGACATCTGCTAAACAAAGCAATGCATTCTCACAATGAAAATAGACTTAGCATTAAAACTTCTCTGCCCTTGAAACTCACATCATAGAAACAGCATTGAAACCCACATTCAAAGAAAATACATCTGGCCAGTAGAAGATTGTTTTCAAATCATAGGCCCCTTGCACAGGGAACATATGTGTGTTCTTTGATGCAGCTTCCTGATTGTATTAAATTATATTCCTTGTATAATACACTACAGCTGTTAGACGGTATTTTCAATTTATTATTTTGAACATGTTTCCAGTAAACAATGAAACAAAATGCATGCACCAATAATGACAAAGCTGCCCATTTCAGAACATTTCCATCATAAAAGTCTACTCAAACTTCTACAATCCACTAGTATCAGTAAATATGCACAATCTCTGCAGAAGTAAAAGTCATCTAAATAATTCCACATTAAAGAGATCTGTAACTAATGAAGAAGTTGCTGCTAGTAAACAAATTTATATTCCATTGTTTCATCTACAAATAAAGTACCTGTTGCAATTGAGGAATAAATTGCCTATGTTACATTAAAAAATAGGGAATGGATGGCAAACTGATAACAGGTTCATTGTTACTAGGTATCTCTGCCAAAGAGGACATTTTTCAGGACTGCAGCATCCACCCCTTTTAAAAGTACAACACAGTACAGTATCGGTAATGCATCTATATACTGTGGGAGTAGATCCCACAGCCTTCTGCAGCAAAAGCAAGTGCATTACCTGTTGTGCTATTAACAATGCAAGCCGACACAGCAAAAGCAGCACTAAACTTCTCTTTAAGCTCTCAGCTGCTTGTAAAATGCACTCGGCACTCGACTGAATTTCTCAACGTTGAAGCAAAAGAAATCTGGAAAAAGCCAAAATTTATTGGGGGGGGTCAAAAGCCCAAAAACCAGGGACACATTTTAAACATTGCTTGTATAATCTTGGAAAGCTGCAAGAATAAAATACTGTGTTACCACCATGCATTTTACTGCCAAGTCTTAAACCCAGGACCCTATACATTACAGTCAGAGCAACATATCACTATGCCAAATCAGCTGTTTCTTGAATGATAGATAGACTGAAACTTGAATGGCTGTCATTTAGTGAATTCATTTCTCACCATAGTTCTTAACATCTTGGACAAAACACCTAGACAAAGCCAATAATGGGGGAATACAACCCTCAAACATATTCAGTGAATTCAGTTCTCACCATAGCTCTCAACCTGTTAGCACAAAAAATCTGGACATGGCCAATAATGGTGGAATACAGCCCCAAAAATAGGGACAAATTTTAAATATTAATCTTATAAACTGAAAATTGCTAGTATAGAAGGTTTTGTGTTACCATATACTTTCTGAATAATATGAAGTCTGAAAGTCAAATGCCTGACATTATTTAGTGAATTCAAAATCCAGAAAAAACACAGATTTTATGAGGAATAATACAAGCCACACACACACACCCTTCCTCCATTAATACAAGCCACACACACACCATTCCTCCATTAAAACAAGCCACACACACACACAACCACACACACACACACACACACACACACACACACACACACACACACACACACACACACACACACACCCTTCATCCATTAATACAAGACACACACACACACACACACACACACTTCCTCCATTAATACAAGCCACACACACACACACACACACACACACACACACACACACACACACACACACACACACACACACACACACACACACTTCCTCCATTAATAAAAGCCACACACACCCTTCCTCCATTAATACAAGCAGTGTTTCAGTCCAAACAACAAGTACCTGCAGAGTTTCAGTCCAAAACAGTTTCAAAAGGAAAGCCTGTAGCTTTGTTAATTCCACACAAGCCCTGCTCCAGCTTCAAAACAAAAGCCCGCGAGAGAGAGCCAAAGTCCTGTTCTTCCAGTGAGAGCAGCCTGCAGATGTTACAGTCTGATCCCCTTCCAGTCTATGCAGATGTAACTGCATAGAATTCTAGGATCTCTGTATGCAGAATACTGTCTTCCTAATCCGGACTGGTTCACCAGCAGTCTGGATTCCTGCGCACATGCGCCAAAGTCCAGGATTTTCATTTTTTTTTTATTTCGTTTTTTTGTTTTTCTTTTAATTCTTTCATTTTGTTTTTATTTGCTGGGGGGGCTGCAGTCCAATAGCATGTGCTGCCACTGCTACATTACATCTTAAAACTCTAGCCAAAGCATGTAGAATAAAAATACATATTTGGTTATATATAGCTATATTTTTATTAATTCACTTCATGCATCACCAACCATTTAATTAGATCCTTTTTATATTATCTAACCTTTTGAAATTCTACTAATCTTACTGTATTTCAATACACACTAAAATATTTCATAGTTTGTATGCAAAATACTAACATATAAACCCCTCAAAACACTGTAGACCACTTGATTCAACCCCTAAACCAAATCTTTGTGTATTTTGTTAAAAATTACAAATAAGTAACTGCATAATGTCAAACATGAGCTAGATTACTACTTTATTTTAAGGTGAGAAACAGCTTCTCACAGTACCCAAAGAAATACCCATACATACTATATTCTACACCACCACCCACCCAATCCCTCCACCCAATCATGAAAAAAATACTCATGTAAATCAGCCCCATAAAATAAATTTTCTTACAGAACAAATACAAAAAAAAGAAAAAGACACTGCCTGTAAATCCTATTAGAAATAGCCATACTGTCTAAACAGTCCAGACACCAAGTCTACCCATATAACTAAAAACATAACTATGCTATAAACTAGTAAAGCAATGGTGGGATTTGCTAAATTACATCAAATAATAAATTGCCACACCATTCAAAAAATACATAAACTATGTAAAACCCTAGACAGCAGAAACTTAAATTATTAATACAGCACACTGAAGACACTGGAAAGTACTAAATTTAAAAACACAGGGAAATGGTTAAATGGAATATAGCCATTTGCCTATACATCAGTTTCATTTGCTGTAATGGTATGGACCTTCTGACTTGTGGCTTTGACACTCATCATGAAACTGATTCCCTCAATATATAGTACTCACTGTTTTGTGTCTCACCTACCAGATCCCAATGAATTCCAGAATTCCATATATATATATATATATATATATATATACACACACACACACACACACACACACACACACACACACACACACACGTGTGTGTGTGTGTGTGTGTGTGTGTGTGGGTTTGTATCTAGATATAGATATATATGGATCCACTGATGTTAATATACATTTCAGTAGATCTATACTAAAAACATAAACTGCAAAAGGTTAATGAAAAAAAAAGGTAAAACCCATAACACGCATGTTCTGAGGCACAATTTCAGACCATGCAAAATAATTCTACTGTTTTACCCCCTGCTAATTATATGTACTAACAGTGAGATCTTACAGTCCCTGAGGAAGTGGCACATTCCCCATCCCTAGGTATTGTCAGTCTCATATACCTTCTGGCAATCTGTTTTGTCAACTGAAGTTTGTCAGCTGACAAATTTATGATTGTTGGAAAATTGTCATTATATTTAATTCACATTAAATATCTACATGCTGCTTTTTCTCATAGTTAAATATGGAATACATTCAAAGCTTAATTGCATTTTATCACTGTATCAGCAGAGGTAAAAAGTGATACTTCTGTATCATTAATTAATTTGTTTTTCAAGCTTCTGAATTATTCAAACAGAAAATAACCATTAACAAAAAAATATGAATTTCCACTCAAAAATTCATTATTTTGCTGTTTTATTATCTGTTAAGATAACATGATAAACAAAGTACAATTTAAAATTGAAGAGAGAAAGATTTTGCAGAACAATACCAAAGAGAGTCAGATTGCTTTAGACATAATACTATTTTGAAAGTATCCATGAGTACACCCACGTGGCCTTTAAAATGTGGCAAGCTGTCAAACTGCATTATATGCAGCTTCTGTGAAGGTTGAGGATATCATATTGTTTCTGGACAGGGAATAAAATGCATGCTTATAAACAAATACTGAAACTAAACTACCATTACATCAGACATAAATATCATAAGTACCTGTTCATTACAAGTCAATTTTCTTTTACTGAAAAGCCTCCACCATCAAAAAACACTTTAATGACAAGGTCACAATGATGCAGATGACTTCAGCACCAAGCTGCATGTAAATACCTAAGGGCAGAATGGCACTCTTATGTAAAGTTAAGACTTAATCATCTATTCATAATTCTCTGAAGTACATGTAGAATGTCAAAGGGTGACTGAAATATTACGTCATCTATGAAAGAAAGCAGAAGTTTTTCACCTGTTGCAGTCTGATAAGTTTCATTACACTTGATTTCTATAATGAGGGGATAGCTAACTTCTTTTTAATTACAAGAATATCAAGCTGTATTGAAATGGCTTTATAGTTTATAAAACTGGAAAGAATCCACCACCAAAAATCTTTGTACTGATGAGAAAGATGGTGCATTCAAATTAAACAATAATTGTGAATCATTCTGTGTCTTAAAAGTAGGCTTAGAAACATTATGCCACTGATGGTTTAACTGTAATCCACTAAAAGATGTAGTAAGAATTAAATTAAAACTCTGCAACTCCAAGGAAAATGCTGTACTTCAAAGCAACAAAAATAGCCCAGGCCAACCTTATCTTGAGTCATAGAAACAGAACTTAAGTTCTTCTATTTTTCTTCCAAAGTTGTGAGACTTCATCAGATAGAATGGCTTCCACTATAAGTGGATGAAAACAAAAAAGCCAGTGATCAAAATCCTCAGACTGCACTCACTGAAAAATACTGCTGAAAAATATTGCGTTTTTTGCAGTGGGAATGACCCACCCCCCACCCCACTGAACTTATATATACCAACGCCATGGTTGCACCAACGTGAGGAAGGGAGAAATTCCCCTAAAAAGGGAATAATTTCTAGCACAAATTGCCAAAAGTGATCTCTGTGGAGGAACTCTGATTATTGGTAAGTTGAATCATTGGCAACTGAAGCTTGAGCATTCAGTTTTCACTCACCAATGGGTTACCTAATAGGATGATTAAGATACTGTCTGATTTATGTGAGCACCAAATACTTGCAGTCATAATCATTTTACGGGCACAGTCTACCAAGTTACACTTAGAAGGATATATGATTTACTTTTTGCGTGTGTGTGTTTGTGTGCCTGTGTGTGTGTGTGTGTGTGTGTGTGTGTGTGTGTGTGTGTGTGTGTGTGTGTGTGTCTACCTAGAACATATTTACATTTTATTTGCACTATATCAGAAATAAAACAATAAAACAGATGTCTACAAAAATAACATTTTCTGTAACTGGAAATAAAATCTCTACATTAGCAAGGACAAAATGACTCAGACAATTTTTATGTAGAGTTTTGTGTACTTCATTAAGAGCTGCATAGTAATCTTAGGCACATTATGTTCTTAATGCCTAATAATAATTTACATAAATGTTATTAAAAATTGTCAATAATTGACTAATAAATGTCACTACTTTGCCATGAAATGCTAATCTGTATAGTCAGTTCATTGTCACAACCTGTCAAACTGCATGTTATTCAGTTATATTATGAAGGGTATTTATATTCCAGACATATCTTTATTTGTTTGGCATTAGACCAAAGCAGAAAGGTATATTTTACTACAAAACTGGCTCTTTCTATCACTGGGAAATGCACCACAAAAATACATGTAATCATGAGGGTAAAATTGCCCACCAACATACCTTAGCTTCAAATTATATTTGCCCCAAAACTTTTATAAAAAAAAGATGGCTGACATATTATTTAATGCTCATATATAAAAGATGCTGACTTGCCAAGTTATTTCACAGGTACAGTCTGCTAAAATGCATCATATTTAACTTCCGTTGAGTACGGGTGTATATCTTCCTTTTGTTGTAGTAATGCAATACAGATCCAGAATATATGTTCATTTTGGTGGATATAGACAATGAACAAAGCTCATATATTTATCTCCAATAAAAATGACATTTTCTGTAACCAGAAACATGACTGTACTCTCACTTCCCAAATATAAGCATATATGAAAAGGCACACAAGGGTGTTTGCATGTCTTTATGCCTAACATGAGTAATTAAGTGCAATCTGCAGCATCTTCACATTTTCCTGGGAATTTAAAGAATTTCATTTTACAGTCATGTATTTGGTACCTATCATAAGTAGCTCTACAAAGCAACTAGACTACTTAGGTTTGTGACAAAGTGTTCACAGTCAGCATATACTGGACATTTTATGGATGACAAACTCCATCATCAGAATCATCTCTTCCTTGTGTTCTTACAACATCAGAACTACTATAATTATTTCTTATAAAGCAATATGTTCTGACCTTTTAAATGTTATGTCAGACAACAGTTCAGAGAAGTGTAGGAGGACATCCAAATGTTCATGATGCATTATTTTCTTTTTTACTGTTATTAGCTCATGCAGTGTACAAAATATGAAGGAGTACTTGAGTTTTATCCTAAAAATATAATAAAATAGAAAATATTACAGAAATAGGACAATTGTAAGCAGGATTAAATTAAAGCCAGCATGGCCATTATATCTTGACAAATTGTAGCATTTCCAGAACATTATTTTGTAAAGCTAAAGCATTGTATCTATTTGTCAGTATTGAAAATGCAAAGGCTATCAAAATATAAATATGTCTTGTTGTTATTGCACGAGACCTAAAATTCAGCATATTTTAGTATAAAAATAATATCACACTTTTCAAGTTTTGTTACATAAAAGGGTAACAACAATCATTGTTAAAAAGCAAATTCCAGGTATTCCTTTGAATATGGTGTACTGCAAGCACGTCATATTAAAGTGTCCTAGTATAAATCCCTAAGCATTTCATAAAGGTATATCAAACTATTTTGTAAATGCATCTAGTCCTACAGACAGTGCACAACAATAGCCAAAAAGTCTTGCAGATGCACATTCATCAGAAAAATTGTTAGAGGTTTGTAGTTTACGTTACACTGGTTTTCAAATTGTTCACTGAATTAGTGTGTGCATGAGGTGAGATGGATTCTCATCTATAATGTGTTTCTTTTATAGGTTCATAGGTTCATAGGTTCATACTAGGCTATCTGCCCTAGGGAATTTATAAGCCTAGCCAGAGTGTGTTTGGCTTTCGCCACCCATTTAAAATTAATTTTGCTATGCCCTTTTTCGAGGTTAGTATACTGTGCCTCTGTCTAACAGTGACACAGAAGTGATACCCGGGGTAAACCTATCATCTCCCATCCACTCATCAAGATTCCACTTGAAGAGAGTCAATGAGGGACTCTGCCTAACCTGGACTGGGATTTTATTCCAGAGTGAAGGGAGCCTCTGGGTTATGAATCTGTCCCTCCAGCATATCCTATTTATTTCAGTGCTGAGGTTCAAGTCTCTCGAGCGTGTAGCTCGATGGGATTTTGATTTTCTGAGGTGCAGCATGTCCATTAATTCCGGGTTGGACATGGCTTTATACGTCAGGCACAGATCACCTCTGAGCAGGCGGTATGCCACTGAGTAGAGCTGGAGTTTCTTTAACCGGGCAGCATATGGCATCTGTTTGAGCCCTATGATCCTCTTGGTGAGGTACTTTTGGGGTCTTTCCAGTTGCTGCAGGTGTCTGGTAAGGTACATCCCGAAAGGGGCATTGTACTCAATTATGGGCCTGATGAGGGATGAGTAAAGAGGCATGATGACCTCCCCTGATCTAGATGTGAATCCCTTCATGATTAGGTGGGCTATATAAAATGTTTTTCTAACCACTTTGGCCATGTGGTTGTCAAATGAGAGATTGCTATCAACTTGGGTCCCCAGGTCCCTAATTACTACTTCTGTACTTAATGGATTTCCACCTATGTGGTAATTTGTGGGCATTTTGTTTTTGCCAAAGGGGATGACTATACACTTTTTGGCATTTATAAACCACAAAAACGAGCAGAACTGTTGAATAAATCCAATGAACCAGGAATCCAGGACATAAAGTAGAAAATTTAAAACCACCACCATGGACTTTTTGGCATTTAGCTTGAGGCCATGGCTCTGGCATCAGTTGTCTGTTCCTATGAGGCCCTTTCGGAGGATGCTTGTGTCAGCTGTAGAGTCGATTATGGCGCCCAGTTTGCAGTCATCTGTGAACTTAGTCAGCCACAGTCCTTCCGTGTTGGCCTGTACCTCCGAGAAATATATACCGAACAAGAGAGGTCCCAGGACTGAGCCTTGTAGGATGCCACTTGTAACTGGTTTGGAGTCTGACATGGCTCCAACAATTTTAACCATGTGGGTTCTGTCCTTGAGCCAGTTTGCAACCCATCTAGTGACATAGGGGTTTATTTTTAAGCTGATGAGCTTATCTATACTGCCAGAGTGGGGTATTGTATCGAAGGCTTTTGCGAGGTCCAGGTAGGCTGTCTGGACCACCTTCCCCTCATCAATGGCCTTGGTGACTGTTTCAAAGAAATCAACCAGGTTTAAGAGGCAGGATCTGCCCTTAACAAAGCCGAACTAGGTAGGATCCAGTGTCTGTAGGTCCCCAATATCTTTATTTATGAGGTCCATGATGATCCTTTCCATAGCTTTGCAGACTAAGCTAGTCAGGCTTATGGGGCGATAGTTTCCAGGATCCGTTGAGACACCACTTTGTGGAGAGGGACCACTGTTGCTGTACGCCACTCTTTGGGTACATATCCTGTAGTAAGGCTAAGATTGAACAGTAGTTTTATGTTTGGGTTTAGCAATAAATAATGCCTTTCAGAATGCTCAGAATTAAGACAGTGATGTTATAGTCTTTAAGAATGAACTGGAGAATTTTAGGGAATGGATTTTAAAACAATGAATGCTTTGGCTAGCAGACTTTAACACTATTTGTTCATGATCTTTCAAGCTGCTTAGGATAATGATGAATCTCAGAGGATATGAATGATTCCAAATCCCATCCACATTCTTCTTTGCCCTAATCCTTTGGAGTTTTACCCTGGGTTTGAACCCCAGTGTAAACTTGTGAAGTAAAGGCACTGACTATTGTAGTTTATACATCTTTATAGGTTCATAGGTTGGCACTAGGCTATCAGCCCTAGGGCCTATACAAGCCTAGCCATAACAATTCCCTGGATATTTCTTCCCACAATATTTACTTCCTTGGACCCCTGTCTAGCAGAGCAACTGACATGATCCCCGGGGTGAATTTCCCATCTCCCATCCAATCGTCAAGGTTCCATTTGAAGAGGACCAAGGAGGTGCTCTGCTTGACATGTATGGGCAGTCTATTCCAGAGTATGGCGAGTCTCTGGGTCAGGAACCTATCCCTCCAGCATGTTTTGTTCATTGTGATAACAAGGTTTAGATCCCTGGAGCATGTGGCTCTGAGGGATTGGGATTTCTTTAAATGGAACATGTCCAACAGCTCAAGGTTTGACATGGACTTGTATGTTAAGCAGAGATCACCTCTGAGTAGACGATATGCCACAGAATATAGCTGGATTTGTTTTTATATGGTCAGCATAGGGCATCTGCTTTAGGCCTGTGATTCCTTTAGTGAGGTATTTCTGCGTCCTTTCCATCTGTTGCAGATGTTTTGTGAGGTACATACCAAATGGGGCTTTATACTCTATAATGGGTCTAATGAGGGATGAGTACAGTGGGACAATGACCTCCTTTTTTCTGGATGAAAGCCTTTAGTGATGAGGTGTGCCACATAGAAGGATTTCCTGACTGTTGTGGTGATGTGGTTATCAAAGGTGAGACCACTGTCCACCTGTGTCCCTAAGTCTCTCATCACACTTTCGGTGTTTAGTGTACTGCCACCTATGTGGTAATTCATGGGTACATGGTTTTTCCCAAAGGGGATAACTATACATTTCATGGCATTAAGCTTGAGCCCATGGCTTTGGCACCAAACACTGTTTCTGTAAAGCCCTTTTGTAGAATATCCACATCATTTGGAGATTCAATAATGGCTCCCAGTTTGCAGTCATCTGCAAACTTTGTTAGCCAGAGCCCCCTTAGTGTTGGCCTGTACTTCAGAGAAGTAGATGCCAAACAAGAGCGGTCCCAGGACTGAACCCTGAGGTACTCCACTTGTCACTTGTCTGGAGATGGATTTGGAGTAGGCCACTTTTACAGTCTGGGTTCTGTCAGTAAGCCAGTTGGCAACCCATTGAGTGACATAGGGATTTATGCCCAGCTTAGTAAGCTTATCTATGATTCCAGAGTGGAGAGTGGTGTCAAAGGCCTTGGCGAGGTCCAGATAGGCTGTGTGGACTGCCTTACCTTCGTCCACAGCTCTGGAGACTGATTCGAAGAAGTCAATCAGGTTCAGGAGACAAGATCGGCCTTTCACGAACCCAAACTGGGTGTGGTCCAGTGTTTGAAGGTTGCCAGTGTCTTTGTTTATAAGTTTCATGATAATGCGTTCCATGCCCTTGCAGATCAGGCTCATCAGACTGATGTTGCATTGATAGAATTCTACCTATATACTGAAAGTGTTACTGCAGTCATTATGTGGGAAAAGCCCATTTACCTGTATACTGAAAGTTTTACTACAGTCATAATGTGGGAAAAGCCCATCTACCTATATGCTGAAAGTGTTACTGTATTCATTATGTGGGAAAAGCCCATCTACCTATATACTGAAACTGTTACTGCAGTCATTATATGGGAAAAGCCCATAGGTCTGCAGTAACTCTGTCAGCATACCACTTTGGTTAACAGCTGCTTAAATGCACAGTTGTGTGTGTCTTTTCATAGTTCGCCTCTTTGAACACAGGAGATAAGTACATTTTTCATTTTAAACAAGAAATATACTGTACTATAGGTATACCACCCTCAACATGACACCTATTTTGCTCTAACTGTAATATTGCATGCATGGCAGAGTTGTATCTTCAATACTTTATCATGGACCAAATATATATGGTTCTGTATAGTTGGGCATGTTTAGGGATAATTGCAGACTTGCTGTCAAGACTGGATCGACTCAGATAATGCACTGAAACACATATCAGCCTCCAAGAAACAACTACTTCAAAAATAAAAAGCATAAGGAAATAAACCAGAATGGCTTCAGTGGTGAAAAAACGATCCACTAGGCATATAATATAATACAAAGCACTTTATTAACAACACACACAGAGGAAAAAATAAATAAATAAATTATAAATTATATATATTATTATTAAAGACCATTTGTCCATCTACTTCACTCGGTGTTTTGTTGTATTGAATACCATCAGCCATTAAAATAGCTTGAAAGAAAACCCTTTCTTTTGTTAACAACCTCTAAAAGTTATATATATTCCCACATATTTTACACTTTTACTTATACAGATATTCATTCATATATTCATGATTTTTTGTGAATAGGTTACATAAGCATGTGCATATGTATATGCACTTGTAAAACCTAATACAAGTACATTAGTTATATACTTTTTAATATACTTTTTAATTTCATGATAACTGACTGTATTGCATAAACAGTATACACACATATATGTTTTAATATTTGTATTGTTTGGTCGTGGTAGAACTGCATATTTTATTGCATATGTTATTGTGTTACACCTTTAATTATTACACCTTACACTAATAGATTAATTAGTAGAAACAGAAAATGATTGGTGTTTTGGTTTGAAATTTAATTAAGGATGGTATAAATGTTTTCAGTTGTTGGGCGTGCTCTGTTCTTGAAAAAGTCTCCTACACAGGAGACGGAAGCACTTGGATTTAGTCTATTTGGATTAGTATTATTCATTTATTATTTTTTTTTCCTCTGTGTGTGTTGTTAATAAAGTGCTTTGTATTATATTATACGCCTAGTGGATCGTTTTTTCACCACTGAAGCCATTCTGGTTTATTTGTTTTTACGGCTTTTTTTATTTTAAAAAGCATAAGGAGCCAACAGCCTTCAGCAGATTCAATGCTGTGGACTGAGTGTTGGACCATTAAACATTCTGCCTCTTGCTGAAGACTGTTATCTCCTTCTGTTTTTCATTTCAGATTATGTAGTACATAGGTAATGGCTTCATTAGCATAGAATATGTTTGCATCACTCCCTCCTCCGACCCAAATAATGTGTTCAAGGTAATGTTGCAAAATGGAAGTGGTTAACTTCTGTGCTACCCCACTCTTAATGTGATCCATACTAGGATAGTTTGGCCTTTGTAACTGTTACACATATTTTGTCTTCAGTTATGAGATGGCAGAGAGAGATAAATCATTTTTTTCATACATTATAAGATATCAGCTTACCTGACTATATGCTTATGAAATACTTTGAAAGATGTTGGTCAAGGATGCATGACATTAAGAAATGTTTATCATACTGATCACTGCTGCAGGAGCCTTAGCTGTATGGGTTATATCCTGCCAAGGATATAACAGCCTGACAGCTTCAAAGCTTCAGGGCACTTTCCACGTGCCCAAATTGTCAAGCAGCTTCAGCGGACTAGAACACAAATTTGGGTGCCAAGCCCTTCAGAGCTTACTGCCTCTGGAGAATACACTCCTCTGAGGGATTTGAGAATTGATGGTCAGCTTATGCTATTCCTTTGATGGACAGATAAATTCCCATTTGGGAAAAATCCTTCCATTTGATTATTTTTGTTGATTATTAATACTTTCCTCTTCAAGAAAGTTAGTTTAATGCTAGTAGTTTGTGTTTTAATGGACTGTCATGAGACTATATTGCTCTTTCAAATGATAATGCTATCCTGTCAGTTTAAAAGTTGTTTGAAGTATTTAAAAAAACATTTTTCTGTGAAAGAAATTGTGTTTATTTTAATTTTTGGGACTGGCAAGTGTTTTAAAGTGCTTTTTACTGTGTTTTGTGTGAAAAAGGGGCTTTTATTGACTTTAAATTTTATTTACTTTTGCTGTTTCTTTTCCATAGGAAAGAACCACCTGTTTCAGCTTGACCATGCAACAGTTGGTCCCAAGATCAGTCTTTCTTCCAACCACAAAAAGAAAAAAAAAATAAACAAACAGCCTTTGCTGCAGAGCAGGCTAGAAATTTGCTTCAGCCTCAAGGTGGGTGACACAGCTGTGGCTTGTTGCACCTCAGACCACTTATCTTTTACCCGGGATCCCACTGGTGTAACCATACAGCCACTATAGACCTGGTGTTAGCATGTCCTCTATGTATATTTGGGTCCCCTAAGCAGGCAAGGCAAAACTACTCTTGTTAGTCCTGGGAGGCAGAACGGGGAAGGCTTCCCTGGTTTGTCAGAATGTTGTGCCTGTCCCAGAGGAAGCTACTGTTGCCATAAATAACACTGCTGACCTCATTTTTTCTGACAAAAAGAAACAGAAAACTAAACGTTTATCCATTGCTTCTCAATTTTTTTTTAGACAGGAGTAGTTTATTGGGTCTGGCTTGAGATTCTATTCTAGCTTTTGTTTCTTCTTATTTATTGCTTTCTGGTAAAAGAAAGAAGGATACCTCCTTTCCTGAAGAGATTCAAGATTCTGAGACTGCACAGGAAGATGAAGGGACAGATATAAATTTTCTGCTCAGTTTTCTGATTCAGACTCGGACTCACAGGGCAGCTCATTTTCTGGTTCTTCCTTTGGGGTTCCTCTCTTTAAGACTATATCCAGAAAGTTACAGTGCTTTAAGTGGGAGTGCACTGAGGTTTACCAATCACTCAGTAAATTTTATGAGCTGCTACAGAGGGAATTTCCTGAACTTTTACTGTTTCCTCCAGATCTATGAGCTTTGTAGGACGTGTGTCTCTTTGCTTGTATTTTTCCTAATAGCAAGCCTGCTGCCCCTAAAAAGGCAGACAGAATATATAAATTTCCTTAGTGTTTAACTTTTTATACACTCTTCCCAAACTTGATCCAGCAGCTACAGCTTTAGTTATTCCTACTTCTGCTAAACATTTGGTTAATTCTTATCCTACTCTTTCTGAAAAAAAAGGAAGATTATTGATGAGTATGGGAAATAGTGTATGTTTCTTCAACTATGATTTTTAAAATTTTGAGTTGCCAGGCTCATATGTTAAGGTTTAATCTGACTAATTGTGAAAGTGGGAGGATTATTTGGTCTGTAGTTACTTCTTTTGAGGAAACATAGTTTCTTCTATTCTACTAATCATTGCTATCTGTTTACAGTATGTATATGACTCAGCTGATAATTCATCAAGAGCTATGGCCTCTTGTACTGTTCTGAGGAGGTTTGCCTGGCTGAACTCTCAGAACCTCCCAAGGGGATGTGACTATTGAGATTTTATTTTCTTGTTTGAATACAGATTTACATTTTAATTCTTCTGCTGCAGAGATGATCAAAAAGTGTAATGAAGGGGTAAATTAAATCATAGACTCTCAAATATTCTCTACCCTATTTGTAATGTCAAAGGTGTTCCCATAATTTTTCAGGAAGCCCCAAAATCAAGGGCAGTCCAACTAGTCAGTTTGAATATTTAAAGGACTTTGCCCCCTCCTTCCACCATGGCAGTCTCTTTTCCTTTCCTGAAAGTCTGAATGCCCATTTTTCTCTTTAGCATCAGATAGTTTTTGAGAAATGGGCTCTGAAGAAAATTCATTAAGGTTATAGGTGGCAGTGGGAGGCTATTCCTCATCCAAGAGACCAGACTCTTATTTCCACCTGTGTTTCATTACATGCTATTCTACAGAGTGATAGAATCAGTTTCTCCTTCCCAAGTTGGGAAAGGTTTTTTTAAGGATGTTTTTAGTGCCAAAGAAAGAAGATGCTTAGAGACCAATTGTGGATCTTTCTTTTTAGACCTGTTTGTGACACTGCTTAACTTCAGAATGATGTCACTTCACAGTCTGTTACCTCTTCTTCATCTTTGAAGTTTCCTGGTAACACTACACTTGAAAGATGCTTTTTATCTAGATCTCAGATGTTTCTTTAGGTTTGTGTGTCTGGATCAGGTTACCAGTTCTCTGCTTTTCTCTTTGGGCTATCCACTGCACCAAGAGTGTTTACTAAGTGGCTAGCTTTAGTTATAGCTCATTGCAGGCTACAGGGTATCTATTTTCTTTTTTTCATATGTGGATGACTTGCTTACCTTTGCAAAGTTGTTTTCAAAGTGTTAGGAATTTCTCAGTTGGGTACAAGATTTCTTATACAAGCTGAGACTGCAAGAAAACATTCAAAGTCATTTTTTGACTCCTTCGCACAAGTTTGTGTTCATGAAGTATCAGGACGACACCTCAGTTTAAAAGCTTTTCTTCCACAGGAAAACTAGATCTAGAGCTATTTCTAAGGTTTTTCACACAAACGTTGACCACCTCAAGAGAATACCTCAGGATTTTGAGTCTCATACCATCTATAATTGTCATGATAGCCCCAGGAAAAACTACACCTGAGAAAGATTCAATGGTATTTGAAGTCTCTTTCATCCCAGGATCAACATCTCTTACCCTTTCAAATCCCATTGCTGGGAAACATCAACAGAAAAATGACTTGGTGGAAACAGCAGACAGCCATAAATTGGTGGCTGTATTTATTATTCCCTTTCCCAAAGCAATCAGCCACCACAGACATTTTGGACATTGCTTGCAGAGCAGTTCAGGAGTGATAATAGTGCAAGTGTGTGACAACTAGGACAGATGCAAGCACATAAATATGAAAGAGGTGCTTTCCCTGATCAAGCCATTTAACAACCTGAATAATCTCTTGTCCCCAGGACCTCTTCAAGCTGTTTCACACAATACCACAGTCATGTGACACGTTTTCAAGTGGAGAGGGGACCATGTCATGCCCCCTTTGCAGACTAGCCATGTTAGCTTGGGATATACCTTCACAGCACAGTCTCACTCTTCAAGCATCTGCCATTTCATCAGAGCAATACTGTCTGCAATCAAGTTGAAGAGGACAGAGCAGATCCTCACGTATGCAAACTAGATTAGGGGGGGTCCTCTATGATTTGATCCACCTGTGGGGTGTTCACCTAATACATCCATTTGCCTCCTCTCTAAATAGTCAGCTGGCAAAATTATGCTTCAGGATTCACTCTAGGCTATTCAGAATTAAACAATCATAGAAATCTGAATAAATAAAATTACTCTGATTTATCTTTTGATATTAGTTAATCAAGCTCAACTCATTACAAAACAAAGTCCATTACCTATTTTTCAACATTTTAAGAAAGAAAGAACTCAAGTATTAGCTAAACTTGAAACCATAATCAATCTTTTTTAGAGTAATTCACAGAAACCAAATGGGATCCAGTCTCTCAAGCAGTCAGCAGTCAAGAAATTAGTTCCAGTTTCTAATAGAAATAAAAATAATGGATTGTAGTTAACAGTGCTGCCATGAAGAAAGCTTCATATTAGCAGGTTACTATGCAATCCTTCATTTTGTTTTTTGCAGTTTTTATATAAGCCCAGACCCAAAGACACTGTGCTGTTACCGCACAATGATTTGAAAAAATGATTCTTCCTGCTTTATCTCCATGACTACAGTACTTGAAGGGTTTATATTAAAACACCGAATGCTGAAAACAGCGAACAGTGTTTCATCGACACATATTCAGCAAAAGCTGAAAATGTTGAATCCACAGAACAGCGATTTCTTTCTTAGGGAAAGAAATCGCTGCTCCAACCCTCCCCAAAAAAAAAAAACATTAAACACTTCCAAACACATACACACATACCCTAACCCTAATTATACCCCCCAAAAAAACAGTAAACAACTAAATACACATATGCACGTAACCCAACCATACATTTAACGAAAAAGAAAACAGTAAACATTTTAAAACATATGCATTTACCTTAACCCACACCCTAACCCTAAGGTCAGTAATTCTCACACATTTACATAAACAGTTCCAAGCACATACATAATTACCTTAACCTTAATTCTACCCCCCTAAAACAAAAGTAAACATCCAAAAACACATACACACATAACTCAACCATACATCTAACGCAAAATAAAAAACAGTAAACACTTTCATACATATGCACTTACCTTAACCCGCACCCTAACCCTAAGGTCAGTAACTGTTGCAGCACGATCACACTCGAGAGCTATACCAGACAAGGGACCCCACTGCATTTCAGAACACGGCAAAGTAATGAAGCGGTCAAGTGACTTCTTTACCAGCTAAAGAATTCGCTGAACAGTCGCTTCGCTGTTTTGCCTGTTCGCCCTACATGTGTCGACAAAAAAGCATTCAACAAAATGCATTTTCATCTTTCTAATATGAACCCGTACTTGAATTATCCTGTTGCTTCAACTCTTACAAGAACATTCAGAGGTACCAACTTCAGTCCTTTAAATCTGTGGTCATCAATCTTGTCTACAGATTCAAAATCAACTGCAGAATCTGCCCAAATCAAAGGCATTCAAAATCTAAAGTCTGACTCAGTTTAGATGTAAAAGTTAAACTATGAGAATTCACCATCAGCATTCTTTAGCTCAAATTCTTGCTGCCTTGCAAAACCATGAAATTGTACCTATTCATGACATATTTTCTATTCCTATTACACTCCTCTCTGTAATATGCATTTTCCTTTCTTAACCCTTCACTGTAAGAGTTTTCTTGAAAGATGCCTTCAGTTTTGCATCACCACTCTTATATTGTTCATTATGTAAAATGGTTACAACTTCTTTCACAATTTCATTTAAACAGCTACCTTTCATACCCACATTTTCTATCACATTGTCCTTTTCATACACATTTTAAATATGTAACTCATTACTTCATTTCAGAACCATCCCTTACCTCATGCCGTGTGGCCAAATGTTTTATTTTCTCCTGCATTTAGTGCACTGTAGAATTTGTATATTGTCTTTTCCCACATTTCTTGATCCACATGTGGCAGTCAACTGCCTAGGTTCCTCATAATTAGCTGTGTAAACTGATCGTATATTTGACTGATAAACTTCTGACTTTTTTAGGCAAAGATTATGACAAAATTGGTAGATATGGATCAATGTGGTTTTGTGGAGGGGAGGCAACCATTTGACAACTTTAACAAACAATAAGGGAAACAGAATGTAAGAAAATACCAATATTGTGGTGAAGCTTGATGCAGAGAAAGCACTCAACATAATAACCTGGGAGTTTTAGGAGTTGGGCAAAGGAAGTGTTTGCATTTTCTGATACAATAATAAGATTAATTAGGAAGATACTTGAGGAACTGGATGTGAAAGTAAAAGTGTGCATTGAGGGGGTCCTCTCTGATAACTTCTCTTTGCACAGAGGAACCAGACAGGGGTGTCCAATTTTCCTTTGTTATTTGCATTATAATTAGAACCACTGGCAAAGAAAATAATGGACTCAGAAACTGAAGGATATAATTAATATAACCAAGAAAAGCTTTATTTGTAGATGATATTATTTTGTACTTGATAAACCCACAAAAGGACATTTCAGTGTTATTTAACATTCTGAGACAGTTTCAACTCTGTTTGGGATACAAAATGAGTGAAGATAAAACAAAGGCAATAGCTGTAAACTATGTACACACACAAACTGATTCAGCAATACCGATATTTATAGGGATATGATAAAATGAAGAACCTAGGAGTATGGGTTAACAATGCATTCTGTCATGGCAACTATAGATATGTAGGAAGAGACTAAACAAAGGATAATTCAAAAATTGATCATCTGGAATCACTATTTTATGGATATGGTTAGCAAAATACAAACAGGAAAATATTTTTAGTCCCATTAGATTTATACACAGCTCAGTATATTTTTAACAATCAGAGGAAAAGTTGTGGATAGCAATTAATAAAGACTTGAATGGTTTTATCTGAGAGAAAAAGGACAAGAGTCAAGTATTACAAGTTGTTCCTTCTAATGGAACAAGGTAGTTTGGGATTATCTGATTTGAATGGGGTATTTCAGAGCTACACAGCTAAGGTTCCTATAAATAGCACAAGCAGAAAGCTATAATTCAAAGTGGAAAGAGTTGAATAAATGGGGGGAGCTCAGGAAATGAGCAGAGACTGGGATTTTGGATGGGGATCCTTAAGGAGAATAACAATAACCATAAACAATTCACAAAGTAGTAGAACGTACTCTTAGAACTAAGCCAACATGGGAATGGAGAAAGGAGATTTTGCCAATGGGGATGACTGCAATTAGGGGTACAGAGAATAGGCAAGAGGGGCTGGAATTTACTGGAGAAAACTGACAAAACAACTAAGGCATTGTGAGCAAATAATTAGAAAGTGAAAGATAACATAATGAGAAGAAGGCCAAGAATGCATTTAGACTGCAGGCTAGATGTTTCCTTCTCTATCAAGGACTGATGTCATTGTATAAGCAAACAGAAAAGAATAGGGGATCCAAAGTGAAAAACCAGCACTGGTAGATATTTTAGTAGACTCAACAACAGAAGTTGCTGTTAAAAAAGGAAAACTGTCAGGGTGTGTAAAATATTGCATGATAACTACAGGAATCAATCAGAAAAGGTTAGAAAGGATTAAGAAGAGAGATTGTATAAGTAATTCACAAAGAAACAATGAGAGTATATATATATATATATATATATATATATATATATATATATATATATATATATGTCTACCAAAGATTCAAGTCTAGAACATTTAGGATGTTTGCTTGGAATTGTTTGCAAAGGTATTTGTACACCCCAAGTAGACCCCAGTAAATTTTTCCTCTGCTGGACTGCAAACATTGGAGGTATGAGATGGGGAAGAAATGGATAACTGGGAACATATTTTGGGGGTATAATGTATTGATAGACTTTAAGAATTCCTTGCATACTAACTACTCTGTCAGAAACTCTGGATGAACAAATTGATGTAACTAAGGAAATGCCAACACCAGTTAAAAGCATAAAACTGGACTACTGTAGTATGAATTGAAAAAAAAAAACTTTTAATAAAAAACACACAATTTCATAAGCGCTTTCATCTCCCGAGGAGACTTCATCAGATAAATACATTTCCAAGTCATTCTTCTTTTACACTAAAATGTTGATACATTACACATCTCCAAACAATCAAAATTGATTATTTCTCATCAATTTATAAAGGCATCATCACCAAATTACAACCTAAAATATCTGCTCTTTCCTTTAAGATAGGTCCAATGGATACCTGTTCATTCAGCCCTGGGAGGGATGTAGCATTCAGTTGCAACTGCCATACTAACTCCCTTTTCAGAAGCATTCTGTGCAAGTCACCTCCCCTTGGATTAATTTTAATATTTTCCAAAAATGCTAAAGGTGAATTTCTTAAATTTAGGGCAAACCAAAGAGTGCCTATAAAGTGCATTTGTGCCCTTTTTCTTACTTATTCCATATAGATGTTCATAAATTCTTGATTTTAATACTCTCTCTGTCTTCCCTATGTAAAATCATGTACATTCCTCACATTTTGCTAAATTCTCTATTTTATTAGTTGCATAATTACCATTCACAAATGTCACTTTGTTATATAAAACATTATCCAAAACTAATGTTTTTTTCTTTACAAACATAGCTGCACTGTGTGCAGCTTCCACATGACACCCTTCCTTTGTTGTTAGCTTTGCCATTCCTGATCCATTTTCTAATATTTGCTTAAAGTTTTTTCCAGTCTTAAAAACAAAACAAGCTCTGGTCCTACTAATTCATTAAATTCCTTGTGCACCCTAAAGATGCTCCAATTCTTAGCTACTAGCTTCCTAATATCCTGGGGATATCCATTGTGTTCTAGAACCAGTGCCTTTTCAAATTTCTTTTTCACCTCAGTCCCTTTCTCTTTTTATAGGTTTCTACCTAAACGTTGGGTAGTATCTTGTACCCCACCCTTCCATAACTTCCCTGAAAATCTTATCAACCATATCCAAGGGGTAATCTGTCTTCAGAAACATATTCCTTAATAAATCAAATTCATGATATAATTTGTCCACCTTAGAGGTCACTCTTGCTACTCGTATAGCTTGCCCTTTCACCAGGCTTTTTTCTGATGCTAGCGATGGTTGCTACTATAATGCAAATAAGCGTTACAAAAGGTTTCTTTCCTGAATATGTTTGATTTAAACTCTCCTCCATTTTGTGAGATCGATGTGTCAAGATAGTTGATACTTTCTAAGTTTGGTCAACTGTACCATCCTACAAAATGAAGTAATTGTCCAGGAACCTAACATAAAAATGCAAATACTTGGAGAATTGGCTAGAGAAAAGAAACCCCCTTCCCAATCAGAACATGACAATATTAGAGAAAGTGGGGTGCAAGTCCCCCCATAGCAACCCCATTGGTCTGCTGGTAGAATTCACTTTCAAAATGAAGGAAGTTGTTTTCTAGAATTAATTCCATTAATTCTACCACTAAGTTAATGTGTTCATTAGTAAGAAAAGAAAAAAGCTGTAACATATTTTGAAAATATTCCACTCCCTCAAATTTTGGGATACTGGTAAAAAGATCCACTACATCAATGGTAAGGAAAATAAGTCCCTCTTTTCACAAATCCTGTTAACCTTTCCCAAAAATTCCCATGAATCTTTCAACAGGTGAGATGTCTTTTGAACAACTTCTTTGGTCCATTTGTCTACCAGTATAGCCATGGGGTGGGTTTTACTTCCCCTACTCTCCACTATGGGTCTCAAAGGAGGTTTTTCAATATTCCTGTGGACTTTTAGTATACCAAAAATATTTGGTATAACTGTTTTTTTTTTTGTAAAAATCTATATGTATCTAACTCAATTCAATTATCCAGCAAATATTCTTCAAAATAAGCATCCAGTCTCTGGTATGCTATAGTGATCTCATTTTTAGAGATGGGAGAATACGTGTCTACAATAGACTAGTCATCTCATTTTTATAGTCCTCTGCTCTAAAGATGATTATCTCCCCACCCTTATCGGGTTTCATCACCCTCGATTCTTTACTTCCTCTTATAGTTTTTAAAATTTCCTTTTCTTTCCCCGGATTCACTATACTTCCATGCAGGACTTATTCCTGCATGGAAGCAGCCATTTAGGAGTAGGACAGCAACACACCAGTCATATTAATGAAGAAGCGCTGCCTGAGCTCCTAAATGGACAAGGGGTGTGTATGAGTACAGGGGGCATGTCTGAGAGCAGAGCTCTCAGAATATACAAGTCCCTGCAAGCAAGAACAGCAGGTCAGAAATAAGAATGAGCGAGATCACTCAGAGGTGTCCACATACCCCCAGCAACATCCCCCCAAGTTTATAAGAGCAATAGTTAAAATATAAAATATAAACAAGCTATTTTTTTTAATGAAACAGATAAAATTTAACCATAGGTGCACAGGTTTGCCCATTGCTTAGCTACGTTTATTGCAGCTTAAATGGCACAAGAGGATAAAAATCAAGATATATGCAAATAAAGCAGTATTGCAATAGTGTAGTGGGCAGAGCATTTGCCTTATGAGCAGTCATTCGCGTTTGAGCCACACTCCAGTACATTCCATTTTCCATGTCAAATTACTTTATGAACAATATTTTTTTGCATAACCTACTAAATAACATATATTTGTAAACTGGAGTACTGCATTAAATGCAGATGTCAGGTGTCATTGTCATAATGTTGTAAAATCCACAGATAATCACAAGTGCCCCATACAGTATATGTACACATGAATCAGGGATACAAATTGAAGGTACAATGTGTAATAAATGATAAATCCATAAAGTTTCCAAATCTACAGCCTTCCCAAGAACCATTTTACATTACTGTCTAAATTAGTGTGGGGGTAAACGGGCGTAAGCACTATTAAGCAAGAGTAAGTATATTTAAGCAGTAGTAAGCAGGTTTAAGCCTATCTGCGTGGGGGGTAAGCAATGCACACACAGATTAAGCAATATTAAAGCTAACTCTCTGTAAGCATATTTAACCGGAGGTTAGCATTGCTTACCATCATGCAAACCTGCACAACCAACTTACAATTGCTTAAAAATGCCTTAATCACTCTGTATGCAACAGTTGCTGTTCTCACCAGAAACAAAATAAACAGCCTTTGCAGGTCTTGAACCTAGGACCCTGTACACTATAGACACAATAGTTAACCGCTAAGAAATCACAGCAGTACATAAGATTGAGGTATCTCCAAACAGATCCTCACTTTAGGAAAATCAAACTGAACATGTGAAAACAATCTATATACAGTTTTATGTTTCATAACCTACTACATAACATAAATATGTGAACTGGAGTACTACATTAAGCCCAGATGAGAGGTGTCATTGTAATAAAGTGTTGAAATTCCCTAATGAACACAAGGACACCATACAGTGTACGTACACATGAATCATGGATACCAAACACATATATAACAAGTAATGAATAATAAATCAATGCCAAACAGAAAATAGTATGCAAATTAAAAATTAAGCAATGCTAAGCATTGCACAGCCCAGCTTACAAGGTGTAAGCAATGTATAGGTCAGCTAAATCAGTATTCCCATTGGTATACCCTTTTAAGCAATGCCAACCTTAGGCAAGCAGGTTTGCCCATAGCTTAGCATTTTCAAAACCATCCAGTCATGGCAAAGTGTGGAAAATTGGCCCTATTTAAACCCAACAGGTGGGAATACATCTCATAACTGGTTGCAGCTTCCTCCTGTAGGCACTATGACTGGTATGGGAGAGGATGTGCATTTCTGGGCGCAGCAGTAGGGCATCCAGGAGTCCAGAGTCATGGCAGGACTCCTTGTGAAAGATCATGACCAGAGTCTGCTGCACGGCCAGTACCAGGGTTCCCAATACAAAGCGGAAGACTGGGACCATCTTGCCCATGATCTCACCAGTGCCACTGGCATACCCCGAACTGTTGAGCAGGTCAGGCATCACTATGCCAACCTGAAGTGGAGAAAGGGGGATCTCTTGGATCAGTGGATCCAAGAGGCTAGGAGGACGGGGGATGTCCCAGCTGTGTATAAGTATCAGTCCACTACCTGTTTAATAATTGCCAGCTCATGTATATTATGGATAAATATGGCTAAATATTCCTCTTATGTCTTTCACAGTGGCAGATGAGTGGGCTGCGAACCAGGAAGCCCATGCCTGTTGATTGCAGCGGTTGCAATGCGAGGCAGGTTAGTACTACTCTTGCATATACTGTCATAGGAAATAAATCTAAAAGTAGTAGAAAGTTAATTGCCTGCAAAAACCTGTATTGTTTAAGGCATGTACTGCATACACTAGAGAATATGGCAGGAAAAGTATCATATAGGTTGTATGTAAATAAAAGCATAATAGCCTGACAGCAAAATGTTTAACTGCTGGACTGCATGTGTTTACTCTGGTATCAAATGGTAATGTAATGTTGCAATCTCTTAATAGTACTGTTGTATTAAGCACTGTTACCCACACTGTGCTACATAAATAAAATGTTTAGGAATGTCTGTATATGGCAGTTGTAATCACAAGAGGTCATATAGTACAACTGAGAGAGACTTAGACAGAAAACAGTGAAAAGATATACAACACAATCCAAATAGCACACTCAACTGACATGTGAACTGTTGTTTTTTTAGCACACACAGCCATGGTTCAAATCCTGGGAGTGGTAGTAGGCTGCATGCAGAATCATACCACACAACTGTACAGATATGTCCAGAATATCCAGTTAATTGGTCCATATCCGTTGCCTGTCCCCTTGGCAAATCAGTGGGATGATCCCAGACGTTTAGGCAGCAAATAAGAAATACAACTGATTGTCAGACATCTATAAGAACAAACTTGTCACTCTGGCAACTCCCAAAAATGTTATGAGAGTAATAAGCCAAGTAAGTCCCATTTCCACCCCCCATGTTGTGATGCGGTGACCAGAGTGTGTGCAGTAACAGAGTGAGACGTATGTGCATAATACTAATGTTGAATCTGGTAATATGTGTGGCAACATTCAGGTAGTGCTAACAGACATTGCCCCCACAGGTCTGTCAGAAAAATAACTGTGCCTAGAAATAAAATATTGATATCCTGGACTGGTACTGTTTATTCTGGTATTGTATGACATTGTTAGTGTTGCAGTGGCTCTGAATAATAAGGTATTACTAATCACTGTCACCCACACTGTGCTACATCATAAAACTGTCTAGGAAATCCTGTATAAGAGTGTTGTAATTACAAGGTCAGATTTTAAAACCACAGGAGACTTATAGACAGAAATCAGAGAAGAGATGCACAGCAATATCTATATAGCACACTCAACTGTGATGGATACTGTTTTATTTTTAGCAGGCATAGCAATGGTTCAAATCCTGGGAGTGGTAATAAGCTGTATGCAGAATCATACCCCACAAGTGTATAGATTTGTCCAGAATGTCCAGTTAATCTGCCCATTTCTAATGGTTGTTACCCTATCCCCCTGGCATATCAGTGTGCTAATCTCTAACATATAGGCAGCATTTCATATCATTTTCCCTATTTTGGCCATTAGATGGCAGCAGAACCTTGAACATATAAGCTCCTATGGTGCCTCAAATCTCAGCTGTTAAAACTAATTTCAGCGATCCTAGTTTGAATTGAATAATTTAGCATTTCCCCATAAACAAATAAAGGTGGCAAGAAGGTAGGAAGACATACAGCTAGTCAGGCTAATATAATTCAGCGGAACCTAGGATATACGCTCTCCTTTGGTTTCATCAATCTCAGCTGTTAGAACCAAATTCCCAGTGAAGCTAGTCTGAGTAGAATACATAAGTAACTTCCCAAAAAGGTGACAAGAAGTAACTCCCTTCTGATATAAAGGCAAAGAGGCTTACAACTAGTTAAGCTAATCTAATACAATTTGTAGCTTTCAGCACAGTACTGTGTATAAGAAACTGCCTACAAATAAGTACCTTTTTTCCTCTGAAAACTAGAATCAGAAGAGGACCCACATTGCATTTCTTATAAAAATACTGGACAGATAGTGCCACTAACCTTAAAAAATACCTGCAGCATATCAATTCAAAGCTGATAGTCTCTTCATAGGCAACCAGGAAGTAGCTCTACCTGCTCCGTTCACCCTGCGGACTCACTCTGCTCCCCTACCCTGCCCCCAATTCCAACCCACCCCCAGTGGTCCTAAACTTATACTTCCTTAACCACACCCTCTCTCCCATCCTACCAATACCATACATCAACCCCATACATCAACCATTACACATACATTAGCCACAGCCCTACTTTTTATCTTTCAGTTACAATGAGCCACTTCTTAGATTAATTTACCATATCCCTTTTCTTTTATCTAATAAGTATTAGTTCCCTCCTCTCTACTCTCTCCTTATCCAATACCTCCTTTTTTTCTTAATTTCAGACCCAACTCCTTAAACTTTTTATATATAATCTCAACAATATGCCTATAGTGTAAAAACTAATATAACCAAGTTAATACTCATAGCTATACTTTCAACTGTCCTCACCTCTGCCTACCTCCTCACCTCCTTTGAAAAACTGTACTATTACCATTTTAACTACTCTCCAAAACAAACAGCAATACACCCTCCTATACTCTCCAATAGTCAGACGAATATCACTTCCATTCCCAGCTATCTACTAGCTAAATACCATAGACTCTCCCACATTAAATACAATAAACTCGCAGTAAAGAAAGTGAAATATCAAACTAACTTTATATATAACCCTGCAATAAAACTAAATAATCCCTCCTTAAAAGATGGTGACATCCACCCTAACCCTGGCCCTACCAACCCCGCTACCATAGTAACCCACCGTAAACTCCCTAACGCTTTCCTAATAGGACATCTTAATATCCGCAGTATTAATAACAAAGTAGACATTCTCCATGCCCTTCTAGATATTCACTCCTTTGACATCTTCTGCCTGACAGAAACTTGGTTAAAACCAGTTACTAAAGACAATGAAATCATTCCCTAAGGATATAATATATTGAGACAAGACGGGATAAAATGTAAGGGTGGGGGAGTAGCAGTTCTATTCAAAGATGGACTTCAGATCTCCACCTTACCATAAAACCCACCTCAGGACAATAAGGCAGAAGTCCTTATCACCAGATTTCAAATCAACCCAAACAAATATTTATATATCATCTGTATCTACCTACCTCCCGGTAATAATATCAGTACAATAGAGGATATTCTAAGCTGGGTGTCCTCAACTTACCCACAAGAAACAATAATACTAGGTGATTTTAATACTGACTGGAAAGGTGTCAACACTGATAATCCTACATCCCATATCAACCTTCATGGCTTTAGTCAAACTATCACTTCCAAAACCAGAATCAACAAACCAAACAAAAAAGAGAGCACCTTAGACTGGATACTTATAAATAGACAGAAACAAGCTTATAAGGTAGGAACTCTGCCAGACGATGTAAGTGATCATACTATGATCTACATTATAAGGCAAAAAGATTATATTTCAACCCCCCCATATATAGGATTGCACGTACCAACAAACACTTTAATTCCGAATTATTCCAAAATGAACTTAGTGCCTGTGACTGGAACCCTTTAAAAACTCTACCACTTGAAGAGGCTGTTAAGTATCTTAACTCTAAATTCTTATCTATCCTTGATAAGCATGTACCTAAATGGTCTATCAGAATGAAGTCCAAACCAGCCCCTGGCTTTTTAAAGAAACCAGACAGAAAATTTTGTTTAGGAGCAAGTCTTGGGCTAAGTGGAGAGCTACCAAAAATATCTCTGATCAACAAAATTTTAGGCAGTTGAGAAATAGTACAAAAAAGGCAATACTTACAGATAAAAAGAACTATGACTGTGAACTACAGCAAACTCACCAAAACAATCCCCAGAAGTTCTGGTCTAGTATCAATAAACTCCTTTTCTCAGGGCACTATCATACACCTACCCCACTTGAGGCCAATCCAAATACCCCCATCAAACTGCCAATGCCTTCAATGCTTTCTTCACAGAGACCATACAATCACTAGCCAGTCAACTAATCCCAGACAACTCAAGCCTTCCCACCACCATACCTGGCACTCTACCAACATTCCATCTGCAACCCATCTCTACCACTCTCATCTACAAATTAATCCAAAAACTTAAGGCTTGTACTCCTTCTGCTGACCAGCTACCATCTGAATACCTGCAAAAAACAGCCAAAGTAATTGCCTACTCTATATCCATCCTCATAAATAGAACCATTGAGAAGGGAACCATTCCAGACATCTGGAAAATCTCCCATATTATCCCCCTACACAAAGGTGGTAACTCAAATGATTACTCTAACTACTGGCCAATAGCTCTTTTATCACCCTTAGCAGAAATTATGGAAAAATTCATTCACCAACAACTATTAAACTATTTATCTCAACATAACATAATAGCAAACTGCCAGCATGGCTTTAGGCTATCACATAGTACCACAACTGCCCTATTATCCTTTACAGATGCCATCAATAGAAATCACAATAAAAACAACATCTCATCTGCACTCTTTATTGACCTCTCAAAAGCTTTTGACATGGTAAACCACACCTTTCTTATCAACATTCTTGAATCCCTTTCCCTTGACTCTCAGGCTGTTCAATGGTTCAGGTCCTACCTTAGCAATATGCAACAGGCAGTTCTCTGTGAAAATAATATATCATCCCTTCTGCCAGTCACCCTTGGAGTCCCTCAGAGCTCTATTCTAGGACCACTTCTTTTTTCACTATTTATCAATGACCTCCATGTGGCAATTCCTCAAGCCACCTGATTTCAATATGCAGATGATTCTACACTAATATGCTCAGCAAAATCCCCATCAGAACCTACATTCTCTAACTCAGAATGTATTTAACATAGTAGAAACATGGTTGTCGAAACATTGCCTCCTTCTCAATGCTAAAAAACTAAGCTCCTTCTCTTTCTACCCACCAGAAAGCCCTCCCCCATAGATTGCTCAGTCATTTCCAATAATGACACTTTTATATCCCCTGACTCTACCACTAAATTTTTAGGAATTACTATTGACAATAACCTTAATTTTGATAGCCATATAAATAACACCATAAAAACTGTCAACAGAAAAATAGGTTCATTATATAGAATCAAACCTTTCCTAACTCCGATAGCCAAAACCAAGATTGCTCACTCCCATTTAATCTCATCTCTTCTGTACGCCTCACCCATATATACTAACCTAAAGAAAAAATAATCTTATCAAACTAACAAACTCCTATAATAACATCGCAAGATTTGCCACTGGCAATCCCTTTAGAACTCACCACTGTCTGAATCTAATGCAGCAAGGCTGGCTTGAACTTCAAAACCATCTGATAGTCTCCCAACTCACCATTGCCCACAAGATATTTTACCAACCTAACAACACTCCTATACTCTCCAATCTCATAATCCCCTACAAAAATCTAAATTCCCTACGCTCTTCTAGCAAACATCTTGCTAGCATAAGCAAGTCTAATAACTTGGCTGGAGATTCCCTATTTTCTAACACAGTGGGAAAAAACTGGAACTTACTGCCCAATGAACTAACTTTACCTTCTTCCTTGCCTCTCTTTAAACAAAACCTCAAAAGACACTTCAAAACACACTGGTTATGCTCCTGCAACAACCCTGACTAATCTTCTGCTTTCACTACTGATATTTCCTCTTCCCACTAAATTTACCAAAACTTTAATGCTTACTCCTTGGAAGCAGGACTGTAACTGGTGAACTCAAATCAACATACTGTGTGTAGTCTATCCTGTTTGATGTAATGAAATTCCTCATGAATCATACTGTATAATAATTTATCCTATACTTATTGTCACTTTTTCTAGTGTAAATACCTATTCTATTTTATTATTACTAGTATTTTTTAATGTAATCCTTTCATTTACTATGTAACAACATTCATTTTAATTTCTATTTGCTACTACTGGAGCTTTTCTCCATGGGCCTCTACTGAAAATGGAAATATATCCAGCTAGACTAGCCCGATTAACAAATGTAAAATAAAAATAAATAAAATAAATATAACTGACTGTCAAGCCTGTACATATTTAAAAAGTGTCAATAAAAACAAACCTGTCATTGTACAACTTACCAAAGGTTTAAGAGGGCAGTAGTCAAAATATGTCCCAGTTCACCTCCATGTGGTCAAGACATGCCCAGAGTGTATGCAATAAGAGATGGACAGGTATGTGCATAACAGCAACCTGGAATCTGGGTATATGTGTAGAAAAAGTTAGGGAGTGTTAACAAACAATATCTCCACAGGTATACCAGGTAAGAGGTGTATACTGCAGGTAAAACTCAGTTCATGTATATAGTTGTCTACATCCATAGCACTGTCCAAACTAAGGCCATAGGGTAGTGTTCTAATACCTGTAAGGTACAGATCACAGCACTGACTAGAAAAGTAATGAGAACTATAGGAATATACTAGTTGTTAATTAACATCTTTCTCTCCCCCACTCCATACCTGCAACAATAAACTAAATACACAACTCTATCAGTATGTGCTCCATTAAATATACTGTTGGGACATATGTCCTATTGTTTGACAAATACTTAAATTTGTTTCTATGCGTGTGCCATGTTGAAATACTCCCACATTGGTGGCATGCTGCCATCCATGTACCTGCATGCTGTTGTAATGGCCACTGTGGTTCCATATATGCATGTGTTCTGTTTGCTATGCAACTGTTCCATATCTGGTGTTTTGGGTTAATGGGAATATTTATGCATGCTGTTATACCTAATCCTGGAATGTGTTGACTATTACTAACCACATATGTTGTAAAAGTGAAACACCATAGCACATTTGGGAAGGCCAGTCCCAGCAAACCCACCTGTCCCACCTCAACTGGCCATGGCACCGGGCACCGGCATGTCTGGGGCCCACCCCGGGACTTCCTCACCCACTGGTCCTGCACCACCTTTGGGTGGAACTGCTTCAGGGGATGGGGCTCACCCCCCTTGTGAGTGGACACAGACAGGACACTGTCACCCATTGCCAGGTCCGGGGCACAGTGCACAGTGAGCTCTGCAGGGAGTTTGGAGATCAGCTACGCCAGCTTGAGGGCTGCATGTCACAACTAGAGGGTTGGCCTAGCCCTGCTACACAGCCTCCAGCACAGCCACCTTCAGGGCTGTGAAGGTGCAGTGGTGACTGCCCATGGGTGGGGTCTTCAGTCCCACTCTCTAATAGGGGGCTCATGGGCTTCTGATTTCCAAGCATCCCTCCCCTTCAAGGTGTTTACCTCCCACATGTGTCATATGCTGCTCCTGTGTGCTGTCTTGTCTGTCTTGTCTGTTATCCTACCCAACTTACCTCCCCAAATATACCTACTATCCCTCCCCAACATCTCACTCTCACCTGAAAAAATGGCAATCTGTCCCCCCCAAAAAAGCTTGCCCCATACATAGCTCTCCATGTCGCACGTGTCCACTCGACACATGTAATCTGGTCGAATTGGCTTCACAACATATTATTGTTGCCTTCACCCCTCTCTTAAGGGTTTGAGTGTCCAAATCTCTCTCCAAATTCAGTGTATATGCACAGCTGTTGCTGTAAAAGAAATAATCAGCTATGGACCTTCCCTACACCCGTCCTGCACATCCCTAGCTATTTTCCCAGCTGTCTTTCCCTCTTTGTGCCCCTTTTTCACCACTTTCCTATCAACCCTTTTTCATTTCTTTTAAAGAAATTAGCGTGGGGGTAAGTGAAAATAAGCACTTTTAAGCAGCAGTAAGTGGGTTTAAGCTTGTTTGTACAGGGGTAAGCAATGCCTACACAGGTTAAGCAACTGAGAAGCTAAATCAGTATAAGAAACTGTAACCAGAAGTTAGCAGTGCTTACCTCTGCGCAAACCCACGCAAACCCGCTTACAACTGCTTAAAAGTGCCTTAATCACTCTGTATCCAATGGCCCTTGTTCTGCCCAGCAACAAAATAAACAGCTTATGCAAGACTCAAACCCAGGACCCTGCACACCATAGCCAAAGTGATTTACCACTAAGCCATGTCAGATACACATAACCCAGATGTTTTCACAAACATATCATCCAAAACAGTCATTCAGTAGTACAGGAAATGTAGTAATATATGTAAATGTCTGTGTGTGTGTGTGTGTGTGTGTGTGTGTGTGTGTGTGTGTGTGTGTGCATATATATTTATATAAATATATATATATATATATATATATATATATAAACATATGCATACATCTGTAGATATATATGTCTACATATGTATGTCACTATATATATATATATATATATATATATATATATATATATATATATGTATATATATATTTATATATGGGTTACCTTTAGTATGTCAACAGCCCACTGCATTGAATTCTACTTCACCGACAAGGCAGAACATCGACAAATGAGGAGCCAAAGTTTCCCGCATGGTAATTTACCATTTCACCATCTAGAACTGGAAATCTGCCATTAAACCGACTACACAAATGTGGGGGGCTACGCCCGCCACACCACTCTATGTGGGGGGCTTCACCCCACCCACAATCCCCTTCTAACTCCAAGAACGCACTACCACTGGGGTACGGGGCAAAGTTCAAGTGGGTGGCCAAACGGTATCCTACCATGCAGGAATCTTTGGCTCTTCATTTGTCGATGTTCTGCCATGTTAGATATATATATATATATATATATATATATATATATATATATATATAGAGCATTATATATAAGCATGCATATATATATATATATATATATATATATATATATATATATATATATATATAAGAGAACTTAGCAAATACATATATGACCAAAGGCACCGTTAATGGGGGTGAGGGGGCCCAAGCTAAATACATCTTGTAGGTATTGACATCACCTGCCCCACAGCAAATCAGATCTGCCCTGCAATACAGTACCAACTGTTGCAAGTCCCATACCCAGGACCCGACACAACATGGGCACAAGATGTTATCAGTAATCCGTCCCACCTGTATGATGTCAAGCTGGTATCAATAACATATCATATAGTACAGTCTGGCTACCATAGGGAATGTACAATGTGGAAGCAATAAACATTCCAAAGATACATATACAAACACACATATATATATGCAGATACACACACACACACATACACACACACACACACACACACACACACATATATATATATATATATATATATATATATATATATATATATGTAATTACACACACAGATATGTTTAGGAAGATACATATTTAGAGGGTGCATACCATACTGAACAGCCAGTATTCCTACAGTTGCTACCTTATCAAATGGTCAGTGTATGAGTCACCCATACAAAGACAATTGATGCCTGAAACATATACCCACACAGAAGTCAAAGGATATGACACCACACACAGGTTTGCATACATAAGAAAATTTTATTTGTGTACTATTACAGTTGTATATGCCATGTCATATAACTGTATAGACTTTGAACTACATACAAACAGATTAATGCAAGTAACAAGCAGATCATTTAATACAGTAGTCCGAAAGCATAACATATGTTGCTGCCCAGGCCAAGGTCTTCAAGTACTACAACAGTAAAGATAGACTTGTCCACAGGATAACAATGAGTCAACAGTAAGTAATGCTGATGCATAGCCCGGCAGCCTCTAACTACACTCTGTACTCAGTGGCTAGGGGGAAAAGACTTAAGTTGACACAATGGGATGTATCTGTTACATAACAATGCATAACTGAAAAAAATCACAATCACACTGACAAACAGAACAGTCTGTATGGCAATAAGCAGTAGGCCAGCAATGTTCCCAAGGTGAAATGTATGGTAATGTGAATCCATATACCTTAAAGCAGCTTACTACTGATATCCCTCACATGTTGTAACAGGCTAGGTTATTTATGGTGCATACTCCCTCCTCCATAGAATGACTTACAGGGGTATATAATACTGTTACATACACTGACCTCTGGACTGCAGAAGGGTACACATGTCTTGTGCAGATGAAGCCCACATATATATATATATATATATATATATATATATATATATATATATATATATGGACCTTACCCCACAATATGTGTGGGGGCCACAACAGCACAGGAATGATGGCAGGAATGGCAGCATGACATCATCACAGGTCATTACATAACAACCCTTTCATGCATGTCATATGGACAAAGCCTGGTATGTAGGTGGAGGACAGATGCCGGAACATAAGCCCATATGTGAAATAGTGTTGCCACACACTGAGCAAGTTACTGGTGTTACAGGATAGTCTGTGACATACCCTTAGTCAGGAATATGAAGTCAGAAACACAAATGAATGTAGCCATGTACTGATAGCACTCAACACACACAATGCCAGTGATATATCTGACACAAGACCTGTGTAGTGGACAGACAAAACATAACAGGCACATCTCTGGCCATTATGTGGATAGCCCCATAGTTGAGAGCTATGCAGACAGACTGCATTCTATGTTAAACTAGTATGTACACACAAACCCTGTAACACTGGTGCTATACAATGCATATAAAAACACTACTCACACTCTGTCTGTAGTTCTGGAACCTTATACAAATATGTAGCTGGCCTGAGTCTGCAAGTCCACTTGTAAGAGATATTGCTACCTGCTGTCTATAACACTGCTGCCCACACAGAGGAAGGATGTCCACTATACAGGAAAGGTAAAGGGACCACGCCCACATGATGCAGGGAGTTATAGTAGTGGCTTGCCATGACAGTGGTGAAGTACTACACAGCATGCTGCATGCAGGTAGCAAGTGGTGGACACTGATTGGTGCATAGGCCATCACCTGATCATGTGCATAACCTAGAAAATCCATGCTGCAATCTATTCAAAGCAGCTCAATCCATTTACTGGAGAGAGAGAGAGAGAGAGAGAGTCAGTCAAAGAAACTAAGAAAGAAAGAAAGTAAGCTAAAGGCCTAGCCATAGGCAAAGGAAAAAAAAAACAACGCAAAACAAAACCTTTCAAGCAAGCTATCCAGAACAGACATCATTCCTACAACAGGTATGTGAAGTATATATGCATGTAACTGACTGTAGTACTTGGTCCATAATAATGGGATAGATGATGTGGAATGATTTATATGTGCCATCAGGTGTTGTTGTTGTAATGATGTTCAGCTGAATAACTGCTATGGACAATAGAGTCTGTCCCTGTGAGTAGTGGGCCATACCCATCAACTGGGCAGAGCAGCACTGACTGACAAGATGTAAGCCATCACAGTGTGTGTTGTGTAATGGAAAACATGTATATTACTGTGGTCAATAGCTGGTGGTGGAAGTAATGCCATAATGATGGACACATGGGTTCAAGAGCCCACCACTTGCAGGACATTCAAGTTAACGTGTAATGTAGCATGCTGACATGCCATAGGTGTGTAATAGGCTTACCTGCAATCTGTCCGTATATGTACACCCCTAATGTTAGGCTGTGTCCATATGTGGCACCTGTCTGTGTTGTTGCAAGGCAGAACAGTGCAGCTGTGCAGGAAGGAGAGTTAGAGATTGTGGACCTGATGTCTGAATGTACCCCATATGTATATACATATATACAACATAATATATATCTACACATGTGTATATATATATATATATATATATATATATATATATATATATATATATATATATATGTGTGTGTGTGTGTGTGTGTGTGTGTGTGTGTGCCTACATATATACAAACACACACACATATGTATATAAATACATGTCCCCAATATTTGCATCACAGTGCTGCATGCTATGTGTGAGGGAACATTACACATATCAATACAAACATATATATATACAGCAGTAAGTGTGTGACATGGATGGTTATGTCACTTGTGAACCCATTGTTGGGACCACATTGCCCTTGTCTGTGAAGGTGGGAATGGAAATTTGGGGAAGGATAGCAGGTATATTTGTGGAGGTGAGTTGGTTTGGTAGATAGAGAGGACAGCCTACAGGGGTGATATATGACACATGTGGTGGGTAAACACCCTGGATGGTGGGTGTCATTTGGGATGTGGAACCCCCACGAGCCCCCATTTGGAAACAATGGGAACAAGGCCCCCAACCATTGCCAGTCACAAAAGCAACATCACTGCCCTGATGCCTGGGCAGGAGGCTGAGCAGGAGGAGCATGTGGACCATGTGATTGTGTACTGAGGGCCTCAAGGTGCTGTAGCACATCCCCCAAGTCTCTGTGGATCTCCCTATGCAACAGACCCTGGACCTGACCTCGGGTAACAGGATTATGTCTATGTGCGCTCCCAGGGGGGACACCATTCCCTAAGGTGGTTCCACCTGATGGTAGTTCATGACCAGTAGACGAGGAGGCATCAGAGTGTGTCCCTCATGTGATGTGGCCTAGTAACATGGCCAGATGAGGTGGTAGAGGTGGTTCTGCTGGCAACTGTTCCATAAACATGCTATTGTGACACTATGATAGAACATATGCGGGTAGTAATAGTACACACAATCCTGGATCATGTCCAACAGCATGCATAGATATCCCCAATAACACATAATGACAGATGTGCAGCAATCACATAGCAAACAGACCACATGCATATATGGAACCATAGGGGCCCTTACAATGGCATGCATGTGACATTGTCCGTAACAAGCCAGCAATGATAGTGTCCAAAGGGAACATAGCTATAAACACATAGCACAAAGTGTGGCACAATGCAATATATGCCCCAATGGTAGGTAAGATATAGCCATACCTATTCCTACTGAGTTGTGTGAACAGTTTGTTGTCGCATATATGCTGGGGGGAGACAGAGATGTGTATGAAGAACTACGGTAACCTTGTTGTATTAGTTGTTCAGATCTGTTTCCATCTTTATGTCTTTCAGGCAAGATGTCACATGGCTGATTACCTGTCTATTCAGCGGACGAAAATGAGGTAATCATCAACCACCTGATACAGCACTACCAGGTGCTGTTGCCAGGAGAGCCCATGAGCAACAGGAGCAGACCACCCTGTGGAACGATCAAGTCCACAGGGTCAATGATGTTGGCCTGCAAAACCGCAGTTATGAGCAGGTCCGGCATTATTGCACCGACCTGCTTCACAATACCCATCGACATGCTGCTGCAGTCTGGGGGGATCACCTCATGATGGGGGGGTCATGTCATCCATCCCCCCTGACATGTGTTGAGGAGCTCCTCACCAGCTTCATGGCACCTGACCACCTGCACAAACAACTGGAAGACATTATAGTGGAAGTGGGTGCTAACCACACACTGGCAGAGGAGCATGCAGGTAAGACCACCGGCCACATCAGTAGACCACTGTTGTATATCCATCCGCATCTGTACAGGTAGATCATGCCTATGTGAGATGACATATATATAGTCTGTTGATGTGTAGTAGTAGTAATAAACAGACATGCATAAGCTGTAGTATTGTGGACTTGTACTGTTGATGTACTGTAATGGTGCACCCACCCTGTACTACTGCCTCAGCTGTGGCTACTGACATCACATCTCTCACACACTTATGTAGGTCCCTCTCGTATACCACCAAGGCAGCAGCCTGTAGCAGGTGAGTATGGTTTATGTTCATGGTTGCCAATACACTGGCCATGTAATGGCTGTGGTATATTCCATGTACATATCTAACACACCTACCCAGAATGCATGCCATACATGTTCACATATTGTTGCTGTTAACTGCACTGCATCACAGTGGTAACCAGGATGGTGTATCTGAAGGGTATGTCAGACACCTGCAGTATAACTAACATCCTGTCATTGCAAAATGTGTCCACAGAGATGAACATAATGGTGGGACAAATGGCCTACAGTAGGGACATGTGTGAAACATCACCCTTATACAGTGCTACAGCAGTGTATATACCAGTATTACAATGGAAACTGTTACAGATCTACACCATGGCATATCATAATACTGCTGTCCACAACTCTTAAAACCTGCAATGTGGTCCCAACATGAGCAATGAGTGTGTAATACGGAATCGTAGGTTAGGGCAGCAAATATGGTGTATGCATACCTTCACAAACACTGGAAGCAAATATATGCACACACTCCAGATAAAATATAGTGGAAACAGCTGTTGAGGTACTGACTGCATGCATTTGTCATAGAAATGCACCTTTTCGCAAGTACACATCACCAATGTCACAACACGTATTGGTCTGCTGTCCATGACATTTGGCCATCAAATGTGCACATGTAACTGCAACAGAGGCAGCCGTGACTTGCACACATCTTACATGACATGGCATGGGCCACATACTCAACAGGTAGCACGCAAGAGCTGGACATGTAGCCATGCCTCACCATTGCATATACCATGGCAAACAGTGAAGACAGTAATTTATGTGGCAAAGATATATGGGACAGGAATGATGTAGGAAATAAACAGATGGCCATCCAAGATAGATGATGTCACATGTAGCAAACTGTTCATGTGGGCTGCCTAGTAACATGCCACAAAACTGAGAAGGTTGCAGGAATGTCTAGCAAGTACTGGCTGTGCAGTACCCATATCAGCAATTGCCTGGACTCTGCAAGTGTGTTGCCTATGGGTTAGGGTAATCAGATGTGACAGTTGTACACAGGAACCATTAGCCAGGTGGCCTCTCTACAGGTAGTGCATGCATAACAGAAGAAGTCCCAAAAATCATGCGTTGCAATGTGTACTGGTGTACCACAACTATGTTGACAACCTACAGACAGTATCATGCAAGATACATGTACTGCACAACCAATGACTCACCCCACCTCAGGCTCACCATCCCCTTCTGTACTGTGCCAGTGCCAGTTTACACCTGGATGTTTGCCATTCATTAGCAGGGACTAGGCTGTTACACATGATGTTCAGTGTTTGGGACACTGCAAGCTGACACGCATGTATAGACCATAGTTGTCAAGCATCTGCAAAAAGGCTGAAGGTGGGGAGGGGGTGTCATCATGACACACCAGTGCACTGCAGCAGGGATCCTAAGGCTATGAATGGCTGTATCTGCACACAGTCAGGTTCAGGAACTGTGGCAGATGTAATCCTGACTCCACAGCAATATTGACAGCAGTGTGTGAACTCCAAGGGATGTGCACATGAGTTCTCCTTGCAGTCATGCAGAGTTGGGGAACATGTGTAGGGCAGACTGACCATATACTGGCAAATGCAGATGCCCCTTGCTAGTATACCCCTGCCATGAATAGTGACCTCTGTAGTACATATAACAGTAGGTGCAACAAACCATCATAATAAGGGAGTGCACACATATGCACCCACAAAGTGTATGTATCACATTCAGCATCAGCAAATCTAACACATTTATTAGACACTGCATTTGAATGTACAGGACATATGTCACATATCAGGTTCATGTAATGTTAACATATGCAGTGATGTGGTCCCATGGCATATCAAGGAAGAGGGTGTCATATCAATAAGGGTGTGTATACTCCCCATAGCCACTATAAGATTTGACTGTTGTCAGTGTAATAGTATCGTATTGGTCATACATGCACCGCTGATATTGAGATCTGTAAACCAGACATCAGGCATTCACAAAAGATATCTGTCCACATATCTTCTCAGGTATGTATTGGACATTGTACTATATTTGTGCAACCTCGCCTATAGGTGTGTGTGTGTGTGTGTGTGTGTGTGTGTGTGTGTGTGTGTGTGTGTGTGTGTGTGTGTGTGTGTGTGCGTGTGTGTGTGTGTGGGGGGTATTATGTCTGTAAGTACAATCTGGTTGAATGGAGGGGGGATGATGCATGTAGGATGTGTGTGTGCATGTGTGTGTGTGTGTGTGTTTGTGTGGGTGTCCATGTATGCTCATGTGTGATTGTGAGGTTGTTCGTATGTCAGTACTTCCCTTTGGAACCATGCAGTACATGGACATGGACTGACACATGAGACACCAGGAATACTTGCCTGATATGTAATCTCAGGACAACTGATAGTATAATAAGGTCTGTAGCCTGGAACATGCATTGGGAGGGAAACTAGACACCAGGTATACTGTTACAATTGCAATCAGCAGAAAGATGAATGACTACCCACATATGCAGCACTACAGATGCATTGGGGAATTACTAGACAACACCAGTGAGTGTATCCATATATTACTGTTATCCACATTATAAGTTGACTGAGCAGCAGATCTTGCATCTACTGAGCAATAGTTACATATGACACTCCAGTGCGTGACATTATTGAGTGAACGTAGTAGGCCATAACATATGGGGGTCATGCTCACGATGTCCAGGCATACCCAGGGTGAACACTGCGTGACAGCAGTGAGTCCTTGTAAAACCTACTCCAATCAAGTCAAAGAGGTGATGGAGTTACAGGTCACAGGTTGTGATCACTTGTCTAGGCATGTAGAAGAATGATACATTAATGAGTGGTATTAATGAGTATATGTTACCAAGTGTGATGCAGGATGGGGAACTTACGTGAATGAACTTGGGACTGTCTGTAAACTGAGGGACAAGTAGGTATTATGGTGGAATTTCAGGGTGTGTGTGTTTGTGTGTGTGTGTGTGTGTGTGTGTGTGTGTGTGTGTGTGTGTGTGTGTGTGTGTGTGTGTGTGTATAATGTTATGCAATGCCGTACAGGTAAAGAATCAAATGACTAATAAACGCTTACGATGTTGGATACCTTGAATGAATACAATGCCACCAAGCTATAATACCACAGGTTTAATGCAAAAAATAACACGTATACTTCCGATTTAGCGCTTTCATCCACTATAATGTGGACTTCCTCAGAATGTTTTAAATTAGTCAATCAATCATTTATATACAGTTTTAGGTGCCAAAATTAAATCATTTAAAAAGATATGCACACTGAATTTTCTCTAAACCAATACATTTGATTTATGAAAAGCACTCAACATAAACTACAATACATAATATGCTCTCTAGTAACCACCCTCAAAAGGTGAAGAAGAACATATTTAAAGGACAGTGCATACGAGCAGCAAGGATGACATCCTCATATTCAGAAATGATTGAAGAAATTGATTTTATAAAAGCATTATTTGGCTCTAGGGGCTATCCTTTTTAGAATTACTGGAAGATATAAAAAAGTATGTAATAAATTAATGGGGCAGAAATATACACCTGTTTTGGGAAACGAACAAGTAACAGGTTTTAAGGTTGCTAATAATGCAGTAGAAAGATATAAAAGAGCATGTATTTTGGAATATACACCTCAAGTAAAGCAAATAAAAGACATATTAAGCAAGTATTGGAATATTCTTACTGTTGACAATGAGATAAAAAACATAGTAGGAGAGACCCCTTCATTTGTTTACAAAATGGGATTGAATGTAAAAATGGCATTAGAGAGGAGTAATATGATTAGGAATGTCAGTCAACAGAAAAGGGGTACAAAAAGATGTGGACATTGTAGACAGTGTCAAGCCATACGGGAAATTGAGGGCATTAGTTTGGAAAATATAAACAAGACCAAGATAACATTCCAGTATGGTAATTGCAACACTAGGAACATTATATATATGGCTAACTGTATGACCTGTCCTAGCTTTTACATAGGGAAAACAGAAAGAATGTTCAAAAAGAGAATTTATGATTATATATACGCCATAAAGAAAAAAGATAGTACTAATGCACTATCTAGGCATATAGTTAAACATGGGGAAAGTCATATTTTTAGATTTGCTATATTAGAACAACTTAAGCAAGGACAAAGAGGGGGTAATTATAAGGCCATCTTGGGTGAGAAGGAAGTAAGATGGCAGATTTTAACAGATACCTCAACTGAACCTGGACTAAATGACTATATATCTGTTAAACCCATGTTACAGAGGTACATTTAGTGTTTGTACTGTAATGTTATTCATAGAAATGTAGTACCAACAAACTAATATACATTATGCATAGAATTGATATATTTTTATTATATACATATAAGCATAATTCTGTGATCATATTACATTTTCAGTTTATGATTATATTCTTATGGTTGCATTTATTGTCTTTTGAATAGTTTATCTATTAAGCTAACATTAGCATCTCCCATTAATATCAAATAAGATAGATATGATTATTAACATAATTATTACTGTGGCAATTAATGTAATGACCACAAGTATTAATGATTTTTAATTTCATTGCTTAATATTGTATAAGGCATAAATTTGCACAATAAGTCTATTTATGAGCTAATATTATGTATTTGGAATTGCTTTGTTGCATAAGCAGTGCATGATATGTGGTGTATAGCATATCATGTATTGTGATTTGAGTGCTTTACATAAATCAAATGTATTGGTTTAGAGAAAATTCAGTGTGCATATCTTTTTAAATGATTTAATTTTGGCATCTAAAACTGTATATAAATGATTGATTGACTAATTTAAAACATTCTGAGGAAGTCCACATTATAGTGGATGAAAGCGCTAAATCGGAAGTATACGTGCTATTTTTTGCATTAAACCTGTGGTATTATAGCTTGTTGGCATTGTATTCATTCAAGGTATCCAGCATCTTAAGCGTTTATTAGTCATTTGATTCTTTAGTTGTTGACACGCTACAGTGGATTGTTACTTAATGCCATACAGGTCTTAAAGTGCATTTCTTGTTTTCCCCTCACAGGTAGCGAGGTGGGTCAGGATCCCTCCTGCATGCAATCTGATGATGGTGTCTAGGACTGTTGAGGCACAGGCAGGGTTGTCAGAGGCCAAAACTGCGCCTTGTTTGACATCCCCGTGTTATCCACCCCAACAGCGCACACAGTCACAGTGCCTATAGATACCCCATCACCAGTGGCCATAGCAGAGGGACAGTTGCCGGATGGTGGCAGTGCACAGAAGAGTGTGGTAACAGCAGGCATAGCTGGATGTCCGGCTGGGCACCACATAGGCAGATGTACCAGGATGCTCATGGGAGGGCTGCTGGTCATCATGCCCCTGGTAGACGTGCCCCAACTGGTACCACCAGACACATGTTTCAGACTGTCATGGGGGTGCAAGCATATATGGAACTGTACAACAGTCAGGGTCATAGGCTGCAAAGGGTTGCTTCCTCATCTGTAAGTAACATCCTTGAACTTGCAGGTGCCCTCCGTGATTATACTGAGGTCATAGGTAGAAGGTTCGGTGAGATGGTGGGCCTCATCAACCGTGGATTGTCCATGCTAGAACATGTGGTGGGAGTGGAGCAATGGCCACATGGATGTAGGCCACCAACACCAACATCTGGCGGTCGACGTTGACATACAAGGACACCAAGCCACTCCCATAGTGGCAATACCAGCCCCAGCACTGCAGTGGGGCACTGTCCACACTACACCACAGCATGCCACATGCACGTGGCCCTGGCCAGTCCCAGAAGAGACCTGGTTCCAGCAGACATATGTCATCATCAGGGAAGAGTAGCACATCAAGACCTGTATCTGGACGTGCCCATGGAACCCCTGGCAGGCACAGTCCGCGTGTCTGTGGCCAGAGATGGTGAACTGCACACCCTGCAAGGTATGGTCTGCAGCTGTCCAAGAAACACCTGTATAGGGCAGCCACATGGCAGAACGGTGTGCATGCATACCCACACACTATACAGACACACCTAAGGCAACCCCATACCTGCACACACCACATCAGCACTCCCATATCAGCAAATTACACCCCTCACCCACACACATGGTGTCAAATGCATGGCCCACCCTAGATCTCTAGCAAACCAACAACACACCCTGTGCATATGATGATACCTGTGCCACATATCCCTGTCATCCATAACATTGATGCAGGGACAGGCTAATATTGTTCTGATGCACACAGTGACTGTACTACAGTGTACCAATGTACTGCTGTGTAACATGTTGTCAGCAGTAATTTTTAATGCTTACATGTCAGGTAGTGTAGCTGTTCAGCCATGATGCATTCTAGCTGTTAGTAACACTGAGTGATTGTGGTCTCTATAATGTTATCCATTTGTGTTGCAGGTGTACATGTGTCAGCAGGAGGATGGTCTGTTGTCATATCTCACAAGGGGTATGGCACTGTGGTGACATCATGGTTGTGCCATATCCGGGGTACAGTTGAACACATGTCACAGGTCTGTATAACAGTTACCGCCTATGCCACATGGACAGGTGATCCCCTAGGACATGTATATTCAGCAACCTGAAGTAGATCCACCACATACATGCACAGTCTTACTTGCCCTCACTGGGACTAGACCCCTACCTAAGTATGTAGTGCTTCTGATGTGTGTGGCTTTAATTACACACACCACACAGCATTTAGGATGAGGTGTGTTCCAGGTTACATGTTACATGCAGAACATCCCCAGGCATGTACAGTATGTTAATGGGGGATGTAATGGTTGTATATGGACAATACACAGTGTAACATACCATCATATACACATTAACATCACATAACAGGCAGACACACATCCGAGAGACCTGGGCCTATCAGAGCTAACTAACTTGTCAGTGTGTCCAATGTGTTACAGGTAGGCTGCACACAGCACATGCCTAACTGGGCTGGATTGTGTTATCAGTTACTTGTATGGTTGATGGTGACAGTGGTCACCATACAGTGGTACATGGGACATGTACCGGAGGTACCATGGTGTAATAAAAGTGTACACAGCACCCACACTCCACTGCGGATATTGTACACACTGGAACCCATGATGACACTTTGACATACCCACCATCACACTTTGACCAGAACTGCGATACAACCCATTGTCCATCCCAAGAGTGGTACTACAGGGATATGCATCTACTATAGTAGTGTGATGCATTGACATGCCTCTCCTATAGGCAGCAATATCACTATCTGTAATACTGTGTGGCAATGCATATTGTAATAGGAGTATGTGGCCTCAGAAAGCTGTATCCTACAGATTTACACATATGCACACATACACTTGCCAGAACTCAGTGGGTATCCCATGCCTATCAACCCATTTGTACAACAGTGTTGTGCTGGTACTGCAAGGCTCAGGTAGCCTTTAGGGAGAGGAGCATAACAGGGTACATGTAATGTCCAGTACAGCAGCAGCCACATCTAACTATGGAAATGGGTGTTGTGGTGGGTGTGAAAGGCCTCGTGGTATTCCCAACTACAGGTGTACTAACACACAGACACTGATATCCTCAGTAATGCACATGTACACATTTGCCAGTACTGGGGTGCATCACTGCATGTAGTCATAGGTTTGTACCTGGCTATTGTCCATGGAGAGATGGGAAGTGTAGGGGATGTGTGTACAGTGGTATCATGCCACCTGCCATGTGACAGCAGGCAATCTATCTACAGACACCACTGTGGTGACCCTCAGGGTGAGAGTGACATGTATCAGCCAATCCTCTGGGTGCCTAATACAAATGCCCGGTGAGGTCATCCAGTTGACATGTATGCAACACGTATTACAAAACATGGTTAGTGTCTGTATTGGAGACCTGTACCCAAGCATGTTCTGTTGACTGTGGTAGTGTAGTGGAGGTACCCATGGCATGTGGTGCATACAGGGTCTTGTGTCCTATCTGTGCCAGTTATAACACAGCTGGGAAGACATGTCAGTGTCAGTCAAGCATAGGTTGCCAGTACATATCCAAACTGGATACCTAACATCTCCACATCTGTACAGGGACTGACAGACATCAGCTTGCCAACTATGTATGCAGTAGGATGAATGTTTCGGCAGATAGACATCTGACAACAATATGTATGCCATTACTACATGTTGGCAGCCCTCACTGACATGTGCTATACAAGACAGTAGTGTACAGTTAATTTCCACATGTCAAATCATTATCCAGTAGGAGATATATACTGTGACACAGCTCACACACCAGGAACATGACAGGGGGGACTCAGAGTCCATCTATGCATGCAGGGGTGCTTGTTGCCAGTACTACAATTAGCAAGCTACTCTTGCTTGGGAAAGCACCATCAACAGTAGTAACATAATGATACACTACATGCCAATGTGACTGCATATAACCTAGGATACTACCCTTGTATGTAACACATTCACATGGATAAGAGTGTTGTACAAGCCATATATACTCAAGTATCCCAGAAGGAGACTCACACCCCTTGCTACTGTAATGACAGCACATAGACGCATGTTATGTACATGGCATTACATATACTTATTACAGATGTAATTTCCCTGCTATGTTATCAGACTGGGATGTGAGCACTGGTTACCAGGGCTGAGCCATGCTTAGCAGGTGTTAGCATTGCTGCAATATAACAGCTAAACACATTTGTGCATGGGTAAGCAAAGTCTACATGGTATAAGCACTCATACGTTTAACCATACATTAGTACCACTTAATTTTGCACAAACATGCTTAGAGCTGCTCAAAACTGCCTTAACTACTCTGTATCCAACAGCCCTTGTTCTGCCCAGCAACAAAATAAACAGCCTTTGCAGGTCTTGAAACCAGGACACATTACACTATAGTCACAACAGTTAACCACTACTCCATGACAACTGTGAAGACTGTTCTTGTTTTTCCAATATATCTATCAGTACAGCTATTGAATAGTATTGAACAATTGGTGTGATTTCTACAATTGTGTAGTACTTGCTAGTGATATCACTGTTGCATCACGTATGTTCTTATATTTAAATATACACATATTAGATACATATGGTGTGATACATGTGAGAAGGTATACACAACAGTAATGTTTACAGATGACAAGGATATGGATATATACATACACATATGTCGATATATGTCTTTATACACATCTGTATAGTGCATTATATATATGGCCATTTATAGATCTATCTGTATATATATATATATATATATATATATATATATATATATATATATATATATGTAAAAGTATATCTATTTGTAGCGATATATATATATATATATTGCTATATATAACTATATGTGCATATATATCTATACAGATCTATTTATGTCAATATATATGTAGATAACTATAACTATATGTGCATATATATCTATATATCTGTATATGTGTAGACATATATAGATGTGCATATGTATATATATATATATATATATATATATATATATATATATATATATATATGTGTGTGTGTGTGTGTGTGTGTGTGTGTCTTTGTACATGTATATATATATATATATATATATATATATATATATATATATATATATATATATATATATATATAGATAGATATATGTTTACCATATGTCCAGAACATGGAGTGGTTTCCTACCTCAGCACCGATAGTCTCAACCTCATACTGTAAGGTGATGTCATGTATGTATTGCAGGTATATATGTAGACTGTTGCTACTGTAATAGGGGTTGTCTTAACAGACATGTTGTGTGTGGGAGGTCACATCTGCTATTGACATGTATGCCATCAGTTACTGACAGACATCTTAAGGACATTATAGTACAGTACCACTGATAGCACAGTAATAATCCTGTGAACTACAGCAGAGATATGACCAATATATGTGGACAGTCTGGCACTCTCTGGCCAGTCCAGAGGTATACACTGATCCCCTTTGTGCGAGACATGTAGACCATGCCTGACAATGTGGATGTTAACAACCATGTACATGCGTATATCATTTAAATGCTGGACTACATATGACCACACTGTTTATGCATTCTCACACTCCTGTCTGTCCTTATACATAATAACTGGTGGTGCAGAGGTCACATGGCCACATACTACCCAGTAGTTAGTGACATACATCTGTACAGAATCCCACTGCTTTGTCAGAAATACACAACAATTATAGTGGCCCGGCAGCAGTACATCTTGCAAATATCTGGACATAACATCACACTGGGCAATTACACTAAGCTGCTAGGCATGTAACAAAGCACTCTGCAAGCTACAGGCAGACTGACACAGCACTGGACTACATTTTGTATGGGGGAATTCACATGAACCTGGAAATATAGCAGGCTCTGCAGGCATGTCACAGCACAGAGTAAAATACACATGTGTGAAAGTGCATACCCACAACCAATGTGAACACAGCCACAGCCACATATGGTACACAAGCTTAATATTACACTATATGGACTGTCTAATCAACACCATCCTCATATGTGCCACTCACACACTAACCCTACATATACTGGGTCACAACACACTGTGGTCCAATGCCTGTCTGTGATATAGGGCACGTTTGTGTCTGGCCCTACAAGCATGTGAGCCGATAGGGTACCATACACTGGAGCAGCATGTAACATCAGATAGAACAGGACCAAGTACAAAGACATCTACCTGAGTCTGTACACAGGCCAAGGTACATATTCGCAATACACATACTGTTGACAGTCACCATAAGTACACAGACCCCACTACTGTACACACAACCACAGAATTCTCAGGTTATTTCCTCAGAAATAATCCCTACTATACATAACATGTCTGGCAGTTTGATATTTGACTGGCTTGTTATTAGGTATGATGTCTATAAATAATGGTGTACAGAACATATGCACCTCTTACTGCATGACATATGTACAAGTGTTGATAGATTTGTGGCTGGAATCACAAACACTGGGCCAATATTGGCATGTTGCTGTCATATCCTTATACATTTACTTTTGTAACAGGGTTTGTTGTGACATATGTCCTATGAGGGATATGAAGTCTGTAACTGTCATGGCTGTCACCATGTACTGATTGCAATCCTCAGACTATGCTTCTGCAGTTCTAAGATAGGTGATCTGTGAGTAATACAAGAAACATAAGACTGCAAACACTGCCCAGTTTGCAGATAACCATACAGGTTGGTGTTTCCTCAAACACATAACACTGTCATGACAGGTATTAAATCATGTAGACCAGCCATATCCACACAAACCCTGTTAAACCAACATTACTCCAAATGCAGAAGAGCAACACTTACATTCTGTAGTCATGTATGGAACACCCCCCTCCTGTTTGTTGGCCTGTCTCCACAGTGTATGTTGTTAGAATTATATCCCAATACCATCTGTGATGCTGTTTGCAAAACACCGACATGTGGACCTACTCACAGTGAAAGAAAAGGCCCAACACCCACATGATGTTCCTAGGTATAGGGATGTGTTTCCATGTAATTGGTTAAAGGAATGTTACCACAGCTGTGCAATCAGCTAGTGGGGGACTGCAATTCATGCAGAGGCCATCAGCTGATCATGAGCATCACTTATAAAACACAAGCTGCTGCCTAAGCAAAGCAGGTGTACTTCTCCACATCCACCAGAGAGGGAGTGAGAAAGGCAGACAGAGACAAAGTAAGACAGGGAGGGGGGTGAGAGAGTAACACCTAAGCATGTCTGTGTCACACACTTAGCAGTACAGGGTTTCAAACCCCTGCCTGACTATGTCTTGCTGTCACATGTCTAAGCAGTTATTGCATGCGCCACAGAACTTACATGTTGGGGAGCTGTCCAACGGTATATCTGATGGTGAGTGACATCTGCAACAGTGATAAATGAGAGATAAGGTTGGTGTAGTACATGTGCCAGTCCACATGAACAGGCGTCAACGTCTACACAGCCACACTCTCTCAGGGACTCACAGACATTATTACAGATGGTCAGGATTAGACTTCCTAACTAGCTAGTTTGCCACGATACACTAATACGCAGGTATCACATGCAACACAGAGGTTATCTGGATGATATATGGGCAAAGGGTATGTGAAGGTGCCTGACATCAGAAGGCATGCTTCAGTAGGCCAACAGGAGGTGTAGTGAGTGTCAATGGCGTCAACATCATTTTGCTCCACACACACACACATACACACACACACACGCACACACACACACACACACACACACACACACACACACACACACACACACACACACACACAGACACTTTGCCAGTACTGACATGCATGGGTGCATTGCTTCACAGGTGTGTAGTGGTTGACTGTGCCAGAAGGCTGTACAAGGCTAGGTAAAGGGTATACCTTGGAATCAGGCCATGACAATGGTCTGCAGTGTGGCTCAGTTATGTAGTGTCTGGATTGGCCCACACAGGTGAGTATTGTATTCATCATCCAGTCATCTGAGTTACTATTGTGGGTGCCCAGTGCTGTGCAATGCTTGCCATGTATGTGTTCTATAGTCCATGACATGGATAGTGTCTGGGATGTGCAGACATCCCACATGCATGTTCTGTGACATGTGGAAGAGTACCTGCGGTGTCTGGAGCATGTTGTGTATACAGATTTTTATCATCAGATGTGCCATTCCTGGCCTCATGTGGTGGGAACTGGCAATGGACACCAGGTTGACCCTGCACCTACATTGACAGCATGATACAGGTATTCCATGGTGTCAGTGGCATTTGTCCATACAGGGAATGTGTATAACGCATGGTATGTCCTTTGTGGGTTACATTTGAATGCCGCTACAGTTGTTGCAGGCGTCCAGTGGAGAGCATAGTGAAGCTGCACTGTATGCACTTATGTACCTATTGTAGTGATGGGACAGGGTGCCATGCCCTCTGTAGTTCACTGCAATCGCACCATGGTTACTATCTGTGGGAAATATGCAGGGAACTACCAACATAGTGGCTGTTGCCTAGCCAAGTGTGTTTGTGTATGATACATGGGTATAGACTATTCTCTGGGTAATACAAGGGTTGCCTAAATTGTTAACCAGGCCTTGATGTCACATGTAGGGGTATAGATTGTCAACCCCAGCCTCTCTGCTATTTGACATCTGTTATCCCTGTAAGATGGACACTGTGACATATAATAGGCCCACCATAAAAGAAATTTGCAAAACCCACACCAGAATGAGTCCAGTTGTTACACACTCACAGCCACCTACACAGCATATGAATGACAAACACACACACCAAGTCTCACAGTTGCCATGTTTGGGATTGGAACTCCTACCTAACTAGTACATCACACTACAGCATTATGCAGTTTTAGGATGTACCACAGAGATTACTGGGCTACTCCTTCACCAAAGGTGTATTTCAAAGTGAATTACATCAGCAGGCTTGCCAAAGAAGGGCAATGGAGGTTGTAGTGATTGTGAATGGCCTCAAAAGCATTGTTCCCTCTGTAGACAGACCAACACACACACAAAAATCCACACATGCTATGTCTGGGACTAGAACGCCTATCTAACTAGTGTATTACACTACAGCATTACACAGTTATAGGATGTGCCATGGAGATTACTGGGCTAATCTTTCCCCAAAGGTGTATTTCAAAGTGAATGACTTCAGCAGGCTTGCCAAAGAAGGGCAATGGAGGTTGTAGTGACTGTGAATGGCCTCAGAAGCATTGCTCCCTACACAGACAAACAAGCACACACACTTGCCATGTCGGGGAAGAGAACTCCTACCTAACTAGTATATCAGACTACAGCCTTATGCAGTTTTAGGATGCGCCACAGAGATTACTGGGCTAGTCCTTTTCCAAAGGTGTATTTCAAAGTGAATGACATCAGCATGCTTGCCAAAGAAGGGCAATGGAGGTTGTAGTGACTGTGAATGTCCTCAAAAGCATTGCTCCCTACACAGACAAACAAGCACACACCCACATCCACACTTGTCATGTCTGGGAATAGAACTCCTACCTAACTAGTATATCACACTACAGCATTATGCAGTTATAGGATGTGTCACAGAAAGTACTGGGCTACTCTTTCCCAAAGGTGTATTTCAAAGTGAATGACATAAGCAGGCTTGGCAAAGAAAGGCAATGGAGGTTGTAGTGACTGTGAATGGCCTGAAAAGCATTATTCCCTATACAGATAAACATCCACACTTACCATGTCTGGGAATAGAACTCCTACCTAACTACTATATCACACTACTGCATTACGCAGCACAGGACATGCCACAGAGATTACTGGGCTTTTTTTTCCCCAAAGGTGTATTTTAAAGTGAATGACATCAGCAGACATGCCAAAGAAGGGCATTTGAAATTGTACTGAGTGTGACTGACCTACAAAGCATCGATCCCTACACAAACACACACACATACAGTTGCGATGTCTAGGATTAGAACTCCTACCTAACTAGTACATCACACTACAGCATTACGCAGTTATAGGACTTGCCACATAGATTACTGGGCTGTTACATCCCCAAAGGTGTATTCCAAGGTGAAGACATCAAGATGCTTCCCATTGTAGAGCAATGGGGAGTGAAGTGTGTGTGCATGGGCCATAACCCATTCATCTAGAGGCAGACACACAACACTCTAGCATACACAGGTTTATATTCCACAGGTAAGTGTATACAACTGCTAGATGACTACTGACTTGTACATTCATGTTACACAGTTAGCATAAGCACCACAGACACTATAGTGCTGAGGGATACCAGAGGCAAATCTCTACAGTGATTGACATTTGCACATCGTGTGGTTTTAGCCAACTGGATGTGTGCTGGGTGGGACAGGCCTCATGATGGAAGGCTCTTTGTCACTGTCACTCTCTTCCACACATCTATGTATGTGTATTTGTGGCCTATTATAGTGTGTTGTCCTTGGATATACATGTGTATTCCTATCCAATGTGTGTGCAAAGCATGACTGGTGTGTACTGAGGAGTGTATGCACTAACATCTGCAACTGTAAGATATGTATAGTCCACTGTTGTTGCCAGACATGGGCTTTATATAAGTCTGTGAGCATGCCTATTGTGACCTTTCAGTATTTTGTTGTCTGACATGGCCTTCATTTCTCTAAGTGTGAGAACATGCCCAGTATGACCTTCTGTTTTGCATGGGTGAATCCATTCCAGGTAGTTTGTACTCCAGTGCAGATGTTTGTGTTCTACACCTACAGCTAGCAAACTGTTTCTGCAGGAAACCTGTAGATTGGGTGACAATATGGGGTCAACATGGGCAAAGGATAGTGGGTTACTGTAGGTAATCGTGTCTTTGCTGCTTCTGCTACATGGTCCAAGTGTTTGCAGAGAGATTCTGACATATGTACTGTTATACACAGTGATGCTTTATGTCATCAAGTACCGTCAGGTATACATATTTGCTTGCAGTGATATTGTAGGGAACACAGGGTGAATGCAGTTGTGTCCAGTATTGTGGTCAGCAGCCTACATATTCTTGCACAATCATGCCATTCTGGAGGGGAAGCTGCAGACACTAGCTGCTGGGTCTGTGTAAATGGTTCAGCACATTGGTACAGCGGTGGCAGAGGATACCATGCTTGTATATCCATTGACGTGACAGTATGGCCATATCCTGCTGTGGTCATACCTCACAGCTGAACAGATTCACACAGGCTACCCAGAGGCAGGTGTCATAATTCTGGACATTACCCCTTTACATTGTGGTTTACGAGCAGGTTCATAGCCACCCATTCATGTGTTTGCAGCCAGGGATAGTATGTGCACATGGCTGAATTTCAGACGTCACACACTCCATGCCACCCATGCTCCCACCCTCCCCACCTATTATTCTATCCTCTTCCATACAATATGCAAACATTATTTGATATGTTCCCTATAGTTATCACCTCAACCCAGCAATAATATGGTGTTGGTCCACAGTTCATGCAGTAGGACATGGTGGACATGTTACTGTGATTTGTCCACATGGCCTTGCATTTGGGTTCTGTGGACAGTGTTATGTTGTTATTTTGGATCTATGACATAAAATACATTGGCAGTACAGGTGAGACACAGGCCTTTGACAGAGGACTATAGGCCCTTTGGTAGTGATGCAGGGCAGCTGTAGCAGGCTGTTGAATTCTGTCATTCCTACAGTCCCAGACTGCAATACACTATATTCCCTGGGGTGACAGGGTAGGTGTGCAAGGTGTTCATGCTAATACTTTCTGTCAGTATTGATCCAGTTGTGTGTATGCTGGCAGGGTGCTGCTTACAGCTAGGGCCACACCTGCATTGGACACCTGCTCTGCATGCTGCATTTTTTCGCTATTGCCATACACAGGTGGGGGTCATATTGTACTCATTTCCAACAGTAGGGATAACACTGGAGAGGTACCTATGGGTGGTGGTGGGGTGAGCTGGGTGCATGTGTGCTATGGACACTACTTCCATCTGACTCACAGATATGCATGGGGCATTCCACTTATGCTGGCTTCTGCAGGGACATCAGCTGTTTCTCAATACTTCATTCCTATGACCTTTGTGATCTGCCAGTGTTTGGCCAGACGATATCGGTATTCCCTACTACAAGCCCAAATAATGTGCTGAAAACCTGTATGTACAATTCCAAGGGTATGTCCATTTGACAGTTACATATTATAGACTGTCTGTCTGTGGTACTTCTCCCTTTGTCCCTCTTGTATATCTGGGCTGACATTCATGCCATGTCCATCTTTCAGATGGTAACACATATTACTTCCAAACATTTACTATAACTTACCGCTGGAATGTGTTTTGCTGGGAAGCATTGTGTTTGGCACTGCAATTATGAGAACTTGTCCCTGTCATCGGCAGTACTGGGCAATGGTCACCAGGACAAACCTCAACATACATACATACTGACCACTCTCACACAATACACAACACAAACCAACCTAACACACACAGACCTGCATATTATACACATGCTACAATCTATCCTTCTACCTTGGCCAGCTCAGGTAATCTGTGCTCCACTGTTATTATACGTACACGTACATATTGCTACATTTCTACATAGGATTGGGGGGGGCACACCTGACTGTTACTACATTTCTACATAGGATTATGGGGGGGCACACCTGAATCTTACTACATTTCTACATAGCATTGGGGGGCACACCTGACTGTTACTACATGTCTACATAAGATTGGGGGAAGGGTACACCTGACTGTTACTACATTTCTACATAGGATTGTGGGGGGTACACCTGACTGTTACTACATTTCTACATAGCATTGGGGGAGCACACCTGACTGTTACTACATGTCTACATAAGATTGGGGGCACACTTGACTGTTACTACATTTCTACATAGGATTGGGGGCACACCTGACTGTTACTACATTTCTACATAGCACTGGTACACTTGTACACATTTGCTATGACTGTACTGGTATTTCAGGTACCCCCTTTCATTCTGTATTCTAACCTATCATGCTGACTAGAGGCATTTCAGTGTACTACAGGTCTTAGGTTTGATTGACCTACATTTCAGTTTCTGACTTCTTACCCTTCAGAACTAACATCCCACTGCCTGACCTGTTGTAGTATATCTGTATAGGTCTGGGGGGATGTTCTCCATAGCCATCAATCAGAGGCCTTAGCACAGCCTTTGTTTGTGTTTTCTACACCTGTTTCACTGGCTGAGACTGTTGTTGGGTATGTGAGCCTCCCTGACTGCCATGTGTGTGCCCTATGGACACATTTGGCCCAGCACATTTTCTGCAGTGAGCTTTGTCACCTTGTCTAGTACTGGATATTATGGTGACACCAGTACTTGTTACAGATCTCATGCTGCCACTATAGGTGTCTACTATCTGCTAGTATCCCATTCAGCCCCCCGAATCCCTTGCATGCTCAAATCCATACCATAGATACAAGTAACAACACATATTACTCCATTTGACAATTGATAGGAAGAGTGACTTATCTTGTGGCTGTGCCAATATTGAGGATGGTGCTGGAGGGCTGACTTTGTCGGATGCATATAGTACACTCCTTATACATGGTTAAGCACAGGTAGTGTCATGTTTAGCATCCCTTTTACTGTATGTGCGAGTCGGAGAGAGGTGTCATTCCCTGGGTCCCTACCATGTCAGTGTATGTGCTATGCATAGCCTCTTTGCTAAGGCCTTGGCAAACTGGGCATGCCTCCTTCTGCCTACTGGTGCAGGCTCATGTTGTTCCTCCTCCAAGTCATTCTGTGCCTGTGCAAGCCTTCGTAATGGTGGGGGTCTGTGTAGCCCTGCCCTGTACTGTTCCTGCTGCAGCTGTTTCTGCAGGATCGTATTGTGTAGCATGGGACATACAATGACAATTTGGGTACATGTAGCTGGTGAGCACTGCAAGGCTCCACTGGATGTGCCCAGGCACTGGAACCATGACTTGAGCATCCCAAACACACACTCTATTATAATTCTGGTCTGTGCGTGTGCCTCATTATGGAGTTCTTGTTCATGTGTGTGTGATTTCTGATGGGTGTCATGAGCCACGGCTCCAGTGTGTAACCAACATCCCCCACTAGATGACAGTAAGGGATGTCCCAATTGGCAAATCTCTGGTACAGCTGTGTCAGATGCCAGATGTGGAAGTCATGATAGCTTCCAGTGCAGCCAGCACACACATTCATTATAATGCCCTGGGCATTGCACATGACCTGGCAGTTGATGGAGGGGAAGCCCTTGCTGTTGATATAGACCCTACCCTGCTCACCAGGTGGTGGTTTGACGCATATGTGCATGCAGTCTAGAGCACCCACTACCTCAGGGTATTCTGCTATTTGGTGGAAGATATGCATATTGCTGGCCAATGCCTCACGGTGTTGGGTAAATTTACATGCTCACCGGCATGTGCTGACATGGCATCAAGGAACTGGTGGAGTACCCTGGATGCTGATGCCTGTGAGATCCCCATGATATCCCCAGTTGGCCTTTGGAAGGTACCTGTGGCTAGTATTCTTAGGCCTACCTTGGTATCCACTGGGATGGATTCCCCTCTGTTAGTTCTATGTGTGAGGTGTGGCCAGCACAGCTTAACAATTTGGTGTAGGAGGTTCCTATCCACCCTATAGTGCTCCACTATCTCCAGCTCATGTAGCCCCTGGTAGGTTACCCTGGGTCTGTACACTCTTCTCCTTCTCCTCACTGTGGGTTGGTTGACAACATTCTCATCACCCTCAGCCTCTTCCACATGTTGATGTATGATAGCTGCTGCTGCCCGTATAATTTTGTTGCTTTTGTTTGTTAAAATTTCCCTGTTTGTGTACACCAGTGGTCTAGAGTATGTGGGAAATACCAGAGAGTAAGGTGTTTGCATAATTTATAGTGATGTTCTGGGGTGGGCTGGTCTGCTGCCTGTGTAATTGGCTGATTCTGATGCATTTCACCTGCCAGCTATGCTAGTTCTCCTTGATTACCTTCCTACTGCTGTTTTCCCTTCCCATTGCCTTCCTGTTTAGGCCCGGGGGTGCACCGCACAAACATAGTGCTCAGATGTGCACAGAGCTGCTATTTCCTGGTTTTATTTTTTTTTTCCTTTACAACCCAGTGCATGGCACGCACATCTGCTTAGGCAGTTTAAAGAGTGCTAGGCAGCCTCAGACACCCCCCCTTGCTTAGCTCTGCTAAACTGAGAGCAATCCCAAGCCACAGGGCTCCAATAAGCTTACAGTATGCCTGACACACACCCCCTATGATGTCAGCTAACTCTTAGGTTTGCACCATGTTATTCCTGCACTTACACGGTTGGTTGCTGGCTAGCATTGAGGGGAAATCTGGGATTCAGTATCATTCTCCTCATTTGCATAGGATTGCCTGCTAATGCAGGTCTCACACTGAGCCTTCCCCCTTAGCAATCACTATTCACTGGCTATGTTGTCTTCTGCCTGCTATTGAGTATAATGACAAAATAGTGATTTTGGATACAATGCTTATTTCAGTTTTTTTTTTTTTTTTTGGCCTGATCCCATTTGCGTGCCACTGCCCTACACTTAAACAGCCGAAATCGGCTAAAAAAAATTAAAAGTAATTTTTTTTTTTTTGCAAACTGTTTTCCATGCCAATGGACATATATTTGGCCATTAGCATGCTTTACACAAACTATACACTCTTTATTTGGAGCTGTCATGGCTCTGTTTTGTAGTTTGCATAAATGTACTCGGTTACTAACCGAGTACATTTCTGCACACTACACTAGTCTACACGGCCGGCTGACAGCTCCTGGATTGCAAATTCACCTTATTTGCATGGTTTTCACCTGCAAGTGGGGTAAATTGCATACAGGGGCTGTGTCTGTGCAGGAACAGTGAAGGAGTGCTCGTGCACGTCCCTGAAGCCATATTGCCTCCAGCAGCTCCTGCACTATTCCTGCATGCCATGGAGAGCATGTTGAATCCAGGGGCTTGTCTGGTTAAATTGTGCTACCTTTTCCTATCTTCACCATATATCTTTATACATATCATCTGTAACTGCCCTTTCGAATATCTGCAGCAAAGGATGTATTGGGGGACTTAAAGTGTTGTTTCTTTTTAACTAGACCAGTGGGCAAAAATTTAAACCCCTTCATAAACAATGAAAAATGTTGCTTAAATAGTTCAGTCCCTGCATAATTGTAAATGTTTAATTCCTTATACACACCAACAAGTCCATCATTCAAAAACTTAATTACCTCCTCATCCTAGGCCCTTAGTTGTAATAATTCCACCCTCTCTTGTTGTAAAACTGTTGACCTGAGTCTACTGTTAATTGCGACTTCTTGGCAAGTCTTTCCAACCTCTGGACCTCCTGAAAACCCTGAGTTCCCTCAACAAAAGAATCTAATTCATCTAATTTTCCCACCACCTATAGTCTATGGACTCCTGTTTCTCTATCAGGTGAGGAGACCGCAGTTGTTTTGTCCCTCCCCAGGCCATTATAACCCCTGTCCTTGTTCACTTGCTTTTTACCTAGAATTGTGTAAGCTCTCTTATGTTCATATTGCTTGAAGTCCCAATCTAACTTCTGCTTTTTAAAAAAAAACATTATTACATTTCTTATCAACCCTAAATAAGGCTTATTTATATAAAACCTCATGATCATGAAACAGTAAGTTGTTAATTATCTCTTGGTTCAAAACATCAACCTCACTCCCCAAGTTTCCCAATAAAACTTCATTATACTTTATAACAAGTGAGGTGTCTTTTGAACCACTTTTTTGGTCCATTTGTCTACCAGTATAGCCAAGGGGGAAGGCTCAGTGTGAGTGTGGTAACTAGGAATTAGCATTCTGTTTTATGCAAATGAGGGGATTGATCCTGATCACAGATTTCATCTCAGTGTTAGCTTGCAGCCAATCATGTAGGTACAGCAACACCATTGTATAAGTATAAGAGGTAGATGACACCATAAGGGGATGTCATGCATGCTGTAAGCTTATTGGAGCTCTGTGGCGCATGTTTACCCTTAGCTAAGCACAGCTAATGAAGGGGTATGTCTGAGGCTGCCTAGCAGTGTTTACATTGCCACCACGCACTGGGTTTTAAATAAAGAAACAAAAAACAAAACAAAAAAAACAGGTAATAGCATCTCTGTTCACATCTGAGCACTGGGTATGTGTGCCTCACCTCAGGGCTCAAGTGGGAAGGCAATGGGAAGTGAAAACAGCAGTAGGAAGGCAATCAAGGAGAACTAGCATAGCTGGCAGGTTAAATGTATCAGAATCCACCAATTACACATGGAACAGCCTAGCACACTACTGTAAACTATGCAAACTCCTTCCAGTCTGGTTTTTCCCACAAACTCTACACCACCGGCTTACATGGATGGGAAAATCTTACTTGACAAAACTGAGGGTGGTGAGGATGTGAATGCTGATGACCAACCCACAGTGAGGAGAAGGAGAAGAGTGTACAGACCCAGAGTAACCTACCAGGGGCTACATGAGCTGGAGATAGTGGAGTGCTATAGGGTGGACAGGGACATTCTACAGCAAATTGTTGAGCTGTGCTGGTCACGCCTCACACACAGAACCAACAGAGGGGAATTCATCCCAGTGGATACCAAGGTATGTGTAGGCTTAAGAATACTAGCCACAAGAAACTTCCAAAGGCCAACTAGGGATATCATGGCGATCTCACAGACATCAGCATCCAGGGTACTCCACCAGTTCCTGGATGCCATGTCAGCACATGCCGATGAGCACATATATTTCCTCAACACCAGTGAGGAGTTGACCAGCAATATGGGTCTCTTCCACCAAATAGCAGAATACGCTGAGGTACTGGGTGCTATAGACTGCACGCACATACACATCAAAGCACCATCTGGTGAGCGGGGTAGGGTCTACATAAACTGCAAGGGTTTCCTCTCCATCAACTGCCAGGTCATGTGCAATACCCACGGCATTATTTTGAATGTGTGTGCTGGCAGCCCTGGAAGCTATCAGGACTCTCACATCTAGCATATGACACAGCTGTACCAGTCATTTGCCAGTGGGGACATCCCATATGGTCACCTAGTGAGGGATGCTGGTTATACACTGGCACCATGGCTGATGACACCCATCAGAAATGCACACACACCTGAACAAAAGCTCCATAATGAAGCACACGCACAAACAAGAATCATAATAGAGTGTGTGTTTGGAATGCTCAAGTCACGGTTCTGGTCCCAGGACACATCCGTTGGAGCCTTGCAGTACTCACCAACTACATGTACCCAAATCATCCTTGTATGTGCCATGCTACACAATATGATCCTGCGGAAACAGCTGCAGCAGGAGCAGCAAGGGGCAGGGCCACATAGCCCCCCACCAATGCCAAGGCCTGCACAGGCACAGAGTGACTCGGAGGAGGAACAACCTGAGCCTGCCCCCGTAGGCAGAAGGAGGCATGCCCAGTATGCCCTGGCCCTGGCAAAGAGGCAACGTATAGCACATACACTGACAAGGGAGGGACCCAGGGAATAGCACCTCTCTCTGACTCTTACATACAGTAAAAGGGATGCCAAACATTACACTACCTGTGCCTAACCATGCATAGGCAGTGTACTACGTGCATCTGACATAGGCAGCCCTGCAGCACCACCCGCAATACTGGGACACCCACAAGATAAAGGACTCACACATGCCAATAAGGAGGGGGGGGGTAACATACCCAACAACAGTCACAGCCAGCAGAACAGGTGTAGACAAACATAAACAAATGCCGTACTATGGCCTCTGAATGAGGGGTATGGGTGACCCCCACCCAGGCCTACACGGACAGACTACAGCAGGCCAGGTAGTGGGATGTCAGTTGTGATGGCTAGGAAGTCAGAAACTAATGCGTATGCAATCAAAAGATAAGAACGGTAGTACACCGGTATGGTGTAGCCAGCACGATAGGTAAGACTACTGACTGAAATGGACTACAGGACATACCAGTACAGTTCTATCAAATGTGTACACCTGTCAGGTGTATCCCCAACCCCACAAAGAAATATAGTAACAGTCAGGTGCACCCCTCCAATCCTGTGTAGAAACATAGAAATAGTCTGGTGTACCTCCCCGCTATGCAGACATGTTGCAACAGTCAATGCCAAATGATCGGTGGATACCCTGCAGACACAGCATGCTACCTGTTGGTGTACAACACAAATGTCAGCTGTGCAGTACAAACCATTGGACATGCTCCACACATGCATAACAGACGGCCTTATTGGGCATGCTCACACACACAGAGACATGAAGGCAATGTCATTCATCAACATACTGAAAGGTCATACTGGGCATGCTCACACACTTAAACACATGAAGGCCACGTATGCAAACACCAGTGGACCAGACATATCCAGTGGTTGCAATTGTTACTTCAGATATGTCAGTATGCACCACTCATGCCTTGCACACACAGTGGATAGGAATACAGACATATATGTAAGGACAACACACCATAATACACCAAAGGTAGATGGATATAGATGTGTGGAAGAGGGTGACTGTGACAATGAGCCATCCATGCCTGTCCCACCGAGCACACAGCCAAAGGGCCCCAAAAAATCAGGAGCAGATATCACACACTGCAGTTACTAGCGACCAGTAACTGTCAGCACCACAGACTATGTGGTCCACATGCCAGCTGCGAAACATGGCTGTACAAGGACATATCCAGCTAGTTGCCCTATACACACAGCTGTGACATATGACCTCACATGTGGCCGCTTGTGGCATTTCACCCCTACATGAAAGGTGTATGGGCCATGCACACACTGTCCACCCCATAGCGGTACCCTGACAAGCCTGCTGAGGTTATCCAATGTAAAATACACCTTTAGCAGAGTTGTAGGCCAGTAATCTTCATGGCATGTCCCATAACTGTGTACTGCTGTGGTGTGACAGACTAGTTAGGTAGGAGTTCTAACCCCAGACATGGCAACTGTGTTGGTGAGTGTGTGTCACTGTTCGTGTGTGTGTCTGTCTCTCACTGACTGTGTAGAGAACAATGCCTTTTAGACTACTCACACCCCTTACTATTCACATACCCTACTTTGGCAAGGCTGCTGATGGCACCCACCTAGAAATACTCCCCTGGGAAAGCTATAGCCCTGTAATCTCTGTTGCGCATGCTGTAACTGTGTACTGCTGTAGTGTGATAATGTAGTTAGATAGAAGGTCAAACCCCAGACATGGCAACTGTGCATATGTGAGTCTGTGTGTGCATGTCTGTCTATCACTGACTGTGTAGAGAGCAATGCTTTTTAGGCTACTCACACCCCTTACAAGTGGAATACCCACCTTTGGCAAGGCTGCTGATGTCATGCAACATGAAATACACCTCTGGGACGATCATAGCCCAGTAATCTCTGTGGCATGTCCTGTAACATTGTATGGCCATAGTGTGATTAAGGAGTTAGTTGGGAGTTCTAGCCCCCGACCTGCCAACTGTGTGTGTATGCATGCATGTCTGATTGTGTAGAGAGCAATGCTTTTAGGGTACTCACACCCCTTACATTTCACATACCCAACTTTGGCAAGGTTGCTTATGTCACCCAACTAGTAATACTCCCCTGGGAAAGCTGTAGCCCCGTAATCCCCATAGCACATGCTGTAACTGCGTACTGCTGTAGTTTGATAATGTAGTCAGGTAGGAGGTCAAACCCCAGATGTGGCAACTGGGCATGTGTGAGTCTGTGTATGTATATGTGTGCATGTCTGTCTGTCACTGACTGTGTAGACAGCAATACTTTTAGGGTATTTACACCCCTCACATGTCAAATACCCACCTTTGGCAAGGCTGCCGATGTCATGCACCTAGAAATACACCTCTGGGAAGGTTGTAGACCAGTAATCACTGTAGCATGTCCTGTAACTGCATAATGCTGTATTGTGAATTAGAAGCATGGTTGGGTTCCATTCCCACACCTGGCAGTTCTGGATGTATTGTGTGTGTCACTGTCTGTGTAGGGAGCAATGCATTTTAGTCTAGTCTCTTGCAGTCATTTCAAATGCCCTACTTTGGTAATCCTGCTGATGTCAGTCAGTGTGAAATAGACTTTTGGGCAAGGACTACTCCACTAATATCCGTGGTGCGTACTATAACTTCATTGTGCTATAGTGTAATACACTAGTTAGGTAGGGGTTCTACTCCCAAACATGACAGGTGTGTGTGTATTTGTGTGTGAGTGTGTGTTTGTAACCCATATCCTGTGTAGAGGTGGTTGTGACTGTGTGACACCTGTGGCCAATGTGGAGTGGGTTTTGCATATTTCTTATATGGTGGACATACTATATATCACAATGTCCATTGTACAGGGATAACACATGTGATATGGCTGAATGGCTGGGGTGCAGAGCCATACCCAGACATGTGACATCAAGGCCAAGCAATCACAGTTAGCAACCCCAGTATTACCCAGGGCACACTCTCACCCATGCCAAGGTAACAGCCAATATATGGGTAGTACACTGCATATTGGCCACTGATAATAACTATGGAGTGACAGATGTGGGCCACAGAGGGCATGACACCCAGTCCATCTGTCCAATATGCACATACATGTAGACAGTGCACCTCCCCCATGTTCCCCAATGGACAACTGCACCACCTGTGGTGCCATCACATGTGACCCACAATGGACATACCATTCCTGACAACATGCCCGTATGGACAGATGCTACTGACACCAAGGAATGCTGATAGTGTGCACTCCATGTAGGTGCAGGATAAATCTGCTGGCCATTATCAGCTCCTGCCAAAGGTGGCCAGGATTGGCACATCTGATGATAATCTGTGTTCACAACATGGGCCAGACACCCCAGGTACAGTTTGACATGTCACTGTACATGCATGTGGGAGATGTGCACATCCCAGATGCTGTCCATGTCATAGATGAAGGAACACAGACATGGCGAGTGATGCACAGCATTGCCCACACACAGTAGTCACCCAGGTGACCGGATGGGGGATACAATACCCACCTGTGTGGGCAAATGCAGACACTACATCCCTGAGCCACAATGGAGACCATCATCATGTGGCCTGATGCCAAGGTACACCCATCGCCTAGCCTTGGGCAGCCGTCTGGCACAGTCAAACACCACACATCTATGCAGACATGCACCCATGCATGTCAGTAGTAGCACCATGTGTGTTTGAGTGTGCATTGCATGCTGCAGATGTTCACATGCACACTCCCTACAACTCCCATGGGCATACTGCAGCATGGTGTCTGATGTCAGACACCTTCCCATACCCTTTACCCGTACAGCCCTCGTATGACCTGTGTGGTGCATGGGATACCTGTACAGTGATGTGATGTGGCAATCCCACACCTGATGAGCTGTACACCAGGCCCTGCCATGTGTGTCAATGTGTGTGTCCTTGTGAGAGTGTGGCTGTGTTGACTCTGGCATCTGTTCATGACAACAGACATGTGCATGTCACCTACTGAACAGCTACTGTATCCCTGTTGCAGATGTCACTCACCATCACATATATGTTCTGAGTGCTCCACAACAGGTAACCCATGTGGCACATCCAATAATTGCAGCGAACTGTGCTAGCACTACATAGTTGTCAAGGGTTTGATACCCTGTGCTGCTAGGTGTGTGACACAAACATGCTTCAGTTTTATACTCTCACCCCCTCCCTGACACGTATTTGCCTCTGTCTGCATCCCCCACCTCCTCTCAGGTGGATGTGGAGACCTACAGCTGCTTTACTTAGGCAGCAGCATGTGTAATGTAAGTAATGCTCATGATCAGCCGATGGCTTCTGCACAAATTACAGCCATCACCTAGCTGATTGCATGTGAAACAGCAGTGGTAACATTCCCATAGCCAATTGTATGGGAGCACACTCCAATACCTAGGAACATCATGGTGGCGTTTGCCCTTTTCACCCACTGTGAGCAGGAACTAGATCTGTCATGTGCCAAACAGCATCTCAGATGGATTGTGGTATACCTCTAACAACATACACTGTGGAAACAGTGCATAAAACAGGAGGTGGATGTGCCTAACCTGACTACAGACAGTAAGTGCTGCTATACTGCATTTGGGGTAATGGATCTTTCACAGTGTTTGTGTGGATATGGCTGTTATACATGTCTCAATACCTGCCATGTCAGTTCCATGTTGATGGGGAATCTCCATCTGCAGGGTCATCTGCAGCCTGGGCAGTGTTGTGTCCCTGCTTGCATGTGTCACCCACGGAGCATATAGCTGTCAACTGCTGAAGGTAGTGTGAGGATTGCAGTCAGTAGATGGAGAAAGCTGTGGTACTCACAGACGTCATATCTCTCAAAGGACATATGTTACAACAACCCTGTAACAACAGTAAATGTATGTGATTATCACAACATGTCAATATTGGCCCTGTGTATGTGCTCCCAGCCACACCTCTGTCAACCTTTGTACATATGTTGTGCATGAAGTAGTGCACATGTGCTGTACACCATACTTTGTGGCATCATATCTGAGAACAAGCCACTGATATATTTGACTGCTACACATGTTATGTACAGTAGGGGTTACTAATTGCAAAAATCAAACCTCCATTGCTGTACCATAAAGGGCTGCCCTCCAAACAATGAAAGCACAATGCAGTCACACATGCAGGCTAGAAAAAATGAAAAATTTAATATAAATCCACACAGACGACACAATAACATAGATCACATAAAAATGATTATGCCACAAAATCTCATGGATGAATGCTTTAAATGCTTTAAATAACATAGCAAACAAATAATTGATTAATTGAATTGATTGAATGTTACAATTATTAATAAAGAGAATATTGTATTATCTATCACAATCTATTCTCATCGTACGTAAAAAACTTTGTGTACCATGAAAATAAAAAATGTAAATGAAAATAAGTTGATATCAGGAACCATAAATAATAAAAAAATAAATAAAAAAAAAAAAACATAAAATGAAAATCAGGTCAAAGTAAGAAGTCAGTCAGACCAAAACCAGTTGTGATTTCAAATCAAAATTGATGTAAAAAAAAAAAAAAAAAACCTAAACCTTCCTAAATATTGCTCTTGTGACTGTGTGAAAATAAAATAATAAAGCATACAATACAGTTAGTAGTTAACTTAGCTTATTCTTTATATGAATACATATATGTATATAGAAAAAATATTAAAAAATTGTATTATGTTGTTATTTATTATTAAAAACCAGTGTAAAAAAAAAAATTATATGTGTGTTTAAAAAATATATAATAAAGTATATATAATATATATATAATAATATTAAATATTAAATATTAATACTAATAAAATACTTAATGGAATTGTATTAATAATAAATAATGTTAATAAATAATGTTCATATAACATAAATACACACAAATACACATTAAAACCTCTTGGAAATGGGCAAAACAGTAAATATTAAATATAAATCTTCATTTAGGATTATTTGCTAAAATTTCAAGGCAGGTTTAATGTTTTCACACAATTTTTTAAAAAAAGTTCTTTCTATAACTAAATCTTAGGGCTGTTGAAATAATAATAAATTATACACATCCTAGAGAAGATTTTCCAGAGACCTCATTTATTTTTATTTATATCAACACATCCTTATGATATGTAAATGTTAACCGTGGTATGTCATTTTAATTTAAAAAAATAAACAATTTTTCAGGACCAACTCTACATTCTAATACCCAAATTAAACTCTTATCAGTTAAAACTTAAACTCGAGGTTCATATATGTTAATTTACCCCACCCTCCATAAATAGGTATATGTGGAAAATAAATCTTTGACATCAGTTGTAATAAAACCATAATTATCGTCATATGGAATATTGTTAAATTTTTCCAGAAAGTCCCAAAAGTTAACAAATATTATGGGGGTCTTATTGTAAAAAAGTCTTGTTGAAATAACACTTGTTATAATGTTTTGAACATGGTATGTTTAATGTCACTGGATGTCTAGTGGAGTGGATATCTCTTATCGTTAATATCATTGTATATGGAGGGAATACTAAGGATTACTACCTAAGGAGTGGGAAGCTCAAGAAAATATCTATAATATCAAGAAATATAAGTTCCCGTCTCTAAAGATCTGCTAAAGATATATTCTCAAGCCAAATGTTCATCTAGTTCCTAGATGCAAGCTGCTCAAATTTAAGCCATGTGTAGTCCCAGTGGTCCAATTTGTCCACTGTAGTCCCAGTGGTCCATCACCCCACCCCTTCCCCTCCCCCCCTTATTTTCTTTCCTCATTACCTTCTTATTCATCTGTTAATTTTCTTGTTGCTACATTATTCTTCATCTGTTGTTGCTATATTCCTTTATTTTTTAAAATATATATAAAATTCTTAAAAAATATTTAAATGTAAAAATAATGTTAAAATTGGCTTGTGTGTTTAAGTTGCTTCTTCTTTTTTAAGCACATCCCTACACTTTCCATTTTTCTTCTTATTAATAATTTTCTAATGAATAAAATGATTTCCTCATAAAATTTTTTAATTTCCTGGTTTTTAAACTTTTTAAAAAAAAAACCCTTTTGTAAAAAGAAAAAACTTTTCAAAAATCCTAAAATACCTAATAAAAAAAATTATAAAATAAAAATATCAACATACAAATCATATTCATGTGCTCAATATTTCAGTGTTCAAGTGTTATTGGTATTAATTTTCATTAAATTTTCATTTTTTAAATTATTTTGTACAAATGGTCTGAAATATGGATATCTATTCCCAAATTATATATCCAAAAATAAATTATTATTAAATATATCCTTATCATCAGTATTGTCATTGTTGTTCATTGTTTTGTCTTCTTCTATATGGACCAGTTTCACTTTCTTTCCACCCTGTCACCCCCTTGTCTTGTAGATTGGTGATTTGCCTCCCCCTATGATGGAAATAAATTCTGGCTTCTTTAGTCTTAGTCTTTCGGGGCCCTCCCCCCCTTCCTCCTCTAAAGGGTCAAAGGAACTCAATTCACCATTACCACCCATGTCATTTGGACCAACATTGGGACCACCATCCCCATATCGTACAGTAGGGGTTACATTACATTACATTATCTGCTCATTCTGAGGATGTTTGTACAGTACTGAGGTCTGTGTACCTATGGTAAATGTCAACAGTGTGTGTAGTGTTGATAGATACCTTAGCCTATGTACAGACTGTGGTAGGTGACATTGTTCTAGTTCCCCTACTATCAGATGTTACATGCTGCCCCACTGTATGGTACTGTAGTGGCATACATGTTTGTAGGGCCATAAACACATGTATCCCATACCACAGACAGCCACCAGACCAAACTGTGTAGCAGGCCAGTATATGTAGGGTCAGTCTGTGAGTGGCACATATGAGGATGGTGTTGAACACATAGTCCATATACTGTAATACCATGCTATCTAACCATATGTGGCTGTGGCTGTGTTTACATTGGTTGTTGATATACACTGTCACATAGGTGTATCTTACCCTGTACTGTGACATCCCTGTGGATCCTGATTTATATGCAGGTACATGTGCATTCCCCCTTGGGAGGTGTAGGCCAGTGTTGAGCCAGTCTGCCTGCAGCCTGCACAGTGCATTGTGACATGCCTAGCAGCTGAGTGTACCTACCCAGTGGGATGTCATGTGCAGATACTAGCTAGATGTCCCACTGCCAGACCTCCCCTAACAGTCATGTATGTCAGACAGGGCAGTGGGATGCAGTGCAGATGCATGTCAATACCTATTGTGTAGTATGTGGCCATGGCACCCCCATACCAGCAGTCATACCATTACAGGGCAGGCAGAGGTGTGTGAATGCATGACCTATGGACATTATATACCAGTCGTTATGTGTTATACCCATCTACATGGCCATCCACATCCATATTGTCAGGCATGGTACACATACATAGCACTAAGGGCTTATGTGTATACCTCTGGACTGTACAGACTGTGTCAGACCCACCACATATATTGACCAATATCTCTGCTGCAGTCCACAGTGGCATTACTTGCTAGCAGCGGTACTGTACGCTGATATCCTTTTAATGTCATTCAGTAACCAATGGCACACATGTTATGAGCAGATGTGACCTTCCACACACACCATGTCTGTGAAGACAATCCCAATGACAGTAGCAATAATCTACTAGTATACCTGCTATAGATACCTGACATCCCCTGCAACTACAACATTCAGAACATATGGGCTGGGGTTAGCCTATTCTTCATGTCTAGGACATATATGTACATATACATATCCAGATAGCCAGATATATGATTACACATGTGTACTGCACCCAATTAGCACTGTCATGGCAGCCACCCACTATAGATTCCCACATCATGTGTGCGCGGTCCCATTAGATCTCCTGTGTGATGGGCATCCATCCTGTGTGTGGACAGCAGTGCTACTGACATCATGTAGCAATACCCCATACAGGAGAACTGGCAAACTCAGGGCAGACACATATTTGTAGGAGGATCAGGAAGTGCAAACAGACTGCTAGTGGAGTTGTGTTATGTTTTGTACAATACTGGTGTTACAGGGTGTGAGTGTACATACTAGTTTACCATGGAATGCAGTACATCTGCATAGCACACAACTGTGGGCCTACCCTCATGCCAGCCGGAGTTGTGCCTATCATGTCTTGTCTGTCCACCACACAGGTCTTGTGTCAGATAATACACTGGCAGTCTGTGTGTTGCATGTTACCAGCATATGGCTACATCCATGACCATTCATACCAGCAATTTCCTGACTAAGGGTATGTTACAGACTATCCTGTAACACCTGCACATTGTGTAGTGTATGGCAACAGTTGCCCACATATGTGCCTGTATTCCAGCCTCTGTCCATCATCTACATACTAAGCTTTGCACATATGTCATGATGTCGGTAGTTGATCCATAATGGGCTGGGAGTATAACACACTGCCATGTCTGCCATCAGTCCACTGCCATTGTAACCCCCACACATATGGTGAGGCTGGGGCCATATATGTGTGGGCACCACCTACACAATACATGTGTGCCCTCATGCACTGCAGAGCCCAGTGTATGTAACAGTGGTATATGGCCCTGTATTATTGAGTCTAGGGGGGAGCACCAGAAAAGACCTAGGCTGCTACAAAATGTGGGGGTATCAGGGCTGAGCTGCCTTAAGGTATCTGGATGTACAGTACCATATACTTCACCTATATACACATTACTGACATGGATCTGGGTACTGCAGGACTACTGCCCCCTGCCATACAAACTGTTCTGTGTGTTAGTGTCCTCGTGATGGTGTCAGTTATGCCATGTTATGTAGCAGTTACAACCCATGTTGTCATAAGACGTCTATACCACCTACTGTGTTTGTACAGTGTGTAGATAGAGGCTGCTGAACTACACACCTGCAGTACATACTGTTGATTGTTAGGTATCCTGTGGCCCAGTGTGTCTTTCCTATTGTACAATGTGAATGGCTTGGACTGGACAGAAACAGCTGTGAACCTTTCCAGCCTACTTTATGAGTGTAACTGGTCCACTGTAGCATCACTCCATTGATATAGTTGTCAGTGTCTGAACAGCTATATGGCATGGCATGTAGAACTCTAATAGTACATGATGAAAGGTTTCCATGTCTGCAAACCTGTGGGTGTTGTTTTACCTATGACCTCTCTGTGGGTGTATGATACAGGCAACGATTGTCATTTGTATGGGTGGCACATACAGTGTCCAGTCATTCAGGGGTAAACTGTAGGCATAGTGGCTGTTCCGTATTGTGTGCACCTACCACTTATGGATCGTACTGTACATATAACTGCGAGTATATTTGTAGTCACATGTATATGTACACACACACACACACACATATATATATATATATATATATATATATATATATATATATTTATATATATATATATATATATATATATATATATATATATATATATATGTATGTATATACATTTATAAATATGTATACCTGTATCTGCATATCTGTGTCTGTGTATCTGAATACATTCCCCATGGGAACAAGACTGTACTTCATGATATGTTACCAATAACAGCCTGACATCATACAGGTGGGATGTAGTACAGGTAACATTGTGTGGCCATGTTGCCACTGGCCCTGGTTATGAGTTCTCCAACACTTAGTAGTGGATTGCAGGGTGGATGTGTTTGGCTGGGGGGATGCCTATTTGTACAACTCGTATAGTGTGTGGTGCCTCTCAAACCCATTAACATAACATGTTGCCTGTTACACTCCACTTCCTAACAGCTACATGTGCCTTGCAGTACCAGCACAACAGTGTTGCACCAATGAGTCAGTAGGCATGGGAATCCCATTGAGGTCTGCCATGTGTGTGTATGTGTGCATGTGTGCATATCTGTACGGTACACCAGTCTGAGTCCACATACTCCTAGTATGATACACATTGCCACACAGTAGTACGGATATTGTTGTTGTCACCCATAGGTGTGGCAATGCAATACAACACCCTACTATGCCTGTGGTGTGTGCATTACATGCATATCCCTGTGGTACCACTGTTGTGATATGCAATGGGTTGTTTTTGCGTTGTGGCCACTGTGTGATAGTGGGTATGTCAGAGTGTCAAGATGGGTTCTAGTGTGTACAATATCCAGTGGGGGATGTGGGTGCTGTGTACACTGTCTTTACACCATGGTACACCTGGTATATGGCCCACATACCACTCTCAGGTGACCAATGTCACCATCACCCATACAGGTAACAGATAATAGGATACAGACCAGTTACACGTGTGCTGTGTGCAGCCTACCTGTAACACATTGGACACATGGACTAGTTAGTTAGCAACTATACAACCAGGTCTCTAAGATGAGTGTCTATGGGTCTATATTAGTACATCGAAGTATTACTGCTTCGAATGTACTAATATCAAACCTTTGCATCAAAAGCTGAAAATAACAAAGCTGCAGAATATCGAATACTTTCCTAGGAAAAATATTCAGTGGGCCATTTCTGCAGCTTCACTATTTCCTCAACTGTGGAGTGAAGGTTATGGACTGGTTAAGCTAAGTGTGCAAATGAAGGTGAGTGTGTGATAGGGACTTTAGGGTTAGGGAGCGGGTAAGGTGAGTGTGCGGTAGTTATGGACCTTAGGGTTAGGGTTGGGTTAAGGTAAGTGGATAGCTAGTAGTGTATGTATGGTTTAGTGTAGGGTTTTGTGAAGTGTATGTGTGTGGATTATGTATTTTGGTGTGCTTGTGTTGTGTGTATGTTTGTTTGAACAGCAAATTTTTCCCTGGGAAAAAAATTGCTGTTTTGAGTGTTCGATGTTGTGGTGTTTCAAGTGAAATGGTTCAATATTAGAACATTCGATGTAGTAATACTTCGATGTTCTAATATAGACCCGTGTGTCTACCTGTTATGTGTCAGTCAATGTGTATATGATGATATGACACAATATGTATTCCCTATATACAAACATTACATCCCCCATTACCATATTGTACGTGTCTGTGGATGGTCTGCATGTAGCACGTGACCTGGTACACATCTCACCCTACAGATGCTGTCGTGTGTGCAATGACAGTCACACAGTTCAGTAGCACTACATACCCAGATTGGGGTCTAGACACAGTGTCGCCAAGGAAGGATGTGTATGTATGTGGATGGGTTGACATAAGGATGCAGATTATACCTGTACCAGCAGGCCACCGGTCATGTTTGCATGGCCATTAACTGTCATACATACCTGTGGCATGTGTGCAACTGTACACCACACATGTCAGGGCCATGGTGTCACCACACTAACATACCCCTGTGGAATATGACTGCGGACCATCCTCCTGCTGACACATGTATGCCTACAGCAGAAATGCATGACAGTATGGGGATATCAGTTGGTGTTACCAACAGCTGAGATGCATCATAGCTGCATGGCTACACTACCTGACGTGTGCAGTACACATTACCCCTGACTACATTCTACACTGCAGTACATTGTGGCACTCTATCACAGTCACGGTGTGCATCAGAACCATGTTAGCCTGTCCCTGCATCAATGATATGGATGGTAATGATGTGGCACAGGTATCATCATATGCACAGGGTGTGTGAATACCATCTTAGCGGCATGGCTACACTACCTGACATGTATGCAGTACACATTACCCCTGACTACATTCTACACTGCAGTACATTGCGGTACTCTATCACAGTCATAGTATGCATCAGAACCATGTTAGCCTGTCCCTGCATCGATGTTATGGATGGCAGGGATGTGGCACAGGTATCATCATATGCACAGGGTATGTGAATGTCATCTTAGCTGCATGGCTACACTACCTGACATGTATGCAGTACACATTACCCCTAACTACATTCTACATTGTGGTATGTTGCAGCACTCCATTACAGTCACCGTGTGTATCAGAACAATGTTAGCCTGTCCCTGAATTGATGTAATAGATGACAGGGATGTGGCACAAGTATCATTATATGCACAGGGTGTGTTGCAGGTGTGGCAGAGGCCGAGGGTGGTCCAAGCATATGTCACCATGTGCGTGGGTGAGGGTTGTGGTTCCTTGATTACGGCATGGTGATGTGGTGTGTGTCGGTATGGGGTCACACTAGGTGTGGTTGCATAGTGTGTGGGTATGCATGCACATAGTTCCGCCATGTGGCTGCCCTACATGGGTAATGTTGGACAGCTGCAGACCATACCTGGCAGGGTGTGCAGTTCAGTGCCTCCAGCCACAGACACGCTGACTTTGCCTGCCAGGGGCTCCATGGGCATGTGCAGGTACAGACCTTGAGGTGCTACTCTCCCCTGATGATGACATATGTCCACTGGAACCATGTCCCACCTGGGCTTGGCCAGGGTTATGTGCCTGAAGCCTACTGTGGTGTGGTGTAGACAGCAGCCCCTGTGGTGTGCTGGGGCTGGTACTGCCACTACGGGAGCAGCTGTGCATCCTGGTATGTCCACATTGACTTCCAGCTGCTGGTGTCTCTGGCCTATGTCCACATGGCCATCGCACCACTCCCACCACACGTTCTAGCACAGACATGCCACGGTCGAGGAGGACAACCATCTCACCCCACCATCTATCCATGACCTCAGTATATTCATGGGAGGCACCAGTGAGTTCATGGAGGTTGCCACTTACAGCCATGAAAGCAGGCCTCTGCAGCCTCAGGACCTGTCTGATGTGCATTTCCATATGTGCCTGTGCCTCCATTATGGCCTGAAACATGCTCCTGGTGGTACCAGTTGTGGTGCCTCTGCCAGGGGCATGATGACCTGCGGTCCTCCCATGAGCACCCTGGTACATCTGCAGATGTGATGGCCTTCCAGGCATTTGGCTATACTGACTGTGACCTGACACAGTTGGCATGAACACCACACTTTCCTGGTCATTGCCATTAAGTGCCAACTGTCCCTCTGCTATGGTCACATGTGATGGGGTTTGCAGGGGTGCTGTAACTGTGTGCGGGCTTGGGGTGGCTAGGAGGGTGATGACACATGTTGTCACAGTGTCAGCCTCTGAAAACCCCAGCTGTGCCTCACCTGTACCTTCATCATGATTGGTGTCTGTAGGGACACCTACCTTAGTTTGCGGGCAGAAGGGACCCTGACACACCTCGCCACCTTTGGGGGAAACAAATACACATGTTAAGACCTGTACAGCAGTGCATAACAGTACACACACTCACACACACTCACACTGACAGCCACCTTACTACCTCACTTTCCCTGAGTTTACATACAGTTCCACAGTCAGTTACATATGTTACCCATCCTGCATGGCACTTGCTAATATACACACATCACTACAGCCCATTAACATATCATCCCTGTCCATGTCTACATGTGTGGTTACCACACCTGACCTGTTACTTCATCACCTCCCTGACTTGGGTGGAGTAGGTTGTACATGGCCTCACGACTGTCACCCTGTATTACCCTGTGTATGGCAGGTAATGGTGTATGAGGTCCCTATATGGTTGGGGCTGCTGCATTCACTACATATGTCACATACCACAGCCTCATACTACAGTCTTGCTCAGTCCATGCCATGACACATCTGCTGCACAAGTGACCCATCATGTGGACAACAGTACTACCTGGATACACTCACTGATGTGCTGTGGTAATTCCCTATTGCATTTGTAGTGCTGCATATGTGGGTAGCCAGTCACCTATCTGCTGCTGGCAATATGATGTGTATACCTGGTATGTACTGCACCACCCAATGCATGCTGCATGCTACAGACCTTGTTATGCTATCAGCTGTCCTGTGTTCACATACCTGACAGGTTGTCCTGGTGTCCCATGTCTCACTCCATGTACAGCACAATCCCAAGGAGAAGTACCGCCATGTGGTCAATCCCACTATCGCCTATACATGGACACACACACACACACACACACACACACACACACACACACACACACACACACACACACACACACACACACCCCACACTCTTACATGTGGAGTTCCACATTTGTACACACAGTCTTCCCATTAGCCTTCTGTCAACATGCATTACATATGGAGCTCAACAGCATGCAATGCAACTATAGTGACATCATGCTAGTGGCAGTATACATGTGTGTGAGGCATGGGCTTTGTTGGTAGGTGATGGACCTTCCCTGTGTTAATACTGCACCCATGTACAAAGTGTTACTGTGGACCTGTTCCATACCCTGCCTTGTACTGTGCACCATACCTTGCATGTGTAGAAACCATTGATGCATCTGTAGTACTGTGTCGGTTATGTCAGCTCCAATGCTCACAGCCCCTATGTGTTGTAGCAACACATACCTGGGATGATATGTGAACAGCTATCAGTTGTGGATGCCTGATGTCTGCGTTACAAATCACAACATCAGCAGTTCATGTATGACCAGTACATGACTATTACACTGACAGCCAGCAGATCTTACCATGGCTGTGAGGGGTGCCATACACATATCCCAGACCTCTGCATGGTTGCAAGGTTTACTCATGTGCACATCCCTTGGAGTACACACACTGCTGTCATGAGTGCTGTGAGGTCAGGGTTATGTCTGCAACGTTTACTTAACCTGATTGTGTGCAGCTGCAACCATGGTGGTGTTGAGTCACACATGCCCCTACTGTCGGCCGTGTGTCCTGCCACACATCACATCCCTGTGGACACATTGCACATTGACAGGATGTTAGTTATCTTGCATGTGTCTGTTGTACCCTTCCGATACCACAGCATGGTCTCTACTGTGATGCAGTGCATTTCTCAGCAAAAAAAGTGAACGTGTACAGCATATAGTATGGGTAGGTGTGTTAGACGTGTGCATGGGGGATATCCCATAGCTATTACATGCCCAGTTTATCATCATGCATGAACACGAACCATACTCACCGGCTACGGGCTGCTGCCATGGTGGTATCCTGGAGGGACCTACACAGGAGTATGAGAAAGCTGATTTCAGTGACCACAGCTGTGGCATTCATAACAGGTGAGTGCAGCATTATGTTTCCATCAAAAGTAGAATTACACAATATTACAGCTTATACACAACTGTTTAATACTACCACACAGCAGCAGACTATGTATATGACATCTCAGTTTTGATGATGTACCTATACAGATGTAGATGCATACACAAGTGGGGTACCAATGTGCCCTGGGGCCTTACCTGCATGCTCCTCAGCTGGTGTGTCATTGGCACCCACCTCCAAGATGTGCCCTGCCAGGTGTTGATGCTGCAGGTGGACAGGTGCCACAAGACTGCTGAGAAGCTCCTCCACACGGGTGAGTAATGGATGGGTGGGTTGCCCCCCCTGTTGCAAGGTGGTCCCCCTTACAGCAGCTGCACGTCGACGTACATGGTGAAGCAGGTTGGTGCAATAATGCTGGACCTGCTCTTAGCTGCAGTTATGCAGTCCAACATCATTGACCCTGTGGACTAGCTTGTTCCACAGGGCAGTCCTCTCCTGCTGATCATGGGCTGTATGGCCAAAATGCGGTACATACTGCTGTACCAAGTGGTCGATAATGATCTCTGTTTCAGCGGTGCTGTACTCGGGAAGACGACTATGCGACATGTTTCCTGGAAGACATAAGGATGAAAACAGGTCTGAGCCACCCATACAGCAGGGATACCATAGTTCTTAATACACATATATGGCTCCCCCCACCATATCAGCTACAACAAACCATTCACAGACTGTAATTGTTATGTCAGCTGCTTACCTACCATTGGGACATATGTTGCATTGTTCCAAGCTTTGTGCTATGTGTATGTGCCATGCTTTGTGCTATGTGTTTGCAGCCATGCTCCCTGTGGGGACACTTATCTTTGTTGGCCTGTTACAGACTATTTCACCTGCATGCCATTGTCAGTGCCACTAGATATATATATATATATATATATATATATATATATATATATATATATATATATATATGTGTGTGTGTGTGTGTGTGTGTGCCTAAATATACATCTATGTACATATATGTGTAGATATATGTTGTACGTTGTTGATATACCTATGTCTATATGAGTGTCTGTATCTGTACACATACACGTGACATTCGTTATCGCACAGATATGTAGAGTGCATACAGACATCTGGTCCGCATTTTGTAACCATCTTTCATTCACAGCTGCACTGTTCTGCCTCGTTGCAACACAGACAGGTGCCACATGTGAACACAGCCTAAAATTAAGGTGGTAACTATGGTGTGAGATTGCTGGTATACCTATTACACACCCATGGCATTTGTGCATGCTGCATTACACATCAATATGACTATCCTGCAAGTGGTGTGCTCTGACACCCATGTGTCTATCATGAGGGAAGTACATCCACCAACAGCTATTGTCCACACTAACATAACATACACAGATATTATGGCTGACATCTTTGTCATTCATTGCTGATCTGCACAGTCAGCGGGTATGTCCCACTGCTTACAGGGACAGACAGTATTGTCCAGAGCAGTTGTTCAGCGGGAAATTATTACAGGGACAACTACAGATGGCACATATCAAACATTCTACATCATATATCCTATTAATCTATACCACATACTACATTAAATTACATACAGTTATGTTTTACATATCTTTTATTTTTTGGACGGGTGTGATGTCTTCCCGGTTGTGGCTTGTAGTTATTTGTTTCCCACTGTGTGAGTTTTGTTTTATAACTTTCTCTCTCTCTCTCTCTCTCTCTCTCCCTGTCTCTCTCCCTCTCCAGTAGAGCAAATGAGTTGGTTTGAATGGATTTCAGCATGGTTTTTCTAGGTGATGCACATGATCAGGTGATGGGCTCTGCACCAATCAGTGTGCCACAGTTGCTGACTATGTGCAGCCTGCTGTGTAGTGATTCTGTTAACCATCATCACGGCAACTGTGTACTATACATTGCTTACTCATGTGGGCATTGTCCCTTCACCTTTCCAGTATGGAGGACATCCTTCCTGTATGTGGGCAGCAGTGCTACAGATGGCAGGTTGCAGTACCTATTACAGTGGGGCTTGCAGACACAGGACAAGTACACAATCTTAAGAAGTTCCAGACCTATGGACAGAGTGAGTAGTATTGTTATGTGCTTTGTATATTGCTGGTCTTGCAGTGTTTGTGTGTACATAGTAGTTTAGGATGGAATGCAGTCTGCATAGCTCTCAACAGTGGGCCTATCCACATGATGGCCAATGGATTGTCTGTTTGATTTTTCCTGTGCACCACATGGGTCTTGTCCTAGATATATCCACGGCAATATGTCTGCTGCATGCTATCAGTACATGGCTATTTCCAGTTGTGTTCCTGATGTGGTATTCCTGCATAATTGTATGTTGAAATAAATCCTGTAACACCAGTAATTTGTAGGGTGTGTAACAGCAATATTACGAGTATGGCCCTGTGTTCCTGCCTCTATCCTCCATATATATAGCTGGCTCTGTCCTGCTGTGATATGGTTAGGGGTTGTTCGGTATTGGCCTATCATAGTTTACTGCTAGCTTTCCTGCTATCATCCCAGTCATATCATGGACTACCACGACATTTGTTGGTCAGGGTCCGTACATGTGACAGATTCATAGACATTATCACAGGTAATAAATTTCCCCCTAGGCCTTGACTACAGGGTGTAACTGGCAGCTGCTGAACTACATCTGTTATTGTTTGTTGTTACCTATCTTGATGGCAAATCCTTTGTCTACAGTTGTATGAATTGACAAGCTTGGCCTGGACAGTACAGTATGTTATATATCCGTACTGTCTGCATCTACTGTTCTGTGTGGGCCTTGCATTCCTCACTGATTAAATAAGTCCAGATCTATGCGCTGTTGGTAATCGCGTACATTATTGTAAAATACACCATTAAAGGTTGTCTCTGTATACATATCTGTGTGTCGTCTCATGTCCTTTGAATAGTGAGTGGGTCTATGTATATATGTATAATTCAGTACTCCTGTTCAAGTGTAAATGTCATTTAGTAGGTTATACAGCAAAACGATGTTGTTATACCAATTTCACATGGAAAATAGAATGTGCTGAAGTGAGACTCGAACCGAGAATGCGTGCTCATTAGGTGGATGCTCTGCCCACTACACTATTGCAGTTCTGCATAATTTGCATATTTCTACCTTAATGTCATACCCATGCTCCCTTTACCCAGCCCCTAAGCTCCATGTATACAGCATCCATCCATTCTCCAGTTGCTCGCCCTGCCATACCACCACTCCACACATTTCCCTCTGCACATCTCGGTACTCCTCCATTTTACTGTCTTGATGCAACCTTCTGCAGGCTCTTCATCTGTTTAGTCCATGTACTTTCAAGCCTTCCCTTCATCCACCTCCGATATTGGTGGAAACATCATTGTGACCCACAAAGTCTGGTGCGTCCCGGCGGGGACAGACCTGTTGTTGTGTCACGAGTAGACTTTGCTGGTCTACACTGTTTCTCCCACTGGTTGCATCCTGCTAGGGTTTTGAAAAGCAGCTGTTTGATCACACACCAGACCAGCCTCATCTCCCACTTCCGAGGATGAAACACGCCCCCACGGTGTGCCCCATTTTCCATTCCTCACTTCAGTATTATACAAGACTACTGTTCTCACAGTGTGCGTGGACAGGCACTGTTCATTGATATTCATAGACTGCTTGGAATACTGTGACTGAGTACTGTGCACATGTTTGCTGGTATTAATGTACATGCTTACATACATTTCCTATACTGTTGACTGACTGTGCCGGATGGTATGCTTGTGATAACAGCAGCTGATTGTATATCTGCCATGCCTTTGTGGTAACTCACTTGGACTATAGTGTGCAGGGGGGGGTCCTGGGAGTGCTGATTATGTTGTACTGGCCATAACGAGGGCTGTGGGCTACAGCTTGCCTAAGGCACTGTGAGGGAAGTGTAGGTGGGTATGCACTGGTGTGTGCTAAGCTCAAACTTGCTGACCTCTGGTTACAGCATCTTGCACAAGGTTGGCCTCCACATTGCTTAACCAGTGTGGGCATTGCTTACCACCACCAAACGGGCGTACTCCCACTTGCTGCCACATACCCCCGCGCTACTTCATGTACATGTTGGTATTATACTTGCTTAAGTCAGGTATACATGTCAGATATGACTGTTCACAAAGGTCAGTGTAAGGGTAAGTGGGATTCCAGTTTAGCATTTCTGGATAGGTTACACTCAGGTATTCAGTTTAGGTTTAGTTATGTCATACCTGTGTTGTAGAGTAGATGTGAATAGTGAAGGTGTAGGTGGGTAGGTGGAGGGGGGACATTTTAACTGTATAGTAGGCCATTCCACTGATTGGTGTGGGAGCAGTAGGGCAGGTTTGCAGGGTATTGGGATATGTATGCAAGGCAGGACAGGAGGTGTCAGTGTCAGTAGATGGTGTAGGGGTATGGAGTGTTGGGGGGTGGTGGACTTCACCAGGTGGTGAGCAGGTGGTGATACAAGTGTGCTTGAGGTTTACCTTCATGTGTTATTTACATGTGTAGTCTGGGACAGCTTCAGTAATACACCTGGGTTGGGGGTTCCAGATTCTGCCAATATAGTTGTGTGGAGGGTGTCATCTACTTGTGACTGTGAACATTACTACGAATCAAATAGGGGTCGATAGGTAAGTGGTGTTATTAAGCCACACAGAGGGGATGATAGTAGGGGACATGTCCAGGGATGTGCAGGACGTCTGATGGGAAGGTCCACAACTGGCCATTTCTTCTACAGCAACAGCTGTGTATATATCCTGCATTTGGGGGTAGGTCTGGACACACACTCCTGGGTTGGGGTGAGGACAGCAATAATACCTTGTGATGCAAATTAGTTCGGCTTACATGCCTACAGTGGGGTGTTGCGACCATGTGTTCTTTGGTGTCATTTAGTGGGTTTGCAAAAACACATCTGGTTAATCCACCCATTGCCTGCAAACTAGACATTGCTGCTGCGGGACTCGTACCATGCGTGGCTGCTCGTAAGGTTTCAGGTCTGCCCAATGTACACTATGGCTTACATGCCTGGGGCGGTCCACATAGAACCGCTCCAGCCAACACCTGCACGCCTAGGCCCATAATTACATACCCATAGTTCCCCACCTGTGCCTCCTCTTTGGCACTCTTCCTTACTCTGGGTGCAGGTTGGGTCTGGTCACACCAGTACACACTGCACACTCCACACTTCTCGGGACCCATCGCATATGTTGTCTCTCCCCATGGATCATCAGGCTACCCCAACCTTGTAGTCCAAGAACATGCATGCCCTACCATTGGACATCTGTGTAATGCCTGGAAACCCAAATATGCATAGAATTTTTGGGTTGTCCCACAAAGGACATTCTTGTCTTTGCTTCAAGATTAGACTTAGCAGGTCTCTCCCACTGGTAGTATCCTGCATATAGTTTGGGAAGCAGTGGTTTGTTTACTTGTATCATGTGTTTGCATGTTTCACTGTCTAGCTGGGGGGGAGGGTTAATGCTACATGTTACACGTTTGTTGATTTGGCCCCTCAACCCCATTGGCATGGCCTGTGAACATATGTAATTCGTAACTGCTGTATCATATCCTAGCTATATACATATATATATGTGTATATTTACACACACATACACACACACACACACACACACACATTTTATATATATATATATATATATATATATATATATATATATATATATATATATATATATATATATATATATATATATATTTATATCTAATGACATATAGATGTATGGGTGTCTGCATATGTATATATCTATATGTGGGTATTTATATATATATATATATGTCTGTCTATGTATGTATACATTTGTACTACAGAGAGGGAGAGGTATATCTCCATGTAGTTATGGGTATATATACACACACATGCCTCTACATATTTAGCTACATATTCTGTAATGTTGCCTGTTATTACTGGGTACTGTGTTTCGTGTGCATACCGGCCATCCTTGTGTGCCACGTATGCTTTGCGACACCTACAACTAAATCCGTTAGTGTACACAGAGTCACACATGAAATCTATTGTTAGAACCAGGTAGTCATTCATCCCACGCAGGACAGCCTGAACATTGGGTATACAACTTTCGTCTACAACCAGAGTTACATAGGTACCCATGGCTATGTGCATGGACTATGGCGTGTCCCAGACCTAGGATACTTTGGTCGAGACAACATAAGTGATGGGTCCCAAGGGGGGGTTGTGGAGGGGGGGCTATGTGTGGTGGTTTGGTAGCTATGGGCTGGTAACCAGGGTAGGGATGGTGGCTGAGTGTGTGCAGTGGGTGGGGGGAAGCGGAACTGTGGGTACTGAATGTATGGGTCAGGGATGGCCTGTGTAGTTGTCAGCATTTGCATGTATATCTGTGCATATAGTTGTACATATATATACATATCTATATATATATATATATATATATATATATATATATATATATATATATGTATATATATATATATATATATATATATATATATATATATATATATATATATATATATATATATATATATATATATATATATATATATATATATATATATATATATATATATATATATATATATATATATATATATATGTGTGTGTGTGTGTGTGTGACTAAAACTATAGATATGTTGTATCCATTTAAATAGTAATATATTTGCACACACACGTCCATTTAGCTGTAGGTATACATTCTCTGTGCTGTTGTATGACTGGACTGGATGATATGTATCTGACATCTACTTCATTTGTATCTGTCATGGTTTAGAGTTAAATCCCTTTGTCTATGGTGTGCAGGGTCCTTGGTTCGAGCCCTGCAGGAGCTGTTTATTTTGTTGGTGGCTATAATATGGGCCGTTGGGTACACAGTGATTACGGCACATTAAAGCAGTTGTACGTGGGTGTGTGCGGGTTTGCACGGAGCTAAGCACTGCTAACCTCCAGTTACAGTTTTAACACTCAGTTAGCTTCTACTTTGCTTTTTCTGTATAGGTAATGCTTACCCCCATGCAAATGCACTTAAACACACGAACTAGTGCTTATATATGCTTACTACTGCTTATTTGTGCTTAAACCTGCCTACTAGTGCCTTATTCCATCTGACACTGATAAGTCACATGTGCTTATCTTGCGATACTCCAGTTAATATATTTCTGCTATTTCATGGGTCTTGCAACAGAAATATTGTTAATAACATGCTTGATTGACTGTGCTACAGTAGGACCCGAACCACAAATGCCTGCTCACTGGTCGGATGCTCTGCCCACTACACTATTGCAGTTCTGCTTAATTTGCATATTTCTACCTTAATGTCATACCCATGCTCCCTTTCCCTAGTCCCTGAGCTCTATGCACACAGCATCCATCCATTCCCAAGTTGCTAACCCAGCCATACCACACCTCCACACATTTCCTTCTCTACACGTGTCGGTACTCCTTCATTATACTGTCTCGTCCCAAGCTTCAGCAGGCTCTTCATCCATTTAGTCCACGTATGTTTGAGCATTCCCTTGATCCTCCTACGATACTGGTGGAAACACCTATGTGACCCATAAGGTTTGGTTCGTCCCGCCATGGACAGACCTGTTGTGATGTCATGGATAGACTTTGCAAGACTACACTGTTTCTCTCACTGGTAGCATCCTGCCAGGGGTTCGGGAAGCAGCAGTTTGCTCACACACCCAGCCAGGACCATCTCCTGGTTCTGCAGAACCAATGCCCCAGGTGTGACATTCTGTGCATGAAGCATGCCCACACACCCCCACATTGTGCGCCGTTATTCATTCTTCTCTTCAGTATTATGCAAGACTACTGTTCTCACAGTATGTTTGGACAGGCACAGTTCATTTATACACATGGACTGCTCAGAATACTGTGATTGAGCGATGTGCACATTTGCTGGTATTTATCTACATACCTACATACATTTCCTATACTGTTGAATAACTGTGCTGGATGATATGTTTGTGATAACAGCAGCTGAATGTGTATCTGGCATGCTTTAGTGTTAACTCACATAGACTATAGTGTGCAGGGTGGGGGGGTTGGAACCCAGGAATGCAGATTACTTTGTTAATGGGCACGATGAGTGCTGTTGGCAACAGATGGCCTAAGGCACAGTAGAGGAAGTGCAGGCGGGTATGCACTAGTGTGCACGAGGCCCAGATTGGCTCAGATCTGCTGACCTCCAGCTACAGCGTCTTACACTGGCTTAGCCTCCACATTACTTAAACAGTGTGGGCATTGCTTACCGCTGACCAAACAAGCATAGTCCCGCTTGCTGCAGCATACCCCCACTCTACTTTATGTATTTAGTTCACTTTTGTTGTCCAGGACAATCCGACTGGATGCTTCTCCATTGTCAGTGGTGGCCTGGGGAGTGAAGCTCCACAGTAATCCCCAGCTACACATTTCATGTAGTACTGAGGTGTACACATTCATAGAAAGTAACAGACTTAACATAGCTATGTACCACATTCGTCATGCTTAGTTCACATTAACATGTCAGTTTTATACATGCAAAGGTCAGGTTTACATGTCAGGTATGAATGTTGACATAGGTCATTTTAAGGTGAACTGTGATTCCAGTTTAACGGTTCTGTATAGGTTACACTCCAGTATTCAGGTTATGTTTAGTTATGCCATACCCGTGTGTCAGAGTAGAAGTGAATAGTGAAGAAGTAGGTAGGTTGGTAGAGGGGGGGGCATTGTAACTGTATAGTAGGCTGTTGGTATGATTGGTGTTGGAGCAATAGGGAAAATATGCAGGATGTTGGGGTTTGTATGCGGACAGGACAGGAGGTGTCGGTTTCACTAGTATGTGTAGGAATATGGAGTGTCAGTTGGGGGGGATTCACCAGGTGGTGAGCATGTGCTGCTCCAAGTGTGCTTTGGGTGTTCCTTCATGTGTTATTTACATGTGTCGTGTGGGACAGCTGAGGTAATACACGTGGGTAGGGGGTTCCAGATTCTGCCAATATAATCAATATAGTTGGGGAAGAGGATAACACCTACCAGTGACTGTGAACAGTAGTAGTAATGACACAGGGGTCGATAGGTAAGTGGTGTTAATGGGGCACACAGAGGGGCAGATAGTAGGGGGAATGTCCAGGGATGTGCAGGTAGGCTGATGAGAAGGTCCACAGATGGCCATTTCTTCTCCAGCAAGAGCTGTGTATATACACTGCATTTGGAGGTAGGTTTGGACACTTACACCCCTGGGTGGGGGTGGAGACAACAATAATACCTTGTGATGCCAAGTAGTTCGGCTTACATGCCTACAGTGGGTTGTTGTGACCATGTGTTCTTTGGTGTTATTTAGTGGGATTTGCAACAATACATCTGGTTATACCATACTTTGCCATGTAAAATAGACTGTGCTGCAGTGGGACTCATATCAGCAGTGGCTGCTCGTTGGGCAACTCTGCCTAATGAACACTATTGCTTACATCCCTGGGGTGGCCCGAATAGAACCACTCTAGCAAACACCTGCACGCCTAGAACCATAATTACATACCCATAGTTCCCCCACCCGCACCTCTTCTAGAGCACTCATCCTTACTCTGGGTGCAGGTCGGGTCTAAACAAACCACTACACACTGCCCACTCTCCACTTCACGGGACCCATCTCATATGTTGTCTCAAAACATGGGTCATCAGGCTTTCCCACCTTTGTAGTCCAGGTATGTACATGCCCTGCCTTGATAGGTCATTGCACGGGCTTCTTCTTATAACAAGATAATTTTTGGGGTGTGCCGCAAGGGACGCTCCTGTCTCTGTTCCAAGATTAGACTTCTCGGGTCCCTGTGTCCCCCTGGGTGTATCCTGCCTGTGGTCTGGGGAGCATACACTGTTTGTGTGTTTGTTGTATGTTTCCCCTGTCTGGCTGCGGGGGAGTTTATGCTATATATATATATATATATATATATATATATATATATATATATATATATATATATATATATATATATATATATATATATATATATATATATTGCTGTATATATATCGACCGACATGTGGATGTATGAATGTCTGCATATGTATATATCTATATATGGGTATTTATATATATGTCTGTCTATGTATGTATACATTTGTACTACAGAGAGGGGGAGGTATACATCTATATAGTTATGGGTATTTATACAAACACATATACTTCTACATATTTAGCTACATATCCTGTAATGTTGACTGGTATTGCTGGATACTGTGTTTCGTGTGCATACCAGCCAACCTTGTGTGCCACATATGCTTTGTGATACCTACAACTAAATCCATTAGTGTACACAGAGTCACACATGACATCTATTGTTAGTACCAGGAATACATTAGTTCCATGTGGGACAACCCAAACATTGGGTAGTCAACCTTCATCTACACCCAGGGTTACATAGGTACCCCTGGCTATGTGCATGGTCTACGGCATGTGCCACACCTAGGATACTTGGGTCGAGGCATCATACAGGATGGGTCCCGATGGGGTTTGGGGGAGCAATGTGTGGTGGTGTGGTAGCTATGGGCTGGTAACCAGGGTAGGGATGGTGGCTGCATGTGTGCTGTGGGTGGGGGGAAGCAGAACTGTGGGTTATGCATGTATGGGTTGGGGATGGCCTGAGTTGGATGGGCCTATACTACTCGGCCTGCCTAGTGGGTGGGGGAAAAGGGTATGTGATGTCGACATGTGAAACATAACAGAGGGCTAATTTAATTCCCTAGGTCAATGACAGACGTACAATACTATGAGCTTGGTAGTGTATTGCAGGGTGGACATGTTTGGCTGAGTGGGGGTATGCAAATTTGTACGTGACATATATTGTTTGGGGCCTCTCAGGCCCATTGACGGTGCATGTGGACATATATGTTTCTGTTCATCTACAATTGGTATCTGCAGATGTCTGGCCATATATACCTCTGTGGCTATATATATTTGCTTACATATTTCTAACTTTGTCAGAATATACCTACGGAGACATATATCTGCGTACATGTGTATATGTGGACATATAGATGTTGACATATATATGTGTAGTTGTCAGCATTTGCATGTATATCTGTTTATATATATATATATATATATATATATATATATATATATATATATATATATATATATATATATATATATATATATATATATATATATATGACTACATCTATAGATATGTTGTATCCATTTAGATAGTGATATATTTGCACACACATGCCCATTTAGCTGTAGGTATACATTCTCTGTACTGTTGCATGACTGGGCTGGGGTTATGTTTCTGACAACATACAATTTCTGCATATCTGGCATGGCTTAGTGGTAAATCGTTTCATGTATGGTGTGCATGGTCCTGTGTTCCAGCCTTGCAGAAGCTGTTTGTTTTGTTGCTGGACAGAACACCAGCCATTGGATACGGTGTGCTTAAGGCACTTTCAAGCGGTTGTAAGCAGGTTTGCGCAGAGGTAAGCACTTCTGACTTCCAGTCACAGTGTCTTACACCCAGTTAGCTTCTCCTTTGCTTTAGCTGTGTTGGCAGTGCTTCACCCCACGCAAACGCACTTGCACATGCTTACTAGTGCTTACATATGCTTACTACTGCTTATCTGTGCTTATGCCTGCTTACTGCTGACTTATTCATTATAGTACTGACTCTTCAAATGTGCATTTCCTGCAGTACTCCTGTTCATAAAAATAATGTTATTTAGTGGGTTTTGCATTACAAATATTGCTTATACCATGCTTTGCCGTGTAAAATAGATTGTGCTGCATTGGGACTTGAACTGGGAATGCTTGCTTGTTGGGTGAACACTCTGCCCACTACACTATTGCTGACATGCTTCATTTGCATATATCATCCTTGTTATACTCTTTAGCCTTTTGGGCTGTTTTCACCATGGCTGAGCAATGGGCACACCCGCACACCTATGGTTAACTGTACTCGGAGCTTTAGACAGCAATATGGGTGTTTCTTCTTTTCATCTTTATGTCTTTTTGCTGTTGTACTTATGGGGGACTGTTGGTGGGGGTATGCGGACACCTATGAGTGGCCTCGCTCATTTATTTCCACTTTCTGCTGTTCTACTTTGCAGGGGCGTGTTTATTCTGAGTGCTCTGCTCTGACACCCCCCCCCTGCACTCATACATGCTCCATGTATGCCTAGGATGTTGGGCAGCAAGCCTTCATTAATATGCATGATGCACTGCCGTCCTGCTCCTAAGTGGCTGCTTCCATGCAGGACTAAAGTAGTCCTGCACGGGAGATTTGTAAATCAGGGGGAATGTTTTTTCTCTCATGACTAGATCTTAAAGTAAACCTGAGAACAGACTCCAATGATATGTACTTAAGAGATAAAAATTCAGACAAGAGATAGTACAAGCTCATACTGGGTTTTAACAGATTGTAATACTCATGCTCATCTTTATTTTGTTTCATTTCTTTAGGACTAACATGTAAATACATCTCTGTTTTCATACAGAAGTATATGTAAAGACAGACTCACAATATGTTAACTTTCTCTGTTTATATCCAACTGTCCATTTTCCCCTTGAAAGCCTGTCTGTTTTATACTTAACATCTGAAGTTGTACTTGCTTAACACATAATTTGATTACCTTAACATTTTGTTTCACATAGTTGAAAATCTCATTATCTCATAAACTTAGCTAAAACCTTATATTACAGGTAGAGAGGTGGCTGTTTTTTCTGCCTCACCTTTTTGAGCATGACCATTTGGAAGTAGGTGGTAAGGTTTTACACAACTACTTCCAGTTAATGGAAGAAATGCCATCACTTTTGATAGAGGGCTACAAATTCTTTAAAGTCATTGAGTTTGTTTTCAATTTGATAAAAGAAAATCATCAACTGACGATATAATGTTGTGGATCTTTGAGAATATAAAATTAGGAACAATTATAGTGGATGATAAAATGGATCTCTTTCATTAAGAGTGTGACCTGAAATTGTGGCTTCTAAATGTCAATACAAGGCAATTAAAAAAAAGAAGAAGTTTAAATCTCACACCAGCAAAGTGCATTTGCAAGAATGCTGTTACCTATTACACCTCTTCATGTGGGGCTGCGCTGAATCAATACCCCAATGGTGGTAAGGACTGCAGAGGTGTGTGTGTGTGTGTGTGTGTGTGTGTGTGTGTGTGTGTGTGTGTGTGTGTGTGTGTGTGTGTGTGTGTGTGTGTATGTGTGGAAGTAGATGTTTATGATGGAAATGTTCTGAACTGGGCATTTTTTGTCATTATTGGTTCATGCATTTTGTTTCATTGCCTACTGGAAAAAATGTTCAAACAATAAATTTAAAATGTGCTCTAAGTCTAACAAGTGTGCTGTATTATACAAGGAATATTAAAGTCAGGAAGGTATATCAAAGAACTGTTTCTTGTTTTGTGTGCAAGGGTCCAATGATTTGAAAACAGACCAAAGGTAATCTTTATCCACCACTGGCCAGATGCATTTTCTTTGGATGTGGTCTGGGTTTTACAATGCTGTTTCAATGAATGTGAGTTTCAAAGGCAGATAAGTTTTAATGCCAAGTCTATTTTCATTGAGAGACAGATTGCTTTGTTTAGCAGATGTCTATTAGTGTTTGTGTGCATTGTGCTATAAAATGTAAAGATAAAATCCAAATAATCATTGTAGAAGCAAATTAGTATGCACATTAGTGTTTATGCTAAATGGGGTGAAATAGACAGGTAATAGGACATTGGAATGGCTGCAGGTGGACTCTGGGACCATATTTTGGTTGTCTGTTCTTCAGTTTGCATTTGAAAGTTGGTATCCCACAATCCCATTGGAGTGGGCAGGGTTACACAATTATGTATACAAATGTTATGTTAATCAGCGTACAGATTTGTACCTATTTTTCAAGGGCCTTGTCCAGATTTTTGAGGTTTCCAGATTGAGAGGTATGATCACAGATCATATCCCTGCTGTTGGGAATGAGGACAGTATGACCCCTACTTCTGTATGGGAATACCCACAGAACTGAAGAAGTGTCCCATGCAGGTGTGTCTCTAGCTGTAAGCAGCACCTTGCCAGCATCCAGTCCAGTGGATTAATATGGACAGGAACTATTGCCATTAGCACCCCACACACTTACCCTGTCACTCCAGGGGAATCCAGTGACTCGCAGCCTGGGAATGTAGGAGTGACAGAATGCACTGGCCTGTTACAGATGGTCTGCATCATTATGAAATGGCCTACAGTCCTCTGTCAAAAGCCTGTGCCTCACCTGTAGTGGCAATGTATGTTATCTCATTGGGTCCCAACTAACAACATAACACAGTCAATAGAACACAAATGCAAAGACATGTTGACAAATCCCAGTTGCATGCCCACCACGTCCTACTGCATGAACTGTGGACCAACCCCTAAATACTGCTGGGATGAAGGGACAACTATAGGGATACTTCTCAAATATCACTTTCATAATGTTAGGAAGAGGATAGAATAACAGAGTGGGGGGTGTAGAAGCATGGATGTTATGGAGTGTGTGAAGTCTGAAACTCTAATGTGTGCCATAATACCCGTGCCTGCAAACCCAGTAATGGGTGGCTACAAACACAATGTGAAGGGGAACTGACTAGATATATGAGCCCTGCCTCTGGGTAACCTGGGTGAATCCGTACAGGTGAGAGGTAGGGCCACAGCATGATATGGCCATTTTGTTATGTCAATACATGTACAAGAAGGGGATCTTCAACCACCATAGTACCAAGGTGCTGGACCATTTACACAGACCCATCAGCAAGTGTCTGCAGCTACCCCTCCAGAATGGCATGAGTGTGCAAGAATATGTAGGCTGCAGACCACAATACTGGACACAACTTAATTCATCTTGTATTTCACAGGAAATAACTGAGCAAATAAGTATACCTGTCAGTAGTTGATGACATAATATATCACAGTGTAAAACAGTACATATGTCTGAATATCTCTGCTAACACCAACCATGTAACACAAGCAGCACAGACAGCAATAGTTACAGTATCCCACTATCTGTCACCCATTGTGACTCCATATTGTCATCTTATCTACAAATATCCTGCAGAAACAGGTTGCTAGCTGTAGGTGTATAACACCAAACCCTTGACTGGAGTACAACCTACCTGGAATGGATTCACACACTCAATACAAAAGGTCATACTGGGCATGCTCCTACACTTAGAGAAATGAAGCCCATATCTGACAACACAGTGGACTATACATATCTGTCAGTCGCAGATGTCTATGCACACACACCACATTGTACACCATTCTTGCTTTGCACACACATTGGATAGGAATACTCATACATATCCAAGGCCAACACACTATAATATGTCAAACATACATTCACAGAGATGTGGGGAAGAGAGAGACAGACAGTGACAGAGAGATTTACATTATGAGTCCTGTCCCACCCACCACACATCCAATTGGCCAATATCACATGATGTGCTGATGTCAATCACTGTAGACATTCCTTTTGGTAGCCCTCAGCCCTATAGTGCCTGTCATGCTTGTGATAACTGTGTAACATGATAGTACAAATCAGTATTCATCTAGTATTTGTATACCCAATCCTGTCAAATGTAAAGTTGTGTGTGACTGAGTGTGTCTGTGTGTTTCCAGAGGAATGGTATATGGCCCATTCACACACACTGCACTTCCCAGTGCCCATGTTAGCACTCCTGCTGATGTCAGTCACCTTGAAATAACCCTCTGGGAAAATCTCAGCCCTATAATCTGTGTGGTGCTAGCGATGGATTTGTAATACTGTAGTATAGAAAGCTAGTTAGGTAGGAGTTATAATCCCAGACATGACACCTGTGAAACTCTATGTGTGTGTGTTTGTGTGTTTGTGTGGAGATGAATGATTTTGAGGCATATCACACTTACTACACCTCCCATTGCCCTAATTTGGCATGCCCGCTGATGTCAGTCACCTTGAAATAACTCTTTGGAAAAATACCAGCCCTCTAAGCTCCGTGGCACTTGTGATAACTGTATAATGCTATAGTGTAGCATACTATTTAGGCAGGAGTTCTAATCCTAGGCACAGCAATTGTGAAACTGTGTGTGTTTGTGTGAGAGGGTGTATGTGTCTTTGATGATACCTGATTTTATGGACATTGACACTTACTACTCTCCCCTTACTCTTCCTTTAGCACTGCTGCTGATGTTAGTCACCTTCAAAGATACCTTTAGAAAGCTCTCCAACGTATAAGCTCCATGGTGCTTGTGATAACTGCATAATACTGTCATGTGTCATACTAGTTAGGTAGGAGTTGCAATCCCAGACATGCCAACTATGAAACTGTGTGTGTTTGTGTGAGAGCGTGTCTGTGTCTTTTATGATACCTCATTTTATGGACATTGACACTTACTACTCTCCCCTTACCCCTCCTTTAGCACTGCTGCTGATGTTAGTCACCTTCAAAGATACCTTTGGACAGCTCTCCAAAATATAAGCTCTGTGGCACTTGTGATAACTGCATAGTGCTATAGTGTAGCATACTAGTTAGGTAGGAATTATAATCCCAAACATGGCAACTGTGAAACTGTGTGTGTTTGTGTGAGAGAGTGTTTGTGTCTTTGATGATACTTGATTTTATGGACATTGACACTTACTACTCTCCCCTTGCACTCCTTTAGCACTGCTGCCAATGTTAGTCACCTTCAAATATACCTTTGGATAGCCCTCTAACATGTAAACTCCATGGTGCTTGCGATAACTGCATAATACTGTAGTGTAACATACTAGTTAGGTATGAGTTCTAGTCCCAGGCACGGAAACTGTGCGTGTTTGTGTGAGAGAGTGTGTGTGACTTTGATGAGACCTGATTTTATGAACATTGACACTTACTACTCTCCCCTTACCCCTCCTTGAGCACTGCTGCTGTTAGTCACCTTCAAAGATACCTTGGCAAAGTTCCCCAACATGTAAGCTCCATGGCGCGTGCCATAATTGTGGAACAATGTAGTAGCAGTAACTACATAGTATGGGTTTGAATCTCATTCATGGCAAGTGTTTGTGTGTCTATATATGTATGTCTGTACCTCAAAGATTTTGGTCCCATTTACACCCAGTACACATCTCAGTGCCTAAATTTACAGTCCTGCAGATACCATCTTCTTTAGAAGTACCCGTTGCCAACCCTAAATCATGTAAGGTCAGTGGTGCATGTGGTAAATGCTTAATATAATGGTCTGTAAAAATTGTTAGATAGAGGTTTTAACCTCACCCCTAGCAAACGTAAATGTGTGGGTAGGGTAAAATTATTTTTGGAATCTGTCATCCACTACATCACACAATGCCATTATTTACAAGGGCTGATGATGTTCCTCACCTTAGAAGTACATTGGAACAACATCCATCCTATAAGCTCTGTGGCATGTGCGATAAATGTGGTACACAATAGCAGCAATACATAGCTAGGTATGGGTTTGTATCTCAGTACTGGCATGTTTGTGTGTGTGTGTGTGTGTGTGTGTGTGTGTGTGTGTGTGTGTGTGTGTGTGTGTGTGTGTGTGTGTGTGTGTGTGTGTGTGTGTGTGTGTGTGTGTGTGTGTGTGTGTGTGATCAGTATCCTGTGTGGGGGTTGCTGTGATTGTGCAATAACAGGATCCATTGTGAGGTGGGTTTTGCTAAATTTTTATGCTGAGGACCTAGTATATGTCACAATGTCCACCTTACAAGGCCAACTGATGTCAAACACTGGAGAGGTCGATGTAGACAATCCATAGCCCTACATGTGACAGTAAGGATTGGTGAACAATATAGGCAAACCTTCTATTACTTAGAGAACACTCTCCACCCATGTCTCATGTACACACTTGGTTAGGCAACAACCACTATATTGGTAGTTCCCTGCATGTTGCCTCACAGATAGTAACCATGGTGTGATTGCAGTGGACTACATGCCTGTTGACCACAACAGTGCCACTGACATCAGGAAGTACTTTGATGTGTTACATCTCCTGACTGTGTGTTATCCAGCAAGTAAAAGGGCATGGCACCCTGCTCCATTCCTCCAGTAGCCAAATAAATGTGTAGAGTGGCCCTTTTGCCATGTTCCCTACTGGACACCTGCAACAACTGTAGAGTCTGCAAATGTACCCCACAAAGGGAATGCCATGCCTTATACACATGCCCTGTATGGACAGATGCCACTAACTCCTCTGAATACCCGTATCATGCTGTCAATGTAGGTGCAAGCACAACATCAGTTACATAGCCAGGTCTCACCAAATGAGGTCAGTAATGCTACATCAGAAGATAAGCTGTCCACACAACATGCCCCAGATACCTCAAGTACACTTCCACAAGTCAAAGAACATGCATGTGGGACATGTGCACAACCCAGACACTGTCCATGTTATGGAATATAGATCACATACATGGGAAGCAGTGCACATCACTGGCCACCCACAATAGTAAACCAGATGAGTGGATGCTGAATACAGTACCCACCCATGGGGAACACTCCAGGGACTACACCCCTGAGCTACACTGGGGACTACTGTCATGTGGCGTGATGCCAAGGTATTCCCTTGGCCTAGCCTTCTATGGATCTCAGTGCTGGTAAATGGCACCTTGAAATAACCCTTTGGCCATGTTTCAGCCCTATAAGCATTGTGGGGCTTGAGATAACTGTGCAATACTATAGTGTAACAAACTAGTTAGGTAGGAGTTCTAATCCTGGTCCTGCCAACTGTGATAATGTGGGTGTTTGTGTGAGAGAGTGTGTGTCTTTGTTGATATCTGATTTTCTGTACATTCACACTTACTACACTTCTCTTACCCCTCCTTTTGCACTGCTGATGATGACACTCACCTTCAAACATACCTTTGGACACCTCTCCAACATGTAAGCTCCGTGGCATGTGTGTTAACTGTGTAACACTGTAATAGCAATACATAAGCATGTAGGGGTTTGAAACTAAGCACTGGTAACTGTGTGTGTGTGTGTGTGTGTCACTATTATCCTGCATGGGTGTAATGACAGGATCCATTGCAGTGTGGGTTTTGTTTATTATTATATTGAGGACCTATATTTCCCAATGTCCACATTACAAGGCCAGCAGTTTTCAAACTCTGTAGAGGTTGTTGTAGACAATCCTCAGCCATAAATGTGTACAGCCATGTGCAATTACTATGTGACAGGATGGATTAGTGAATAATATAGGTAACCATTATAATATGCAGATACCACTCTCCACCCACGGATCATACACAAGCATGCTTTGCTCTTTCTCCCTTCCTTTTTTACTTTCTCTCTGTCTGTCTCTCTCTCTCTCTCTCCTCTCTGGTAGATGTGGAAAAATACATCTGTTTTGCATAGGCAGAAGCTTGACTTTTGTAGGTAATGCTCATAATCAGCTGATGGCCTGTGCACAAATTGGAGTCCCCCACTTGCTAATTGCATGGAACAGTTGTGGTATCATTCCTACAGCCAATTGCATGGAAACACACTCCTATAACTAAGCACTTCATGTGGGTGTTGGCCCTTTTGCTTCACTGTGAGCAGGACTTCATGTGGGTGTCTGACAAACAGCATCAAAGAGGGTAGTTGGAAATACCTCTTACAACATACACTGTGGAGACAGGCCAACAAACAGGAAGTGGATGTCCCAGACATGGGGACAGAATGTAAGTATTGCTGTTCTACATTTGAAGTAATGTTGGTTTAACAGGGTTTGTGTGGATATGGCTGTTCTGCATGATTAAAGTCTGGCATGACAGTGGTATATGGTTGAGGAAACTCTCACCTGTAGGGCTATCTGCAGACTGGTCAGAGTTTGGAGTCTTAGATTTGGTGTGTTACTCACACATTTCCTGTCTTTAGAAATGCAGTAGCATATCCTGATGATTGCAGTCAGTAAATGGTGACATCCATGTGTGTTACTGACATCAGATCCCTCTGAAAGGATATGTCACAACAAATCCTGTTACACCAGTAATGTTCTCAGTTTATCACAGCAATATGTCAATATTGCCCCTGTGTTTGTGTCTCTGTCCCCCACGTCTGTCACCCTTTGTCCATATGTCATGCAGTAAGAGGTGCATGTGTACAGTATATCATTATTTACTGACATCATTCCTGATAACAAGTCAGTGATATATCAGACTGCCAGACATGTTATGTATAGCAGGCCTTATGTTTGAGGACAAAACCTGGACATTCTGTTGTAGTCTGTACAGTAGTGAGGTCTGCGTAGTTATGGTGATTGTTGACAGAGTGTCAATATTGTGTAGCAGTGTATTGTGAATATGTTACTTGGCCTGTATACAGACTGTGGTAGATGTCAGTGTTCTTGGTCCTGTTCTAGCTGATGTTGCATGCTGCTCCAGTTTCTGGTACCCTATCAGCGTATATGCTTGTAGGTCCAGATTGAGACATGTCCCATACCACAGTCAGGCATCAGACTACACTGTGAATTGGGCCAGTATATGTAGGGTTACTGTGTGAGTGGCAAATATGAGGATTGTTTTGTTCACACAGTCCATATACTGTACGTCCATATACTGTACAATTAATTGGGCTTACCATAACGTGACTGTGACTGTGTTGAGATTGGTTATGTGTATGCACTTTCACACTGGTGTCTGTTACTCAGTGCTGTTACATGCCTGTAGTGCCTGCTATATTTGCAATTACATGTGTATTCCCCATAGAAAAATTGTGTCAGTGTTGTGGCAGTCTGCCTGTAGTTTACACAGTGCTTGGTAACATGCCTAGCAGCTTAGTGTATTTATGTAGTGTGATGTTATGTTTAGATATTTGTCACATGTACTATTGGCTGGCCATCATACATGTTGTGTATTTCTGAAAAGCAGTGGGATGCTGTGAAGATGTATGTCACTAACTAGTGGGAAGTATGTGGGCTTGGGACCTCTGCTCCTCCATATAATATGTGTCAGGACAGACAAGAAGGTGTGAATGCTTTAACTGTGTGAGCTTATGTACTCCAGTATTTGTGTTATATCCCCATTTTAATGGCTGTAAACATCCCCTTTGTCAGGCTTGGTCCACACATCTTGCACTAAGGAGTTCTGTGTATACCTTTGGACTGACTAAATTGTTTCAGACTGTCCACATTTATTGGTCATATTTCTGCTGTATTCCACAGGATCATTACTGTGATTTGTGTGGCACTTCACTATGATGATTTTATGATGTCTGTCAGTAACTGATGGCATACATGTCGGTATCAGAAGAGAATTCCTACACAGCATGTCTGTTGACACAACCTCTGTTACTGTAGTAACATTCTACATTTATAACTGCAATATTTACATTATGTTGACTTGCACTAAGAGGTTGTGACTTATGGTACTGAGGTATGACAACACTACATGTTATGGCCATATGTTATATATACATACATATAAATATATATATATATATATATATATATATATATATATATATATATATATATATATATATATATATATATATATATATATATATATATATATATATATATATCCTTGTTATGTGTAAACATGAGTGTTGTATATACCTCCTCAGATGTATCCCACCATATTTATCTGATATGTGTATATTTAGATATAAAAACATAACTGATTCAACACTATATTCACTAACAAGTAGTAAACAATTGTAGTAGTCAAAGCAGTTGTTCACTGCTATTCAATCCTTGTACTGAATGATATATTTGAACAAGCAACATATATTTGTACACCTCAGATGGCTTAGTGGATAAGTTCTGTGACTATAGTCTAGAGGGTCCTGGGTTCAAGACCTGCAAGAGCTGTTTATTTTGTTACTAGGCAGAACAAGGACTGTTGAATACACAGTGGTTAAGACAGTTTTGAGCAGCTTTAAGTGGGTTTGCGTGGGTCTGCGTGATGGTAAGTGGTGTTAATGTATGGTTAAACGAAAAGGCACTTACACCGTTTTGGTTTCGCTTACTAGTGTGCAAATCTGCTTAGCATTTACATTTAAGCAATGCTTACACCTGCTAAGTATACCTCAGCCCTGGTAACCAGTGATCACATTCCAGTCTGATAAAATAGCAGGGTAATGACATCTTTAATAAGTGTATTGAATTCCATGTACATAACATGTTTCTATGTTTTGTCTTTACAGTAGCAAGGGGTGTGAGTATACTGTATGGGACACCTGAGTACACATGACTAGTACCACAATCTTTTCTCTTTGTATGTGTTTCATACATGGGTAGTATCCCAGGTTATATGCAGTCACACTTGCATGTATTGTATCATTACATTACTACTTTTAAGAGTGGTTTTCTAAGTAAGAATAGATTGCAGATTGTAGTACTGGAACCATACACCCCTACATGCAAAGCTGGACTCTGAGTACTGACTATTGTGTTCTTGGTGTGTGAGCTGTATGCTATTAATTATCTCCTATTGGATATTGATCTGATGGCCGGCCAAGTTGGTGCAGTGGTTAGCTTTGTTGCCTCACAGCAAGAGGTACCCCGGTTCAATCCTCACTAAATTGGCCCTAGACATGAGTGTGTGCATGTGTATGCCTTCTGTGGAAGGCTGGGCACCGGGCTGGCAACTCGACACTTTAAAACTCCACTGACAATCATGAGCGGACAGGTGATCCGCTGTGGTGACCCCTAACTGGGAAAAGTCGAAAGAAGAAAAAGAAGAATGATATTGATCTGATATGTGGATATTAACTGTAGACTATGTGTTTAGGGTATGTCATTGAGAGCTGCTGTCATGTAGTAATGGCATACCTATCAGTGTGAGATGTTTATCTGTCAAAACATTCATCCTAATGCATAACCTGTTGGGTAGCTAATTTCTGTCTGTTATACTATGTACTGGAGCGTTTCTCCTTGGATCTCCACTAAAAAAGGGCCACAAGCCCAGCTGGGCTCACCCAGTTAACAAACAAACAAACAAACAATAAATAAATAAATAAATAAATGTGCAGATGTCACGTATCCATCTTGGCTGCTTACAATCTCTGATTGACTGACACTGACATGTCTGCCCAGCTGTGTTATGAAAGCCACAGCTAGGAAACCCCACCCTTTACGCACCACATGCCATGGATACCTCAACCAGACTACAACAGTCAACAGAACATGCTTGGGTACAGGTCTCTAACCAAGACACTGCCATGTTATATAATATATGTTGCATACATGTCAGTTGGAGCACCTCACTGGCCCTCTGCAACAGAAAACCAGATGTTTGGATGTTGAATTTAACTGTCACCCTGGGGATCACTCAAGTGGCATCGGTTGATAGATGGCCTGCTGACAAATGTCAGGTGGCATTATACCAGTGTACCCACATGCCCTACTCTTCTCATCTGTCCATGGACATTAGCCTAGTACACACCTAGGAAGACCTGCACCTATTGACCTCAGTACTGACAAATGTGTCAGTGTGTATTACTGAAAATAACAGTGTCTGGGTGTTTGTAAACTTGTAGTTGAAAATACTCTGAAGGCCTTCAAACCCACTACACCCCCCATTGCTAACTTAGAAATAGTTGCTGCTGTAATTGACATTAAATGTACCTTGTTACACTCTTCACCCAATGGGCTACCTGGAGCTTGCAGTACCAGCATAACACTGTTACCTCCTAAGTATTGGCAAGAGTGTGTGTATGTGTGTGCAATTGTGTGTGAGTGTGCATATTTGTAGGAGAAAGCATTTTGAGGCCACATTTTCCAAATACAATAAACCTTGCCATACATTATAAGGGGTAGTGCTGTTGCTGACATTAGGAGAGCCATGACAAACCATCACCCTTATATCCCTGTGGCATGTGCAATAAATGCATATCCCTGTAGTAGCACTGATTAGATAGACAATGGTTTGTATTGCAGTCCTGGTCAATGTGGGAGTGTGGGTATGTCAGAGCATTATCATGGGTTTCAGTGAGTACAATATCCAATCTTGGGTGTGGTTGCTGGGTATACTGTCTTTACACCATGGTACCCCCAGTACATGTCCCGGGATCCACTGTGTGAGTACCGCTGTCACCATAACCATACAGGTAATTGATTACATTATCCAGCCCAATGAAGCATGTGCTGTGTGCAAAAAACTCTGTAACAGAATGGACTCACTGATAAGGTAGGTAGGTGTGCTAAACCCAGGTCTGTCAAATGTGTTTATGACTGTATGTGTTTGTCAATCTGTATATGACAGTGTCTCATACTATGTATTGTTCATTAACACCCAGTACATCCCCCATTACCATACTGTACAAGGCCTGGTGATGTTCTTCACTTAACAGGAACCTCGGGACACACCTCACCCTAAACGCCCTGTGGTGTGTGCAATTAAGGCCAAACACATTACTAGCAATAAGTACCTAGGTAAGGGTTCTACTCTCCATGTTGCCAAGTAAGTGTGTGTGTATGTGAAGGGATCTACTTCAGTTTATAAAATATATATGTCCCAGGGGATCATTTGTCCGAGAGCTAACTGGCAAAAGGTAACATTTCAAAGTAATAATCTTGTGGAAATACATTCAATCAAAACTAGTAGTGGATGTGTAAATGCCCTCTTCCCCTCTGTACAGCTATACAGCAATTCAGGAGTTGGTCTATATACATGGGTGTGGTTGTTGTGGGCACAGTCACCCACATTGTGGTTATTATATAGTTTATATTAACAGGTTAAGTAGTTGCTAATCACACTATGTGTGTTTCTATGTCACTCCACACCCTACAAAGTTGGGGGCTGTTCCACCCACACCAGCACACCTATGTTTACCAACTCCAGGATTGCACTACATTGGAGAAGAGGACATATACCCTGCCAGTACCATTGTCAATGACATTAAACTGCCCAACTGATTATTTACTGACAGGATGTTTTGGCAATTTTGTCTTGGTTGAATTACATAGGCCAAAATGAGTTCACTGCAAAATTAAGTACATCGACGTGAGCAGTATTCTCTGTGTATTGCATCAACAGCAAAGCCTCTGTGTGTGTTATTCACAAATATTTGGTGTGTGCCACCCTGTACACTTACCATTATCCATTGTAGAAGAGCTGCTTACATCAGCCACCATGCACTCACCTGTATACACCCCTCAGACCTATCAGCCATGTGGCACATGCACTACCTGTTATACAGACCTGTTACCTGTGTTCAGCAGTACCCGGGATATGACACAGTTAATGTGTCACAACAGTGCCACACCCCTTGTGGGAAAGGACAGCAGACCAATATCCTGCTGACACATAGACACCTAGAACACAAACAGAATACATTATGGAGACCACAATCAGTCAGTGTTAATAATAACTATAATGCATCATGGCTGGATAGTTTAATACCCGGACATGTAAGCATTAATCATTCCACCTGAAAACACATTAAACAGCTTTACATTGCTAAACCTTAGTACATTCACCCTGTGCATCAGAATCATATTAGCATGTCCCTGCATCAATGGTATGGATGCCAGGGATGTGGCAAAGGTATCATCATATGCACAGGGTGTGTTGTGGGTTTGCCAGAGGCCTGGACTGAGCTGTTTGGTTGACATCATGTGTGTGGTTTAGGGGGTTCTTTATTACATGGGCTGTGCAGACGTGGTGTGTGTAGGTATGGAGGTGCCCTAGCTGTGTTGGTGATGTGTGTGTGTATATGTATGCACACATTTCTGCCATATGGCTGCCCTATACAGGAGTTTGTTGGATAGCTGCAGACTGTACATGGCAAAGTGTACAGTTCACTGTGTCCAGTGATGGACATGGGAACTTTGCCTGCCAGGGATTCCATGGGCACTACCAGGCAGAAGCCCAGATATGGTACTCTCCCCTGATGATGAAACTTGTCCGCTGGATCCGTTTCCCTCTTGGGACTGGTCAGGACCATGTACACATGGCCTGCTGTGCTGTGGTATGGACAGCACTCCCCTGCAGTGCTGGTGCTGATATTGCCACTATGGGAGCGGCTGTGAGTTGTTGCATGTCCACATAGACCTCCACCAGTTGGTGTTGCTGACCTATGTCCATGTGGCCGACACCCTACTGCCACCACATGCTCTACCACAGGCACCACACAGTTGAGGATTCCCAACATCTCACCCAACCCTCTATCCATGACCTCTGCAAAATAACGGTGGGCATCTGCAAGATCACGGATATTGTCATGTACAGCAGAAAGAGTAGCTCTTTGGAGCCTCAGACTATCTCTGGTTTAATGTTCCATACGTGCCTGTACCTCCATGATGGCCCAAAACATGTGTGTGGTGACACCTGCTGTGGCACTTCTGCCAGGGGCATGATGGCCAGCAGCCCTCCTACGAGCACCCCTGTACATATGCCTGTGTGGTACCTCGCAGGTCATCTGGATATGTCTGCTGTGTACAGACACATTTGCCATAGTCACCATACTTTCCTTTCTCATGCCACCACCCACCAACTGTCCCTCATCTATGGCCACTGGTGATGGGGGTATGTATGGGTATTGTGTCTGTGTGCAGGGATGGGGTGGATAAAAGTGGGATGTCAAACAATGGCACAAATTCAGCCCCTGTCAACCCTGCCTGTACCTCACTATGCTTATCATAATTGTCAGAGTCTGTATGGACACTGACATCAGTTTGGCTGCTGGAGGGACCCTGACCCACCTCACCACCTGTGAGGGGCAGACAAGAAATGTAAATTAAGACCTGTACATTATGGTTTACTTCTACACACACACACACACACACACACACACACACACACACACACACACACACACACACACACACACATACAGACACATGCACACACATACACATTTACTTAAAGGTGAGGTGGCACAAAGATATCACACAGGCCTCTCATTACCCAACAGTCAACATGCATGACATATGGCACTCAACAGCATGCACTGCAGACATACTCAATCCTTGTTACCAACATTATACCTCTCTGTGATGCATGAGTTGTGTTAATAGATGATGTCCCTTCCTCTGGAACACACTGCACCCATGCACACAGTATTGCTGTGCACCTGTACAGCACACAGGCATGTACTGTGCACCATACCTCACAAGTGTGCACAGCATTGCTGAATGTGTATATATGTGGCAGTTATGTTTGCTCTGTTGCTCATAGCCCCTATGTGTTTGTCTGACACATACCTGGAATGATATGAGGACTGAAGTCAGTAATTAATGCCCGTCCTTTGATTTGCAGATCTCATTATCAGCAGTGCATGTATGTGCAATAAAATCTAGTTACACTGACAACCTTCAAAGCTTAATGTCGATATGAGGAGTGTACATGCCCTTGTTGACATGCCAGACTCTTCTATAATATGCAGTGGGGCCACAATACTGCATTTGTTAACATTGCACACACCTGATATGTGACATATGCCCTGTGCAATCCAATGCTGTATCAAACAAATGTGCTAGTCGTGCAGATGCTGAATGGGATGCATACAATATGTGGTTTGCATAAGTGTGCACACCCTTAACACAATGGTTTGTTGAAGCACCTGTTAAGTGAAATACAGCAGTCACTATTCCTGGAAGGGGTTTACTAGCATGGCCCATCTTCACTTTTCATTATTGGGTCACTCTGCCCTACAAATGTCCCCCAACTCTGCCAGACTGCAAGGTCAGCACATGTGCACAGCCCTTGGAGGTCACACGGTGGCTTCATTATTGCTGTAGAGTCAAGGTTATGTCTGGCACAATTCATAACATTCACTGTGATCAGATACATCCATTCTTAGCAAGCTTTGGATGTATGCTTCAGTTCACTGTTGTGTTTCAAGCCAATACCCTTTCCCATCCTCAGCCTTATTGCAGATGCCTGACAACTATGGGGCACACATGATTGTTATATTGCAGTGTTTCAAATTCCAAACACCATGTGTACCAGCCTAGTTTCAGCTAATGAACATCCAACCTAAAGGTGTACACTGGCACCAGCAAGCTAAATACTGGGGATGGTGACCCTAAGGTGGGGTGAGGTGTTGCTTGTGCACCACATGTAGCTTTATGAATACTGTCTGTAGGTTTGAGCCTTGGTCTCATGACACCATTACACATTGCAACATATGCCTTTGGAAGATGTGATGTTATGCTTATGCTACCTGTAGAGAGCCCTGGATCATGTATCATGTGGGGCTACTCTTCTGTCTGATTACCCTAACGCATAGGCCACACTTATGCAGAATCCAGGCAATTGTCGACACATATACTACACAGGCAGCACTTGCTAGACTTTCCTGCAAGTCCCTCAGTGTTGATGCATGTTTCTGGGCAGCCTCCATGACCAATTTGTAACATGTTTCATCTTCTGTTTTGGATAGGCATCTGTTTATTTCCTACATCAATGATGTCCCATACTTCATACACACATACATGACTGTCTGCACTGTTTGCCATGGTATATGCAATGGTGAGATAAGGCTACTTTCCCCACTCCTGAGTGCTACCTTTCAGATATGGGATCCATTTCTTGGTTTGTACGATGTGTGCAAGCCATGGCTGCCTCTGTTGCAGGTGAGTGGGCAAATGTCATGGACATACTTCTTGGACAGCATACCATGACTTGGTGTGACATTGAGGCCCTGTACTTGATGGAAGGTGTGTACTCAAGAAGAGTGAATGCTGTCAGTACAACACAAGCTGTTTCCACAATATGTTATTTGGAGAGTGTGCACACATAAGCTTCCAGTGTTTGTTAAGGTATGTATTTCCCATATTTGTTGTCCTAACATAGGATTCCATATTACACATTCATTGCTCATGTTAGGATCACATTACAGGTAGTCAAAGGTGTGGAATATGGTTTTGTGATTTGCCGTTGATCAAATTAGGAACAGTTGACATTGTAATAGTGGTGTATACACTGTTGTAGCAACCATATAAGGGTAATGTTTCAAACATGTCCCTGCTGTAGGCCATTTGTCCCACCATTATGTTCATCTCTATCCATACATTTTGCATTGACAGGTTGTTAGGTATACTGCAGGACTCTTACATACCCTTCAGATATGCCACCATGGTGACCACTGTGATGTGGTGCAGTTAACATGAACAATAAGTGAACATGTACAGCATGCATTATGGGTAGGTGTTTTAAATGTGTGCATGGCAAACAGTATGGCCATAACATGGCTGGTGTATTGGCAAACCTGAAGAAAACAGCTCCATACTCACCAGCTACAGGATGTTTCCCCAGTTGTATACCAGAGAGACCTAAATAGTTGTGAGACAGAAGTAATGTCAGTAGCCACACCTGTGGCATTGGTACAGGGTGGGAGCAGCATTTTAGCACACTGACAGTACAAACCCACAATAAGAGAGATTATGCACATCTATTCTTTACTACACTGCAGCAACAGACTTTCTTATCTGACATATTCATGTAGATACTTTACAGATGAAAAGGATAAGCAACAGTGGTCTAGTAATGTGCCCTGGGGCCTTACTTGCATGCTCCTCATCCATTGTATGGGTGGCACCCACCTTCACAATGCTGTCTTCAGCCTGCTGGCTTGGCTGGTGCCCCAAGGCTGGCGTGGAGCTCTTCAGCATGTGTCAGTGGGGGCTGGGTGGCATGATACCCACATGTGGCTAGCTGGTCCCTCCTAACTGCAATAGCATGCTGACAGGTGTGGTGGATCAGATTGGTGCAATGATGCTGCACCTGTTCATAATTTCAGTTGTGCAGGCTGACATCATTTACTCTGTGGACGAGCTCATTCCACAGGGTGGTCCTCTCCTGCAGATCTTGGGCCCTGTGGCCAAAGAGGATGGCATGATGCATGATGACATACTGGATGATTGCATCGTTTTCCAGGTTTGTGAATGCAGGCAGACGTTCCCGGGGCATTGTACCTGGAAGACATAAACAGGAAAAAAGGTCACAGGACCTCATACGGTTGTCCACATGCACATCAACATTGGATATTACTTGCAAATAATCTTGACTATACCATAACACTGTAAGCTATCATGGCTTTGACATCTTGCATTACACTCCTGGCCCTGACCTTTCCAGTTCCCTCAATGTTGGACACTTAATGGCATAATACACTATTCAGCATTCATTTCTGTGCAGAGGGATGGCAGTAGCCATCTTCCATGTGGATGGTGTGTGGATGATGGCATGTGTGTGCTTGACTGTAGTGTGTGATGGAACTGTGGGCACATGCCTGTGTTCATGTAGGAGGCAAACTGTGATGTTCTCATACCCCATGGTGACTTTCTGTTGGTGGCATCAGTCGGCATTATGTCCATGCTCACCATTGATGCGGGCAGGAATGTAGGTGATGTACATATCCCCCTGTACTAATGTTGTGGACAGGGTGCAACTATTCCTGCCTATCTTGTCTGATGCAGGTTGCCTGTATCCATGGCATGTGTGTATGATGTGTGCTTTACCCCCAGTAAAGGTCAACATGTGTTACTGGATCTGAGATTGTGTACATATGTGTATAGATGGTTGCAATAGGCCTTGGTGGTTTGGATATGTCTGATTTCTAGTCGTAGTCAGCCTTACAGGAAGTCACCTGTGAACCTACATGCTTGTTCAGATAGAGGTGCACTTGCTTCCAAGTTGTGGTCTGCACCTATGTGTCCCTGTACAGCCACTATATCAACCTATTATGTGCTTTGTGTCTTGGTGCTGTCCACCAAGTGGGATTACCCTATCATTGGTGGAGGATGGTTGTACAGGTAATGTACTGCTGATTCCATATAGCTACAGTGGATATGAAGTGTACACACCCTTGTTACAATGCATGGTACTTGTGCAAATGGAACATGACCCCACAAAAGTACATGTCAACACAATCCCCACCTGTGATGTGTCCTATAGACTGCTCAGTTCAATAGGGAACATAAACTGTCCAGTGGAAACATATGGGAATTAATACTCAGTGCAGTAAGGCAGCTGAATGTGTGTGCACACCCTTACACTGATATGTTGTGTAAACACCTACTAAGATGATTACAGCATCCATTTGTCTTGGTTTTTACTCTAACATCATATCACATCTTTACTTGGCAATGGTTGCTCACCTTCCATAAAACAGCTTTGTTTCTTTTTCAATAGAATTGTACAGGTTATGCATCACATTTGAAATGAGAGACATTTGACATGATTTTCTGTGGTCTCATTGGCATACAGCACACAGACCTGGCATTCCAACATGGGTGTGTAGACTTTGGTATCCAGTGTATATGGGTGTTGATATAGCTGTTAGTGGTAGGCATGGACAGTGGGTCATAACACAGTTGTACACTTCTCTGATTACCATGTGATAAGCATGCCTACTGTAGTACCCATATCAGTGTCATGGCAATGCAGCAATCAGTAGCAGTACATATCTTATTTTGTTGTATGCAGTTGCAGAGATATTACACACATGTGCAACATGCACATCCTATTTTCGGACTGCTTGTGACCTATGTTATTACTTCTGTGCCTTTCAACTGAACATACATATACATACACATGCTCAGGAGATACCTGGTACACACTTGTGTTCTATGTCATTATGGCGCACTGTATTTACAGTCTTGCAGCTCAATCATACATCTCAACCTGTTATACCAGGACTTCTGGTCATTAGTCCACCTCACTGGGTGACAAAACAGGGAAGTCAATTTTGATATTGTATCAACATAACTGCCATAACACCAGTATATGTGTGACTATAGATATCTGTCACAATTGTGAACTTTGTCCATAACATTGAACAGTTGAATGTTATTAATTCAATATATCACATGCCGTTTAACACAACCTGCAACAGTGCTTTACTATGCTCATGCCCTATATAGGTATCCTAGATTTACAATACAGACATGTATAATACTCATATTCACAGGTTTTTGTTTATATTTTAGGCTTTTTCCTGGTTAGGGGTCGCCACAGTGGAACTCCAGTCCACTAATGACTGGCAATAGATTTTTATGGGGCTGAGTTGCCAGTCCGATGCCCAACCTTCAGTGAAGGCACGCCCATTTACACATGTCTTTCGAACACCACTCAACCACGGGGAGGACATGCAGACTCCACACAGAAGACACACCAGCCGAGAATCGAACAGGAGATCCTCTTGCTGTGAGGCAACAACACTACCGCTGCACCACCACAGCTTTCATGGATATGGGCAACATCCCATTAACTGGCCTAGCAATGGCACAGACATGACTGTTTGACAGACACTCTAGTGATTGCCATATGTGAGCATTCCTTTCCCAGGGTGTGTCAGGCTCCTTAGCTGTGACCCAACCTATCCACCTCTTACAGCATCACATGTGGACATAATCTAACATTAGGGGGATATATAGGGACAAATCATAGATATGCCTATTACAAACCTATGAAGATTGTGCATGATACATTTCACATTGCCATGACTGTTCTGAAGGTGGTCGGGTCTGAAGCTCATGTGTCAGTCATGACTCCATTACTTCCACCTTCAGCTATTTGCCAGACTAATATAGATGTTTGGAGGGACAGACCAAACACTATGATGGCTAAATCTTGACATTCTGTGAAGATCTGCACAGTTGACAGGTATGGCCCACTGCAGACAGAGCCAGATGCTATGTCCATAACATTTGTTCAGCAGGACATCATTGCAGCAAGTATTGATGGCACATATACATCTTTCATAATCATCTATCCCATTATTGGAGACAAAGTACTACATTCAATTACATGCTTACATGTTTCACATACCTGGTTTATCTTCAGGCTCCTTTTTTGTACAGGATGTCTTTTTGTTTCTTATCTGAGGTTTTGTTTGGTTTTTTTTTGGTATGTGTGTGTGTCTCTCTCTCTCTCCACTACTGGGATCGAGCTTGTCTGAATAGGTTGAAGCATGGCTTTTGTAAGTGATGCTCATGTTCAGGTGATGGCCTCTGCACCAATTGTTGTTCCCCACTTGCATGCAGGCAGCTGTGTAGTTCTTCCAATAGCCAGTGTCATAGCAACCCACTACTATAAATAACTGCATCATGTGGGTGTTGTCCCGTTACCTTTCCTGTATGGAAGACATCCTTCATGTGTGTGGGCAGCAGTGTTACAGACAGTAGATAGGAATATCTCTTACAACAGGACTTGTGGATACAGGCCAACTACATGTTTGTATAAGGTTCTAGACCTAGGAACAGTGTGTGAGTATTGCTGTTATATGCATTGAATACTACTAGCTTTACAGGGTTTGTGTGTACATGCTAGTTTTGCATGGAATACAGTCTGTCTGCATAGCTCTTGACTGTGGGCTTATCCACATGATGGCCAGAGGATTGGCTGTTATGTTTTGTCTATTTCCCACACAGGTCTTGTCCCTGATATATCAGTGGCATTCTCTCTGTTGATTGCTATCAGTACATGGCAACATCCATTTGTGTTTCTGACTTCATATTGTTGAGTAAGGGTATGTTGCAACCAATCCTGTAACAGCAGCAATTTTCACAGTGTATAACATCAATATTTCAAATATGGCCCTGTGTTTCAGCCTCTGTCCTCCACCTATATACCAGGCTTTGTCCAGATGTCATGCAGTAAGAAGTTGATGGTATGTTCTATCATTATTTTGTGCTGACATTCCTGCTATCATTCCAGTGATGTTGTGGACTCCCACACAAGTTGAGGGATAGGGTCCATATATATGAGGGTTACAGCTGGACAAAATATGTGTGACCCTGTACAGTCTGGAGGTCAGTGTATCGAGAACACTGACCTATGCCCTTGTAAGACATTTTATGGGGGAGGGGAATTAAATGTTTTTAACCTAGGCTGTTTCAACATGTGAGCAATATCAGTAATAAGAAACATTAAGGTATATGGGTGTACATTTTCATACGTTTCAACATGGGAACAGTGGTGGGCAAGAGCTTATTGCCTTGCACACAGTTCTGTTTGTCAGTGTGATAGTGACATTTTAAGTTAAGCATTGTTATGTAACAGATCCATTTTACATTGTGACAACTGATACTTTTCCCCCTAAGGGGTTGAGCACAGAGTGTAATTGAGGAGTACATAGTGTAATTGGAGGCTGTTGAACTACATCTGTAATTAAGTGTTGATTGATTCTTATCTTCAAGGCAAGTGTGTTTCTTAGTGTTGTACTACTTGAAAGCTTTAGCCTAGATAGCAAAGTATGTTATGTTTTGCAGATTAGTGTATCATACGTTTTCTTTGAGAGTTGTATTAAACAGTTATGTATTTCAAACACCTAAATGCTATAAGATATTGCATAAACAACTGAAATAGTACACAAATACATGTTTATATATATGCAAACTGTGTGTGGTGTCATGTTCTTTGCATTGTGTGTGGGTATATGTTTCATGCAGTAATTCACATTTGTAGGAAAGAATCAGACACTGGCCATTTGAAAAGGTGGCAACTGCAGGAATAATGGCTGTTTGATATTCTGTGCACCCTCTATATATTCTCTCTTTATATATATCTATAATTATTTATATATTTATATATGTATGTGTGTGTGCATGTATCTATATATATATATATATATATATATATATATATATATATATATATATATATATATATATATATGTGTGTGTGTGTGTGTGTGTGTGTGTGTGTGTGTGTTTGTGTGTGTATGTATCATTAGAATGCTTAGTGCTTCCACATTGTACATTCCCTATGGTAGACTGACTATTCTGCATGGTATGTTAGAGAAATCTACCCCACATCTCACAACTGTGATGGCTTAGTGATAACTTTTTGTGGCTATGTTGTTCAAAGTCTTGGGTTCAAGACTTGCAAGTACTGGTTATTTTGTTGCAAGGCAGAACAGTTCAGCTATGAGGAAGGGATAAAGTCAATAATTACACGAGGTCCCTATTTTGGGCCGCTTTACCCCCATTTGCAGTGCCTTTGGTCAGATGTTTTGCAGTGAGAGGTAAAGAGTGAGGATCCGATATCCGAATGCACTAAATATATATATATATATATATATATATATATATATATATATATACACATACATATATATATATATATATATATATATATATATATATATGTACATATATACACACACACATATATATATATATATATATATATATATATATATATATATATATATATATATGTATATGGGTCCCCTTCAGTAGATCGAACATATAACAAGTTCAAACCTCATATGGCCGAGACCATATTTTTGAACTTGTAAATGTTTGATCGGACTGAATGGAGATCTCCATACAGTGCAGAACGGGAAGATTTCCCTTTTCCGCAATGTAGTGTGATCTCAGAGTTGGTATAGTTAAGTAAAGAGGGTGTGGGGGGTGCAGGGGGGGCATAGCCCCCTGTTACAGACATTTAGTTTTGTTTTTTGTTGTTTTTTTCTTTTTTTACTTCAGTGTTGGAACTATTACAAGTTCGAACATATAGTCTCGGCCATATGTGGTTCGAACTTGTAATATGTTCAATCTACTGAAGTAGATATATATATATATATATATATATATATATATATATATATATATATATATATACACACACATATATATATGTATATGTATATATATATATATATATATATATATATATATATACACATATACATATATAAATACATTTTCCCTACTGTTGAATGACTGTGCTGCATGATATGTTTGAGAAAACATAACCCATGCCCACAGCTCAGATGGCTAAGTGGTAACTTGCTGTGGCTATGGTGTGCAGGGTTCTGGATTTGAGACTTGCAAGGGATGATTGTTTTCTTGTTGGGCAGAACAAGGGCTGTTGGTTGCACAGTGATTAAGGCACTTTTAAGCAGTTGTAAGCGGGTTTGCTTGGGTTTACATGGGGAAGCAATGCTAACTTCCAGTTAAATATGCTTACAGAAAGTTAGCCTTAAAAGTGCTTAATCTATGTAGGCAGTGCAAACAGGCTTAATCTCGCTTACTACTGCTTAAAAGTGCTTACTGATGCTTACACCCATGCTAATTTCTTTAAAAGAAAAGAAAAACATGAGTGATAGGAAAGTTGTGAAAAAGGGGGCATGCAGAGGGAAAGACAATAGGAAAAGTAGCTAGGAATGTGCAGGATGGGTGGAGGGATGATCCATAGCTGTCCATTTCTTCTACAGCATCAGCTGTGCATATATACTGAATGTGGAGGTATATTTGCACACTCAACCCCCTGAGAGAGGGGTGAAGACAACAATAATATTTTGTGAAGTCAGTTAGACCAGATTACATGTGTCCAGTGGACATGAGTGCAAAATGGACAGCTATGTATGGGGCAAACATTTTTTGGGGGAACAGATTGCCCTTTTTTTAAGGTGACAGTGGGATGTTGGGGAAGGATAGCAGGTATATTTGGGGAGGTAGGCTTGATAGGAAGACAGACAAGACAGACAAGACAGCATACAGGGGTGGTATATGACACATGTGGGGGGTAAACACCTTGGATGGCAAGGGGTGTTTGGAAATCGGAAGCCCATGAGCCCCCAAATAGAAACACTGGGACTGAGATCCCCACCCATGGACAGTTACCACTGCACCTTCATGGCCCCAAAGGTGGCTGTGCTGGGGGCTGAGCAGCAGGGGCAGGCTGTCCCTCTAATTGGGCCTTATGGCCCTTAAGCTGGCATAGCAGATCTCCAAACTCCTTTTAGAGCTCACTATGCACCAAACCCTGGACCTGGCTTCGAGTGACAGGATCCTGTCCACACTCACTCCCGGGGGGACAAGCCCCATCTGCTGAGGTTGTTCCACCCAAAGGTGGTGCAGGACCAGAAGACATGGAGGTCCCAGGTGGGTCCCAGACATACTGGGGTCTGGTGTCATGGCCAGATGAGGTGGGCGAGGTGGGTTCACTGGGGCCGGCCTTCCCAAATGTGCTATGGTGTTACAGATTTAGAACATATGTGGGTAGTAATAGTAAAACAATCCAGCATGCATAGATATTCCTATTAACTCAAAACAACATATTTGGAGCAGTTGCACAGCAAACAGAACACATGCATATATGAAACCACAGTGGCCATTACAATGGCATGCAGGTTACACTGATAGCAAAACACCACCAATGATATTATTTTAACATGGTGCATTAATACTAACACATTTTAATATTTATTGAACAATAGGACATATGTCCCAACAGTAGGTTTTGTGTAAACATACCCATTGATCTGTGTGTTTAGATTATTATTACAGATATGGTGGGGGGGTGGAGATGCTAATTAACAACTTGTATATCCTTGCAGTACTCACAACTTCAATGATAATTGCTCTAATCTTTACTGTACATGTATTATTACAATACCCTATGGCCTTGGTTTGGCCAGGGGTATGTTTGTACACAGTGTATACTTCAAATGCCTTACAGCTAAATTCTAATTCTCTTACCTGGTAGACCTGTAGAAGGAATGTTTGCTAACACTACCTGACTTTCTACACATATTCCTAGATTCCTAGTTATAATTTTGCACATACCTCTCAAACTCTTAATGCAAACAATCTGTGCAAAGCTTGACAAACTGTGGGTACAAATAAAGACATATTTTAAATATTGCTCTTATAAACATTTAGAACATAGCTAGGTAACAGGATTTGTTTTAATATACATTTTATGATGGATCTTGAAGTCTGAAACTAAAATGTATGTCATTATTTAGTGACTACAATCCTGAGATCATCCCAGTGATTTGCCAGTAAAACAGAGGAACAGGCCAAAAATATGAGGCAAATATCTGGACATTCTGCAGAAATCTGTACAGTTGAGAGATATGATTATGCATACAGCTTACTGCCACTCCTGGGATTTGAACCATGGTTGCGTGTGGTAAAAATACAACAAATTGTGTTTTATCAGAGTGAGCTATTTAGAAAGTGCTGTTTTTCTTTCACTGTTTTCTGGCTAAGTCTCTCTTGGTTGTACAATCTGACCTTGTAATTACAACATTCTTATACAGACATTCCTAGACATATTTTTTATGTAGCACAGTGTGAGAAACAGTTGACACAACAGTACTATTCACATACCAGATCTTGATGAATGCAACATGTGAGGCCATACAATACCAGAGTAAACACAACCAGTCCAGGATTTAGAACCTTATTGCCAGGCAGTTACACTTTTATTTAAATATGACCTATAGGGCACTATTACTGTCATATTGTCTAGTTTATTCAGTGGAAACCATACAGATGTTGTATAGTGCCAGGTAACATTTTACTCCTTTATATTTATTTGGTATGCCTGCTACAAGCAGGATTGTTACTCACCAACCTTGCAATGCAGCCTTTGCAACCTGCTGGCATGGGCTTCCTGGTTCACAGCCCGCTCAGCTGCAGCTGCAGCTGTAATGAAAATAGAGAAACATTTATGCATACCTATCCATCACATACACAGGCTGGACTTTGGTAAACAGTTATTGCTATGAATATTTACACACTGCTGTGACATCTCCCCTGTCTCTTGCTTCTTGGACCCACATTTCCAAGAGCTCCCTCTTCCACCGTTTCAAGTTAGCATAATGGTGCTAGACCTGCTCACCAGTCTGAGGGATACCAGTGACACTGGTGAGATCACAAGGGAGACTTTACCAGGCTTTTGCTTTATATTGGGAGCCCTGGTACTGGTCCTGCAGCAGTCTCATGTCATGTTTTTGTAATAGGAGTCCTACCATGACCTTGGACTCCTGTATGCCCCAGCGCTGCACCCGGAAGCGCATGCCCTCTCCAACTCCTGCCATACTGCCTACAGTGGAGAGCTATAACCAGTTATGAGCTGTATTCCCACCTGTGGGTTTTAAATACAGCTGATTTCTCACCATTTGCCATGATTGGACAGTTCTGAAAATGCTGAGCTAAGCTAAGCTACGGGAAAACCTGCTTAGCTAAAGTTGGCAGTACTTAAAGGGGCCGGTTCAGCATTGCTTACAAATGAGCAAATCCACTTAGCTGGGCTATTCATTGCTTAGTATTCATATGTAAACAATGCTTACACCTGGTCAACATAGCTGTGCAATGCTTAGCATCGCTTATGTTTTATTATATTGGTCTACCACCTGTATGGGATTGATTTATCATTAATTACATAATATTAGATTTATTTACCTTCCCTGACATCCCCTAATGTGCTGTGATTAATTTATTCTTGTGTGACTATATTGTATGGGGCACTTGTGTTTATATGGGGGTTTCACTACTTTATTACACTGACACCTCACATCTGGGCCTAATAAACTACTCTGGTTGAGAAAAATCAGTTACTTAATATGCAAAAAGTAAAATGTTTAAAGTTTACACATACAAAATGGAAATGGCTTTGGTGAGGCTTGAACCATGAATGATTACATACAAGGTGTACAGTCTAATCACTACATTATTGCAATTATACTTATGCTGGATGTCTATTACTTTTTAACTTATCGTGCGGTTTCAGCTGGGCTAAGCATAGCTAAGCAATGGGCACACCCACTCAGCTATGCTTAAACATTATTGCATGTATAAAAAAAAGGTAGCCTTTAACACCAGATATACGAATAACAATAAATATATTATTGATATCATCAAGAAGAACTGGGGTGTACTATTAATAGATCAATATATCAGTAACATAGTAGGTGATAAACCAACATTTAGGTATAGAAACAGTAAGAATCTAAAGAGATTATTATGTTCTGAGAGAATTAATAGGGAGACCAATATTATTATGGGTAGATCGGTTTTCAAATATGGCACCTTTCCTTGTGAAAGGTGTAATATGTGTAAATATATTATTAGTGACCATCAGTTTCTTGTACCTGAACTTTACCATATATTTACGAGTGATTTCCATGCCACTTGTGAGACTAAGAATTTAATATACCTAGCCACATGTACAGAATGTGATGCATACTATGTAGGTCTAACATCTAGGAGGTTGAGAGATCGTATTTATAATCATATATATGATATAAGGAAGATGAACCTAACAAATGCTTTAGCTAAGCACATAGATGTACACCCTAATCATGCTTTTAAATTTAGGGTTTTACAAGTTATAAATACAAATAAGAGAGGGGGTGATGGACAGAATTACTTGGAAACAGCTGAGCTAAATTGGATTTTAAGACTGAATTCCCATATTCAACCAGGACTTAACCAGTCAGTTAGTATAAAACCCGTATTAGCAGCACGTAGATAGATATATTAAATTTAAGCTTTTTTAGTTAGTTATTTTATTTCTATATATGTATATATATGGCCATGGGACTATTTATTATGATGTTTTACACTGAATGATATTTTTATATATTTTTTATATAAATATATATATATATTTTATGTAGTTTATGGCGGTATATTTTTTATATAAATGTATTGTTGTTTATCATTAGTTAAATTGATTTTATACTATATTATATATTCTAGAACTGATGTGCTTCTAGTAGCTCTGGATGTTTTTGACATTTCATATATTCCTCACATTTTACATTTTACTTTTGATAGGTATATCCTCAGTTAAGTGTTATGTTTATATATACATATGCCTATATTTATATATTTATATATTAATTTATATGTATGATGATTTTGTGTAAATGTATTGGCATAAAGAAAGGGATTTATATATACATATATCTACTTCAGTAGTATTGAGCTCTACCACACCTTGTTGAGCTTGCTGAGTAGATTGGTTAATTGATCAATTGAATAAGTGTTTTATGAATTGATTAACTTGTTGGGCTAAGATATATAAAAGCATTTGTACTGAGTCTTTTTATAAACCTGAAGAAGCGTACCTGTTGTACGTGAAAGCGCTTGTTTTCTCAATGAATTCAGTTCATTTTACATCGTGGAGGTCTCCATTTGCTTTGTTCTGTGTATGTATAAAAAAATGTATTTGTTGTGTTTTTTTATTTGTACCCTTCAGAATATCCATGCTAATGCTGAACCTGTTATGCTATCAACTTTCTGCTTTGTGGGACATTTGTCCCTTATGGCTTAGTCCACATTCCTTACTCTGACGGGTTGGGAGGGATGCGTTATGTGCTTATGCTAAATCTGTTATTCTAACTAGTTTTGTCTTGGTAGGGAAGATTGTCCCCTATGGCTTTGACCAGATTTCTTACCCTGACAGTTTGGGAGTGTTATGAGTGTTCTCTCTCATATTTAAATTGCCGAATGGCAATTCTGGAGTGTAGGGGACATGTGTATTGTTAGAGCTCTGCTCTCAGACACACTCCCTGAGCTCATATATGGAACCATGTTCATTTTACAGCACGGCAGTACGCCTTCATACATATGCATGGTGCACTGCCGTGCTGAACAGGAACGGTTCCTGCCGTATAGGAATAACTTATTCCTGCACAGCTGCTTGCTGAATATGGGGTGTTGTCTTAAAAGACATTATGGACAAAATTTTCAGTTTTAATAGACTGGAAGAGCACACAAATAATGTAAATGCTGTTTTCAATAACCAATACAGTTTAACTTTAAAATAAATGATTTACAGACTTGAAAAAAAATTGTTTAAGTTAAAAAGTATTCAAACTGAAAATGAGTACCTAAGAGAGTGTGTTAAACTTAAAATAGTCCCTCGGGGGCTGAGGATGTTCAAGTTTCCTTTTGGATTGCAGTACACCTATGATATCATAGACAAATTTATTTGTTTTCTCAACCATTGTGGTTTTGAACTAATGTCTAAAAATATAAAAAGTAATAAAGTTTTATTGGGAAACGTGGGGAATGAGGTTGATGTTTTGAATCAAGAGATAATTAACGACTTACTATTTCATGATCATGAGGTTTTATATAAACAAATAAGAAATGTAATAATGTTTTTTTTTTTTTTTTTTTTAAGTAGAAGAAGTTAGATAGGGTCTTCAAGCAATATAAACATAAAAGGGCTTACACAATTCCAAGTAAAAAACAATTGAATAAGGACAGGGGTTATAATGGCCTGCTGGAGGGCCAAGACAACTGCCAGTCACCTGATAGAGAAACAGGAGTCCCTAGACTATAGGTGGGGGGAGAATTAGATGAATTAGATTATTTTTTCTGAGGGAACTCAGTGTTTTCAAAAAGTATGGAGGTTGGAACGACTTGCCAAGAAGTTGCAATTAACCTGTAGACTCAGATCAACAGTTTTACAGTAAGAGAAGGTGGAATTATTACACCCAAGGGCCAAGGATGAGGAGATAATTTTTTGAATGATGGACTTATTGGTGTATATAAGGAATTTAAAATGTACAATTATGCAGGGCTTGAACTATTTAAGGAACATTTTTCATTGTTCACAAAGGGGTTTAAATTTGTGCCCACCAGTCCAGTGAATATAGCAGATTCCTTTATTGAATTCAAGTTGTTCCTAAGGAAGTTAAACTTTAATATTTATTTTAAAGAACAAAACAAGCAAAGTGAGACACCAAGGAGTACCTTCAGTTTAAAAAGAAACAACACTTTCAATCCCCAATACATCCTTTGTTGCAGGTATTCAAATGGGCGAATGGATTATATGTATAAGATGGATGCTGAAGATAGGAAAAGGTGGCACAATTTAACCAGCCAAGAAAAGGAAATTTTAAAAACTATAAGAGGAAGTAAAGAATTGAGGGTGATGAAACCCGATAAGGGTGGGGGGATAGTTATCTTTAGAGCAGCGGACTATAAGAATAAGATGACTAGTCTATTGTATAACTTAGACACGTATTCCCCCATCTCTAACAACGAGATCACTATAGCATACCAGAGATTGGATTCTTATTTTGAAGAATATTTGTAGGAAAATTGAATTGATTTAGATACATATAGATTTTTACAACAAAAAAACCCTCAGGTATACTGAATATTTTTGGTATACCAAAAGTCCACAAGAATATTGAAAAACCTCATTTGAGAGCCATAGTGGTGAGTAGGGGGAAGTAAAACCCACCCCATGGCTATACTGGTAGACAAATGGACCAAAGAAGTTGTTCAAAAGACATCTCACCTGTTGAAAGATTTATGGGAATATTTGGGTAAGGTTAAACAGGATTTGTGGAAAGAGGGACTTGTTTTCCTTACCACTGATGTAGTGGATCTTTTTACCAGTATCCCAAAAGTTAAGGGAGTGGCATATTTTCAAAATATGTTACAACTTTTTTCTTCTCTCACTAATGAACAAATTAACTTAGTGGTAGAATTAATGGAATTAATTCTAGAAAACAACTTCCTTCATTTTGAAGGTGAATTCTACCAGCAGACCAAGAGGGTTACTATGGGGGTGACTTGTTCCCCCACATCTGCTAATATTGTCATGTTGGGATGGGAAAGGGAGTTTCTTTTCTCTAGACAATTCTCCAAGTATTTGCATTTTTACATTAGGTTCCCAGTCAATTACTTCATTTTGTGGGATGGGACAGTTGACCAAATTGGTGAATTTCTTAATTATCTCAATGGGTTTGTGGATATTTGAAATTCACACATTCCTGGGACTTAGAAAGAATCAACTATCTTGACACAATGATCTCACAAAATGGAAGAGAGTTTAAATCAAACATTTTCAGAAAGAAACCTTTTGTAATGCATATTTAAATTATAGTAGCAACCATCCCTATGATCAGAAAAATGCCTGGTGAAAGGGCAAGCCATATGAGTGGCAAGAATGACCTCTAAGGCAGACGAATTAGATCATGAATTTGATATATTAAAGAATATGTTTCTGGAGAGAGATTACCCCTTGGGTATGGTAGATAAGATTTTTAGGGAAGTTAAGGAAGGGTGGGGTACAAGATACTATCCACTTTTAGGTAGAAACATAGAAAAGGAGAAAGGGGCTTAGGTGAAAAATAATTTTGAAAAGGCACTGGTTCTAGAACACAATGGATATTGCCAGGATATTAGGAAGCTAGTAGCTAAGAACGGGAGCATCTTTAGGGTGCACAAGGAAATTAATGAATTAGTAGGATCAGAGCCTGTTTTTGTTTTTAAGACTGGAAAACACTTTAAGCAAATATTAGAAAATTAATCGGGAATGGACAAGGCTAACAACAAAGACACACTGCCATGTGGAAGCTGCACTCAGTCCAGGTATATTTGTAAAGAAAAAACATTAGTTTTGGATAATGTTTTACATAAAGTGACATTTGTGAATGGCAATTGTGCAACTAATAAAATAGTGTATTTAGCAAAATGTGAGGAATGACAGGATTTTACATAGGAAAGAGAGAGAGCATTACAATCAAGACTTTATGAACATCTATATGAAATTATTAAGAAAAAGGACACAAATGCACTTCATAGGCACTTACTGGTTTGCCCTAAATTATTTTGGAAAAGATTAAAATTCATCCAAGGGGAGATGACTGGCAGCGAATGCTTCTGAAAAGGGAGTTAGTATGGCAGTTACAACTGAATGCTACATCCCCTCAGGGCTGAATGACCAGGTGTCCATTGGACCTATCTTAAAGGAATGAGCAGATATTTTATGTTGAAATTTGGTGATGATGCCTTTAAAAATTGATGAGAAGTAATCAACTTTGATTGTTTGGAGATGTGTAAAGTATTAACATTTTAACATTTTAGTATAAAAGAAGAATGATTTGGAAATGTATTTATCTGATGAAGTCTCCTCAGAAGATGAAAGCGTTTATGAAATTGTGTTTTTTATTAAAAGTTTGTTTTATTGATTCATACTACAGGAATCCTGTTTTGTGCTTTTAATTGGTGTTGGCAAGTTGTTTTCTGACTACTTTTTTAGGTAACTAAGGGAATGATTTTTTTAGCTGCAATAAATATCAGAATTGTCTAGATATAGTAAAGCCTTGCTGAGTTTAATTCTGGTGTCTGCCAAAAAAGCATAGGAGCAAATTACATTGGAAAAATATTAATCTTGGGAACAATGCATGCAGAACAATGTTTTGGAGGAGGAATGACATTTAAGAGAAGACAGTAACTGAATGAACTATGTAATGTTTGATTAACAACGACTGTACAGAAGATTATACACGATGTATAATGTTTGCAGCTAAAAATATGTCAATATGGTTTGTTTACATTTACATAAATGTATGACTGCGTATGTCAAAAGTAATAATTCAGTAAAGATGTTTCCTGTTTGAAAAAATAGAACTTTTGAATTTTTTCATTTATTATAGGTTCATAGGTGTTTACTAGGCTAATGGCCACAAGGCTTTTTTTAAGCCTAGCCATGCATCCCAAATTGCTGACAACTTCAAATACCATTGATAAGTGTAAGCAGTGTCTTGGGAGATGAAACATTTACAAGCAAGGGCCTGGGAGATGAACTGTTTGCTGGCTGCTTGTGTCCATTAGAGAAAAATGAGCTAAACCAGGGATGGATTTCCAATTCACCATCCAACTGTCCAAGTTACACTTGAACTGAGTTAGAGAGGAGCTCTGCTTCACATGGGTGGGGAGCCTGTTCCAGAGAACAGGTAGTCTGTGTGATACCTACCTGTCTCTCCACCAGATCCTATTTATATCACAAGCAAGGTTTAAGTTTTTAGAACAGGTAATACAGGTGCTGTTTTTTGTGGATATGCAGGAGGTCCATCAGAATAGGATCTGACAATGCCTTGGATGCCAGGCATAGATCACCCTTAAACAGCCATTAGGAGATTGAATACAAGGATAGTGCTTTGAGGCGGTCTGCACAGGACATGTTACTCATGCCCTGTATTCTTTTAGTGAACAACCTCTGTGGCTGTTCTAGTACGTGGATATTCCTGGTTAAATATATACCAAAGGGGGAATTGTACTCAATGATACATCTAATGAATGCCAAATACAGTGGAATACTGAATTCCTTGGACCTAGATATCATAGCTTTGTTTATAAGTTGCACAATATAGAATGATTTCCTCAGTACTGTAGACATGTGATGGTCAAAGGCTAGATTACTGTGTCTGTGTAGTACCCACATCCCTGATTAATGGGGTGACTCTTTGGGGTGTGTTGTCAATATGATAGTTACCAGGGGTGGGTGACTTACCAAAGGATACTATTATGCATTTATTGGCATTTAGTTTTAGTCCATGGCTCTGACACATGTTGTTTGTGCCAGACCTTCATGGAGAACATGTGTGTCAGTGGGGGATTCAATGACTGCTCCTGATTTGCAATCATCTCCAAATTTAGTCAGTGAGAGGCCACTGACATTGGCCATGACTTCAGAGAAGTAAATGCCAAAAAAGGGCAGTCCCAGGCTCAATCCCTGAGGGACTTAACTTGTGTTTGGCCTCTTTGTAGAAGTGGACTTTCCAATTCTAACTTCATGGGTCCTGTGTTGGAGCCAGCTGGCTATCCATCAGCTGACAAAAGGGTTTGTACCCAACCTCTTGAGTTTGTCAACAGCACCCAAGTGGGGTGTTGTCAAATGTCTTGGCCAGGTCAAGGTAGGCATTGTGAACTATTTTACCCTCATCCATTGCTTTGGTGACCTTCTCAAAGAAGTCCACCAGGGTGAGTAGGCATCACCTGCCCTTGATGAATCTAAATTGGGTTGGGTCCAGTGTTTGGAGGGTTACTATGTCATTATTCATCATTTCCATGATAATTCTTTCCATGGCTTTGCATATATGACTAATAAGACTTACAGATTAGCAGCTTCCAAGGTCTGTAGGTAGACCACCTTTGTGCAGAGGGATGACTATTGTTGTTCTCCATTCTTGAGGCACAAGCCTGTTTGGAGGCTACAATTAAATACCAGAGGGCCTGATAGGTCATATTTCATGCTATTTTAGAAGGCATCATGGAATATTGTTTGGGCTCACTGATGTAGTATTCTTGGCCTTAGAATGAGCATTAAGGACCTGTTCCCTAGTGATAGCAAGGGGAGTTATATTTGATGATATTTCCTGAGGGAAGGTTGAGGGGGAGAAAGGGGTAAAATTGGACCCAAATTTGCTGGCAGTAGGTTGTTATATCTCCTGGCTTAGTCTAGGTGGTTCCATTAACAATGAGCTCTTCACACAATTGTGTATTGCCTTTGAGGTTGCGGACATAGATGAAGAATGCCCTGTGGTTGTTATTGGCCTGGGAGGCCAAATTTACCTCAAATTTGGCTTTGGTAGACTTTATTTGTCCTCTGAGTTGTTTGTTTAGTTTGATGAGAGAGTTTATATCCAGCTGGGTGCTGCACCTTCTAATTTTGCCATGATTTTATTCCTTCTGTTATACAGCCTATTGATTTTGTGATTCCACCAGGGTGGCTTATTATCTTTTGCTTTAAAAAATGTTCAGGACAAACAATTTAACAAAAGATAGATAGCAGCAGCACATAAATGCACACTAGAATGGATCACAGTAATTGTAGAGAGAGACAGGTTAAAACAGAAAGACTTGAAAGAACAAATAAATAACACTTGTTCTAAAAAATCCTCTCTTGCTGGTCCAAAATGCATTGATACTTTTTTAATGCACATAAAAGAGAAATTAAATAAGTATGAGTCTGAGATAATGGAAAGAAAAAAAAGTTATACCCAACAGGGATCTCTGTGAAATAGTACAACTTTCACCTCGAGAGCCAATCAGAAGTGAGCTAGGAGCCATGTGAGGTTTCAAGATGGAGACAGATCCAGCTACAGTCATGGCAGTTGTCAGCATCACAAGGAAGAGACACCTCGTTTGAAGGGGATATTAATGAACAAGACAGCTTTCCATTACATCCAATGGCCCAAAATACTGAAGATTTTAATCAGAGGTTTCAGAATGGTGCCCAGAATTCATGGAGGGGCTTCCAGGTTCAGAAATGGCAGCGTGTGCAAGGTAATTGGGCTGAGAGAGACTTTCAGCCTTTTTGACAACCTAAGAGAGGCAAATGGTAAGCGTTTAGCCTCTAAACCATTTTTGGACAAAAATAAATATGTTGTTAATTTATCAGGAGAAGTTTTATCTCAAGAAGACATGGCAGTACTTAACTGTGGACTGAAATTTATATCAACTGTTTTGCCTCATTTGCATGATGTTAAATGTGACAATTTTAAACTAGTTAGAAAGTTACATCTTGAGTATTTTTTTAATAACTCATGTTATGTAAATGTTAATAATAATAGGGAACAAAATGAGTTAATTGATAGTGATGAAGGTGATGCCAGTGATGCTAGCTTTTATTCTTCTCAGTCTACGGAAGATGTTAATGCTTATTGCCTGTTGGATACTAGTCATATTAATATTGAGTAAATTCATGCCTCCGTTTACCCATGAAGGGCTTAAACATTTTTCATCTATGTTAAATTTTGTTATAGAGATGGAATTTAAGGTATTTCAACAGCATAAGAAAGATTTGAGGTATAATTTAACAAAAAAAGGAATAATATGCATTGAAATCTTTGAATGAATGTAAAAAGTTGGTGTTTAAACCTGCTGATAAGGGAAATAAATTAGCAGTCATGAGTTATGTGCAATATTTAGATGTGTGTTATCAGCATTTGCTCAATGCAGGGGTTTATTGTGTAGTTGATTTCATTGTATATAATACAACGTTGAAGGAATATGATGACCATATTTTTAAAGGCTATAGGGTGGGGTATTTTTCTAAAATAGACCTTGAGAAAAAGTTCAGTAGGGATGACTGTAGTATGGCATATTTTTGTTGCCTACCAAAAATCCATAAAGATATGGTTAACCCTCCAGGTCTACCCATTGTTACAGCTACTAATTATTTCTTACACAATTTGGGAATTTTTCTGCACTCTCTTTTACTTACAAAAGTGGTATGTCTGTCTTCTTATATATAAAAGATGTGTTTGATTTTTTAAAGAAAATTTCAGATGTGCAACGGAACAATAATATATTTTGTATAACAGTGGATGTTCGTAGTTTATACACTAGTATAAAACACAATTTTGGCATTAAAGCCGTATGTTTTTTTCTGGGGAATAGCCCTAAAGCTCACTACATTTCAGAATTGATTCATTTTTGCTTAAATAATAATTATTTTGAGTTTAATAGACAGATATAGCATCAAAAGCAATGTACTACTATGGAGGCAGTCTTCGCGCCCATGTACGCTAACCTGTGTATGGGCTTATTTGCAAATGATATTATTTATCCTACAGAGTTTTTTTGTCATCATGTCATTAAATACTATAGGTTTATTTATGACCTCATTTTTTTGTGTGATAGAGACCGTGAAAGTGTAGAAATGTTTGTTTCCATTTACAATGCAATATGTTCAATTTAACATTTGATGGACTCCAAGTAGGTACTACAGTACCTTTTTTGGATGTGTTATTGGATATTGTTCCTGGAAGGGGTCTTAGGACCTCAGTTCAAAGGAAGTTTCAGGAGGGGATATATTATTTAACAGCTCATAGTTGTCATAAACCCCACATTATACAGAATTTATCCTATGGGGAATTTTAAATAACTGATCAATTGTGTAATAATCAGACAGATTTTATGGAAGAAATTAATAATACATTAAAAATGTTTATAGATAAAGATTATAATGTAGATAGGTTGTATGAACATCTTGACACTGCGATAAACTTACCTAATACTAAACATTGGGGAAATGGTATAAATAATAATAAATCCAAAGATACAGAAAGAATGTACTTTGTTACTACCTATAGTGTTTTTAGTTCTCAGCTGATAGATTTAGTTAAATTTTATCGGTCTTATCTGGAATTTATCAAGGATTTTTCAGAATGGGGGTGTGGGGTACCACAGATATCTTATAAAAGAGGTAAAAGTATGAAGGACTTTTTAGTTCATGGCAGATTTGTGGCCCCAGTGGATAATATTACAAGTGCCCCTTGCACTTAAGGTACAAAAAGTTGTGGAAAGTGCAATTGTTGTAAATATATAGTTAACCATTTCCCTGTAATTAATTGTATAAGATATCAGACTAGGGGGGTGTTTAATTGTGAAACTCAGGGCATTTTATATGCCCTTAGTTGTCCTTGCCATACGTTTTATGTGGCGGAAAGTAAAAGACCATTTAAGGACAGACTTTTGGAACATATATGTGATATAAGCAATGGGAGAGTGGAAAGCCCTATAGCAAAACATTTTAAATATTGCCATCAGGGTAAAGAGGAAGGTTTACAAGCTACTATATTAGAACATGTTAAATAGGATTTTTATGATGAAACTCAAGTGAAAAACAGATTATTATATAAGGAATCAGTATACATTTTAAAGTATACTTTAGCTCCACATGGGTTAAACTTAGAATGTAACTGGAGAGTTTTCATTTAATTGTGTAGAATTCTTTTATTGTGTAATTGTTTAATGAGACAATTATGGCATGATTTTAGTATATTTAAGGCAGGTGTATTTTTTACTTGTTCATGCTCCTTAAAAACTGTGTAGTCGAGACATTAGAGAAAATAAAACTTCTTTGGATACTGGTTGGTCGTTGGTTATTTTTCTGCTGCTTTTCTTGTGGTTTTGCCTGGCTTGTTATTTGGGTTACTTCTGTACTTCTTCTTGGTGGGTACAACTGCCTCAGTGCAGCTGTTAACATGCTTGTATGCAGTTTCTGTGAACAGTTGCATACAGGCAGCAGTGTTCTCAGTGTTTATGGGAGACTGAAATTTTGTCAGGTTATCACTTGATAGCAGAATGTTATCTTTAGAGTGGTTCCTGAATATTCCAGGATTAGCTGGGGTTCCATGTTTTATTTTTACTTCAAAGGAGACCATTTGTGGTCTGACCTTACCAGAGAAGACATTACACTAGGGGGTATGCAGCACTCTGCCATAGTAGTGAGGACCAGACCCAGTATTGTTGCACCTCTAATCAATGTATTGACAGTCTGGTCCAAGGAGTCTGTGTTTAAAAAATCCAGGAATCTCTCTACCTGTACGTTTGGTGTCATATATGATTCCCAGTTTATGGTGGGGTAATTAAAGTCACCCATGAATATGGGATTGGATTGGATGGTAAGTGTTTCCAGTAAGTTTAAATACATGGTATGGGTTTCTTGGGTTCTAGAGGAGACCTATAGCTTGCAAGGAGTGGTAATGGATTTTGCCTATGGTGATTTGAACTTGGAGAAGGTCAAGTGCGTTGCTCTGTTTGACCAGATTTGAGGTATATTTATTTTTATGTGAATCGATACACCTCCACCTTTAGTCCCTGTCTGTGTAGTAGCTAGTCTAAAGGTGTGAAAGGCATTATAACCTTGCACTGTCAATGTGCTGTCAATGGCTTTAAACCATGTCTCAGTGACCCCACAGACATCAGCATTCTCTAGGGTGAAGAGAGCTTCTAGGGAGTGGAATTTTTTGATTAGACTCCTAGCACTGAGTAGTAACACCTTTAGATTTTCTTGGTTTTGATTTGCTCTGTTGGAAGTTCATTCAGTTTGGCATTGCCTAAAAAAGGCAGTATAGTTGAGGACAAAGTTTTAACTAATATTAGAAATCCTAGAGGGAAGAGGTGCAGACCATCCTTGGCAAAGCAGCTTGATTTGTTCATCATCTCCTTCCATGTTGGCAAATATTGCATCCCCCTTAGAATGACAGTAGAAATCGAGCTAATTATTAAAGTCAGTGATCTTTTGTATTGTGGCATCATCCTTGTAGAAGGTAAAATGCTGCTCAGTGCTAGGCTCATACCAGCCTGGAAGACACATTCCAAGATCTCTATAGTGTCTGTCTTCATATATTCTATGGAGGTATGTCTTAGATCATTTACACCCACATGGGCTATGACTGAGTCATACTGGTACTTATGACCTAAGTGAAAGTGTAATATAGCGGATCCTGGCCCCCTAATAAGCAACTGGCTGATTTTTCTCCTTACTCAGCTTGTGAGAGGGACATCAGTGTGTCTCACAAAGGAGTTTCCAATGACCTGAATGTTGGATTGTGTGTTGGCTTGTCTTATAGGCTTAGAAGTAGAGGCATCATAAGATGTGGCTGTACGTGTTGATGTGGATGTTGTTTTGGAAGCATTCAGAGCTACTGAGTGTATTTCTTGTGCATACTTCATCTCGGAGATCTTTGAGGTTTAGGAAGGTTACATTTAAGTGCCTCAGCATATGTGGGACTATGTGTCTGCTTTGAATTGTGTGTGATGGGTGCAGTGTGTGCGCATTACTGACAACATTATTGATATTAGGAGTGCTTTTATGTGAGAGCTTTGCCTCCACTGACACTGTATAAATACATCTCATACATTTCATATCAGTTTGTTTGAGAAGTAACTGTCAGTAAACATGAGGCAATTTCTGTATTATCTCACAATGCCCATATCAATCAAGCTGCTAACAGAGATTGTTTTAGAGAAAATATAAAGTAATGTCAGGAGTATCCAGTTGGTAACTCTGGGGGCAGTGCTTGTCATTGCAAGCTAGTTGTCCTGTGTGCAACTAGGTATTGGTGAAATTTCAATTGTGCTTTTAGAGGAAAACTGTCAGCTCAAGGTGTCTACATCTCTGCAGGGTATTGCCAATCACTTGAGGGGAAACTAATAAGTAGACTGATGATATATGGATGACATATTTAGGTAGATATTCTGAATTTAGAAGCAAATCAAGCAGTACTTCTTGAAAAGAAAGCATTAGTTTGTCAAAAATGATAAAAAGAGGAGAGTCGCCTGAATGGCTACTGCCTGGCTACTACTAGTGCTGGTCTCACCACAGCTTTGCACTGCTGGGATACAATGCTCCTCTTCTTCTCTCACCAGAAGCAAAATAGTAGCACCGATCCCAAGATGGGAAGCAGGTCACAGGCTGTTTGGTGATCCACAGTATTTTTCCAGATGATGCAAGGGTATGTAACAGGTTTGTATAGCAACCAGACCAATCAGGAATGTCAAACACAGATACTCACTGCCCAACCAGAACCAGTCAGAAATCAATGCACTCTACTCCTTCTCTTACCAGGAGCAAAATATAAGCATCAATTCCAAGCTAGCAGGTAGGAAGCAGTTATTAGGCTTTCTGGTAATCAGCAGTCTCTAGGAAATAATGTCCCTGTGCTCCTTCTCTTGCCAATAGCAAAACAGAAGCACTTATCCCACAATGACTGTTGAGATGCAGAAGACATGCAATAGGTTGATTAGACACTCTGTAAATTGTAACACATCCATAGCATATGAATATGCAGCCAGTATTAAACCTGACTGAAAACACCAAAGGCTTACTTAGTGTCAACCATATACTCAGGTATAAGAAAAATGAACTAGTTGCTTGAATAAAAGCACCACCAATGAAAAAATTTCAAATAAATATATTTTATGACCATGAAAAAACAGCATATAATGGTTAAGGTTATTTCATCCCTCCAAGCATGAACTTCATCAGAACTGTTAAATTAAATCAATAAAACCTTTATGTAATTTAAATGATCAGGTGATATAAAATAATTTAGAATTTAAAAAAAATCTGTGAAGCCTTCTTAAAATCCTGTGTACAGTGTTACATTTCAAAATGGTAAGAAACAAAAGGAACCACGTCCAAGGCTCTAGGCAGAAACTTTTAATCCAAATGCATCCAAATTCACCAACTAAGCGCTTTCACCATAACAAATGGCTTCTTCAGAGTGAGTGAAAAGCATCCATACCTTACATTAAATATTCAACCAATTATTCAATCATCCAATGAGAAACATTATTGAGCAATTATACAATAATTACAAAAGTTTAAACAACTGAATGTGTCCACGCACAGTAGAAAAAATATGTTATACATACCCTAACAAAATAATAGTTAGAAAAGCATCCCGTCTATAATTATAATGATATATCTCAAAAATCCACTAGAAAAACATTTAAATAAAATGCTAATAAAAAAGTTTTTAAAATAATTATGTTAAAACTATAAACAACTTAATGAAACAAGTGTGTAGAAAATACATAAAGTTTACCTATTGAAACTAAATTCTGTTGGCCCTATCCTTCAAAACAGGCTTTAAGGAGATGTGTTCATTCAGGCCTGGTGGAGTAGTAGCATCCAATGTTATTTGCCATCTATATTCTAATAATTCCACCCTCAACCTGACATCACCACCCCCTTCAAAACTTCCTACTCTATCGATCACAAAGAAAATAAATTTCCTAAAGTCCATACAGTGTGTACTATGCATATACAATGCATTGTGTATGTCATGATTTTTAATTCCCCTCAGATGTTCTGCAATCCTGTCCTTTAACCTACGGACAGTTTTGCCCACATAGAATGCATTGCAGCTAACACAGGTGGCAATGTATACCAAATTCTGTGTGTTGCAACTGCACCTACCAGGGCACCCAATGGTCTTAAAATAGTTAGTCACTACATAAGGTCCTTCATTAATGAACCTACAAAATTTACAAGTTCCACACTTGTACATCCTGGAACATTTGTATATAATTCTATTTCCTTCCAAGATTTTTTTGATGTTCTTCCCCCTTGAGTATATTATTTTGGGGAAACTTCCTAAATCATTCCTCAAAGTTTCATTAAATATTATGTCCCATATTTTGTTCACCACTTCAACAACACCAGATGTTTGACTATTGTATCTCAAAAGTAATGCCTTGCCTTCAAAGGTGTTGTCCTTCTCCACCATGTCTGTATTGTTACCCCTTAAAATGGGTTGATATCTACTCCTTCTTTTTCCCAAAACTTCGTTTCTTATTTTTAACAACAACTTTAATGGATATCCCCTGTCTAAAAAGAAGCCAATTAAGGTATACTCTTCCTTATTACAAGTGTCATTGTCACTCACTAGTCTAGAAAGTCTTACCATTTGGCCCTTTACTATTCCTCTTTTTTGATGTTGAGGATGGCAACTATTATAATGTAACAGGGAATTACTGTGAGACTTCTTCCTAAATATGTTGCTATGTAAAATGTTTTCTGATTTGGTCAGTTTAATATCCAAAAATTCTATCTCATTATTGTTCCATTTACTAGTAAATTTGAAAAAAGTAGTGGTACTGTTTAAGTATTCATCAAAAGACTTGGCATCATCCTCACTTCCCTTCTACAAAATTAGTATGTCATCTAGAAATCTGTTATAAAGAGCTATTCTGTCTTTATATGGTGACCCAAATACATATATTTCTTCCCAATATAGAAGAACTAGGTTGGCAAATCCAGGGGCACATTTTGCCCCCATAGCCACACCTGAAATATGCTGAAACAATTCACATTCAAATGTTACAAAATTGCTCTTCAACACCATTTCCATGCTTGTTGTCATCATATTTATTTTGGCAGCATTTAATTTACCACTTTTTACCAAACTTTGGGTGAAATATTCAACCCCCATATCTTATGGAATTACAGTAAATAAGTTGATGACATCTATAGTTAGGAAGGACCATTCTGTACCATGATCTGATATCTTATCAAGTCTTTGGAGGCAATGCCAAGAATCTTTCAAAATGTGTGGAATCTCAGCCACAACCTTCTGAATCTCTTCATCCACAAAGGCAGCCAAGGGTTCAGTCTTGGAACCCTGGGATGAAACTATAGCTCTAAAAGGGGCTAGTGCCCTTGTGTATTTTCGGGATACCAGAAATAACAGGTGTGACTGGGCATTCCACATTTAAAAAATTAAATTCTGTCTCAGTAAGTGCTCCTTGGAATAAAGCATTAAGTAAGAATAAATCAATTTTACGGTATGCTATATGCAACTCGTTGATAGAAATCCTTTGATAAGTGGTGTGGTCATCCAGTATTTCCTGCATTTTAGTTATGTAATCAAATTTGGACATATTCACCACAACACCACCCTTATTGGGTTTCATAATTCTCAACTCTTTGTTTTCTGCTAACTCAAACAAGGCATCCTTCTCTTGTGTAAACAAATTAGAATCATAATTTGCCCCCCATTTAGTATTAATTATGTTCTTAATTCCCTTCAAACATAATTTTTCAAATATAGCCACATCCTTGTTGCATGGGGGGTACAAAAACACTTTTCCTTTTTAAACACCCATCACTGTTTTGATGACAAACAATATTAGGATTGTCCTTGAAAAAAAGGGCCAAATTAAGCTGTCTCACAAACATTTTGACATTAGTCAATACAGCCACCATATTTTTTCTGAAGTTAGGTACAAATGAAAAACCTTTTGACAATACTTCATGGTGGGCTTCTTTAATATCAAAGGCACTATAATTATAAACTTTGAAGTTGGATTTGGTGAAGATTAAAACCTTTTGACAATACTTCATGGTGGGCTTCTTTAATATCAAAGGCACTATAATTACAAACTTTGAAGTTGGATTTGGTGAAGATTTTACACTGTGACAACAAGTTCTCATTGTTTAAACATACTTCTACATCACATACAGTAGTAATGGAAATATCTGGTAAAACTTCATCACATGCTACATAGTCAAAAGTTATATCAGTCACTTAATATCTCCTCCTGTTGTTGTTGCAGTTGTGCCATTGTTTGTTCTAACGGTTGTTCGCCCGTCTCTGTCCCTGATATTTCGTATCCCGAACATAGTGCTGGGTGGTTGAATTCCCCTCCCTTTTGTTCTGTAGCCGAGCTGATCTCCTTAACGGTAGGTATTCGTCTAAAAAACCCCGGATGTTGTCTCTCCATTATGCAGCCCACCATCACCACTATCATAGTCATCATTAACAATTATGGCACTTTCAATATGATTTCCATGACTGTGTTTAACAACTCTATAAGCCCGGTTGTTTTTGTAGTCCTCCATATCCCTAGCTAACTTCTTGGTTTTTATTTGCATACTTTTTTCTACATATTTTTCAATATTGTTTAAAACATCCCTATATCTTTGTACATTTTGACAAAACAACAAGTCCCCCACAATGCGTTCATTCAGTTTAACAATTTCCTTCTCAAGCGTATTTATCTTACTTACATTGTTTTTTACAATTATGTCCAACATTTGCAGACCCATCTTGTTAAAAAGATCTAAAAGTTCCTTGTAGGCTTGTCTCCCTTGTTCTATACCATTGGGAAGTTTCCAGATCCTAAGTCCCTTGGGGACCTGTTGTAAAGTGATAGATTTGACCAAAAATGAATTGTCCAACTGTAGCGCCCTGTATTTTCTACACTTAGTCCTAAATAGTTCTATTTGTTGTTTAACAGTCAGTTCCAAAGCTTTACCTTCCTTCGAAGCAATAAAATCAAAATTAGGGCCTTGAAACCATTGTTTAAAATCCTCACCAATGTAGTTGTTACCATTGCTGTGCCTTGTTTCGCCTCTCACATTTATGCCCCGGTTGTTGTCAGATGATCAGTCTTCACTTCGCTCACCCGGCTCTCGCCTGTTGTTGTTAGGTCTTAGGTCTTCACCTCTAGAAGTATTAGAATTGCTGTTAACACCAACCGGTATGTTGTTGCCTCGATAGGCGTGAGTGGCGAATGCAGGGTAAACAAATCAACCTGCGAGTCCGTTAGCATCACCGGACTAGTGCGTGGAACATCTCGTTCAGTCAAGAGTGACGTCAATCTCTTGACTGCAGCTGTTAACGCAACAACAGCTGCTTCCATGTATATATATATATATATATATATATATATATATATATACACATATATATATAAAATAAATATCAAAATAAAATGAAAAACTGGTCCAAAAAGAATACCCACTGGGTACAAAACTAGTAAGAAATAAAAGGAACCACGTCCAAGGCTCCAGGCAGAAACTTTTAATCCAAATGCATCCAAATTCACCAACTAAGCACTTTCACCTTAACAAATGGCTTCTTCAGAGTGAGTGAAAAGTATCCATACCTTACATTAAATACTCAACCAATCATTCAATCCTCCAATGAGAAACATTATTGAGCAATTATACAATAATTACAAAAGTTTAAACAACTGAATGTGTCCAAGCACAGTAGAAAAAATATGTTATACATACCCTAACAAAAAAATAGAAAAGCATCCTGTCTATAATTATAATGATATCTCTCAAATATCCACTAGAAAAACATTTAAATAAAATGCTAATAAAAAAGTTTTTAAAATAATTATGTTGAAACTGTAAACAACTTAATGAAACAAGTGTGTAGAAAATACATAATGTTCACCTATTGAAACTAAATTCTGTTGGCCCTATCCTTCAAAACAGGCTTTAAGGGGATGTGTTCATTCAGGCCTGGTGGAGTAGTAGCATACATACAATGTTATTTACCATAGTCCAATAAATCCCACCCCTCAACTTGACATCACCACCCCTTTCAGACTTTCTCTCTCTACTCGATCACAAAGAAAATGTTTCATTAAATATTATGTCCCATATTTTGTTCACCACTTCAACAACACCAGACGTTTGACTATTGTATCTAAATGGGTTGATATCTACTCCTCCTTTTTCCCAAAACTTTGTTTCTTATTTTTAACAACTTTAATGGATATCCCCTGTCTAAAAAGATTTCTAGATAACATACTAATTTTGTGGAAGGGAAGTGAGGATGATGCCAAGACTTTTGTTGAATACTTAAATAGCACCACTACTTTTTTCAAATTTACTAGTAAATGGAACAATAATGAGATAGAATTTTTGGATATTAAACTGACCAAATCAGAAAACATTTTACATAGCAATATATTTAGGAAGAAGTCTCACAGTAATTCCCTGTTACATTATAATAGTTGCCATCCTCAACATCAAAAAAGAGGAATAGTAAAGGGCCAGATGGTAAGACTTTCTAGACTAGTGAGTGACGATGACACTTGTAATAAGGAAGTGTATACCTTAATTGGCTTCATTTTATTGTATACAAATGTTCCAGGATGTACAAATGTGGAACTTGTAAATTTTGTAGGTTCATTAATGAAGGACCTTATGTAGTGGTGACTAACTATGTTAAGACCATTGGGTGCCCTGTAGGTGCAGTTGCAATAGTTCTAACTATTTTTTTGTCAGGGTATGTATAACATATTTTTTCTACTGTGTGTAGACACATTCAGTTGTTTAAACTTTTGTAATTATTGTATAATTGCTCAATAATGTTTCTCATTGGATGATTGAATGATTGGTTGAGTATTTAATGTAAGGTATGGATGCTTTCACTCACTCTGAAGAAGCCATTTGTTATGGTGATAGTGCTTAGTTGGTGAATTTGGATACATTTGGATTAAAAGTTTCTGCCTAGAGCATTGGACGTGGTTCCTTTTGTTTCTTACTAGTTTTGTACCCAGTGGGTATTTTTATTTTTGTGGCATTACATTTCAAAAATGTTCATTTAAAAAATATATATAATAAATACTGTCCATTAAAAATATACACAAAAATGCACAATAAAATGCTTTAATGTCCTTTTTAATGCATTTAATTTAATGTATTTAATACTTATAAATCAGCTGCCATAATTTTTAGAAAAGGTGTTAATGAGGTATGTTCATTTAGCCCTGGTTTAGCTGCAATGTTTAATCTAGGTTGCCATATTAATTCCCTTTTTTTAATTTCAGTTTCCCATGCACTTCCTCTTGGACACTTAGGAACAATTTCCAGAATACCAAACAGGAATTTAGTAAAAGAAGGGCAACTAATTGTGTGTTTGTACAATTAATTATTAGTGTTGCCCTTAGCAATTGCATGGGTATGTTCGTATATCTGCTTACGGAATTGCCTTTCATTTTTTTCCCATATAAACGTTGTTACAGCCACAAAAATAGCAAGGAAACTAATCCTTTGGTAGCACAGTTACCATCACTCAATACAATTTCAATAGGTGGTGAACCCAAAGTTACTTTGAACTGCTGTAAAATATATCTGCACTGATTACATGACCTGCAATGCCTAGTGCCCTGTTGTATAGTTGGATAAATTATTTCTGGGATGTTCCATTAAGTACTTTAATTTTTTTCTGATCTTAAACACAAAATTAGGGGTTTTGTCCAAAATTGTAATTATCTCTGTGTCTCCCCTAAGCACACTCCAATTTTTAATCACAATATTTTGATTTATTTTGAATAGGAACTAAAGGGAATCACCACTGAGTTGAAAAATACTTTTAAACTACTTGTGCTGTTTCACTTAATAGATCAACTTCCTGAAACTTCCAACCCTAACAAGGGTTTGTATTTGGTACCCCATCTTTTTGATATTTTATTACTAATTTTGTGAAACATAATTGCCTTAATGTTGAATTCAGACCTAAAAGCTGTGACATCAGAGCACATTCTGGCTATTCTAACAAGTTGCCCCTTGAAAGTGTTTTTCTTCATAAACCATAAGTGGCAACTGTTGTAGTCTAAATAACTGTTAGAAAACACAAGTTTTCTAAAGATTTTCAAACCAAAACATCCATGGTCTACAGATTGTGCATGAGTAGACCTAAGAAAGAATGCGGTACCAAATACAAACCCTTGTTAATGTTGGAAATTTCAGAAATTTCATCTTTTAAGTGAAACAACATGACTAGTTTAAATGCCTTTTCCAACTCAATGGAGATTCCCTTTGGTTCCTATTCAAAAGAAATAAAAAATATTGTGATTAAAAATTGGAGTGTGTTTAGGTGAGGCAAGGAAATGATTATGATTTGGGGTGAAACTCCTAATGTTGTGTTTAATACTGGAAGGAATTTAAAGTACTTTATGGAACATCCCAGAATTAATTTCTCTAACTATAAAACATAGGCAATAGGCATTGTGGTGCATGCAATCAGTGCAGATATATTTTAGAGCAGTTCAAAGTAACCTTGGGATCACCACCTATTGAGATTGCAATGAGTGATGGTAACTAAGAGTTAGATAACCTTGCTATTTGTGTTAGATGTAACAACTTTTATGTTGGCAATTGCATAAGAGGATATATGAACATACCCATGCAATAGCTAAGGGCAACATTAATAATTCCTTGTACAAACACACACTTTGTTGCCCTTCTTTTACTAAATTCCTATTTGATATTCCACAAATTGTCCTGAAGTGTCCAAGAGGAGGTGCATGGGAAACTGAAATTGAGAAAAGGGAATTCATCTGGAAACTTAGATTAAACATGGCATCTAGACCAAGACTAAATGAACACACCTCAATAACACCTATTCTAAAAATATGGGCAGCTGATTTATAAGTATTAAATACATTGTGTATTAAAAAGGAATTTAAAGTAATTTTATTGTGCATATTTGTCTGTATTTTTAATGGAAGGTATTTAATATATATATATATATATATATATATATATATATATATATATATATATATATATATATATATATATATATATATATATATATATATATATATATACGTTCATAGGTTCATAGGTTCATACTAGGCTATCTGCCCTAGGGCATTTATAAGCCTAGCCAGAGTGTGTATGGCTTCCGCCACCCATTTTAAATTAATTTTGCTATGCCCTTTTTCGAGGTTAGTATACTGTGCCTCTGTCTAACAGTGACACAGAGGTGATACCCGGGGTAAACCTACGATCTCCCATCCACTCATCAAGATTCCTCTTGAAGAGAGTCAATGAGGGACTCTGCCTAACCTGGACTGGGATTTTATTCCAGAGTGAAGGGAGCCTCTGGGTTATTTATTTCAGTGCTGAGGTTTAAGTCCCTCGAGCGCGTAGCTCGATGGGATTTGGATTTTCTGAGGTGCAGCATGTCCATTAATTCTGGGTTGGACATGGCTTTATACGTCAGGCACAGATTGCCTCTGAGCAGGCGGTATGCCACTGAGTAGAACTGGAGTTTCTTTAACCGGGCAGCATACGGCATCTGTTTGAGCCCCTTGATCCTCTTGGTGAGGTACTTTTGGGGTCCTTCCATTTGCTGCAGGTGTCTGGTAAGGTACATCCCAAAAGGGGCATTGTACTCAATTATGGGCCTGAGGAGGGATGAGTAAAGAGGCACGATGACCTCCCCTGATCTAGATGTGAATCCCTTCATGATTAGGTGGGCTATATAAAATGTTTTTCTAACCACTTTGGCCACGTGGTTGTCAAATGAGAGATTGCTATCAACTTGGGTCCCCAGGTCCCTAATTACTTCTTCTGTACTTAATGGATTACCACCTATGTGGTAATTTGTGGGCACTTTGTTTTTGCCAAAGGGGATGACTATACACTTTTTGGCGTTTAGCTTGAGGCCATGGCTCTGGCACCAGTTGTCTGTTTCTATGAGGCCCTTTTGGAGGATACTTGTGTCGGCAGGAGAGTCTATTATGGCACCCAGTTTGCAGTCATCTGCGAACTTGGTCAGCCACAGTCCTTCCATGTTGGCCTGTACCTCCGAGAAATATATACCGAACAAGAGAGGTCCCAAGACTGAGCCTTGTGGGACGCCACTTGTAACTGGTTTGGAGTCTGACATGGCTCCAGCAATTCTAACCATGTGGGTTCTGTCCTTGAGCCAGTTTGCAACCCATCTAGTGACATAGGGGTTTATATTTAAGCTGGTGAGCTTATCTATAATGCCCGAGTGGGGTATTGTATTGAAGGCTTTTGCGAGGTCCAGGTAGGCTGTGTGGACCACCTTCCCCTTGTCAATGGCCTTGGTGACTGTTTCAAAGAAATCAACCAGGTTTAAGAGGCAGGATCTGCCCTTAACAAAGCCAAACTGGGTAGGATCCAGTGTCTGTAGGTCCCCAATATCTTTATTTATAAGGTCCATGATGATCCTTTCCATAGCTTTGCAGACCAAACTAGTGAGACTTATGGGGCGATAGTTTCCAGAATCCATTGAGGCACCACCTTTGTGGAGAGGGACCACTGTTGCTGTACACCACTCTTTGGGTACATATCCTGTAGTAAGGCTGAGATTGAACAGTAGTTTTAGGTTTGGGTTTAGCTCTTCTTGGAGTTCATGTAGGATGCAGCCCGGGACACCGTCTGGTCCCATTGATGCTGTGTTTCTTGCTTTGGAGAGGGCAGCTCTTACCTGAGCATCTGAGATGTCAGGGGGGCAGCACTCTGCTGGGATAGATATTAGCCCTTTTGGTGGGGAGGGGGGGAGAAGTTTGCGCTGAACCTGTCAGCTAGGATGTTGGCAATGTCTGTGGGTTCGGTGTATTTTTTGTCATTTTGGACTAATTCTGAGCATATCTGGGAATTCCCACCCAGGTTCCTAACATAACTAAAGAAAGCCTTGTGATTATCCTTAGTGTCCTGTGCAATTTTTCTCTCGAAGCTGGCCTTAGACGATTTTATGAGTGTCCATAGTTTTTTGCTAATACTGATCAGAGATGCCTTCCCTTTTTGGGATTTTGCTCTGTCATGTAGTAGCTTCCTCCTTCTATTGTATAGTTTGTTTATGGCTGGGGTCCACCAGACAGGACGTCTGCCTTTGGAGGATTGGGTCTTGGTTTCATTTGGGATTGCATGATCCATGCATTCCTGAAGGTGTTCATAGAATGCGTTTATAAAGGATTTTGTGGTCTGGGCCATATTATCCACAGGCCCAGGGGCTTTGAAGGATTCCACCTCGGTTTTGAGGAGTGTGAAATTTGCTTTAGAAGTTTTTCACTGTGGTTTTCTGGGCATGGGGTGGGGTCGGGATGTGAATATCCTGTGAGATTAGTTTATGGTCTGATCTTACCAGTGAGGGATACACTTCTGGTCTGGAGCATAGAGTCCCCATGTTGGTGATGATCAGGTCCAGTATGTTTTCCCCTCTTGTGGCAGTGGTAACAAGTTGTTCCATAGCATTTGAGTTTATAAATTCTAGGAACCTTTGGGCTAGGGTGTTGGAGCTAGAGTAATGCTCCCAGTCTATGGTTGGGTAGTTGAAGTCACCCAATATAATGGTGTTTGGAGAGACCTTCATATTTTCCAGTGTTCTCAGGAAGGCCGAGTGGGGTTCCTGGGTTTGGGAGGGTGGTCTGTAGCAGGCTATAAACTGGAAGGCAGTTTTACCCACTGTTAGTTGCACATGGATAGTCTCTGATGCTCCGTGCTGTGCCACCAACCTGGAGGTGTGGATATCTTTGACGAATATTGATACTCCCCTCCTTTTATGGTTCGGTCCAAGTTTTGGGGCTGAAAAGCATGGTATGAGGTATAACCTGGTAGTGCTGGGGTGCTCTCGAGAGCCTTGAACCAGGTTTCTGTTACTGCACAGATATCGATGTTCTCCATGCTAAGGAGAGTTTCGAGTGCGTGCATCTTGAGGTTTAGACTTCTGGCATTGAGTAGCATTACTCTTAGTTTCTTATCCTTGTGATACCTATGGAGGTGGGTTTGTCTTTTGAGCCTTGCCTAAAAAGGCACTATGTGGGTAGCAAGAGCCTTTGCCAATATCCGAAAGCCCAGGGGTGACAGGTGCAAGCCATCCCTAGCGAAGCATTGTGGCTTGTCGAGCATGTCATCCCAGGCTGACAGGCATTGGATCCCCTTTGAATGACACCAATACTTAAGCCAATTGTTGAAATTGATAATCTTGTCTTCATACTGTGGCATCATTCTTGGTGAGGGTAAGATGCTACTCAAGGTCAGGGTCATACTGGCCTGGGCTACATGCTCAGAGAGCTCCTCTATGTCTCTTTTCATGTAGTCCAGGGAGGTACGTCTCAGGTCATTCACACCAGCATGGACAATGACTGAGTCATATTTGTACTTGTCTTGGAGTGACCTGAGTGCTTGTGTTATGTGGCGGATCCTAGCACCCGATAGGCAGCTCACCATGACCTTCTCCTTGTTCAGCCTGGTGAGCGGGATGTCAGTGTGCCTGATGATAGAGTCACCTATTACAAGTGTATCAGGTGTTTTGTTTAGCCTTAAGGGCTGTGACTGTTCGGCACACTGGCTTTGTGAGCTATGTGTTGCACATGTTTTGTTTTGGGGTAGCGGTTGCTTGGGTGTCTGCTTTGGAGGTCTCTGCTGCTTAGGCAGATTTTTATTTAGAGCCTCCAAGTATGTTTTTGTGTGTTTATGTGTTTGGTTTGCTGTCGTGGTAGGTCTATGTGAGACTGGAATTATAGTGAGTGTGGTTTCCTTCTCCTCCTGACTGGTTACGCCAGTACTGAGTTGATAGAGCTTATATATATTAAAGGAACATTTTTTTACATGTAATACTGTGCACAGGATTTTAAGATGGCTTCAGAGACTATTTCTTTAATTCTTAATTATTTTGTACCACATGATCATTTAAATAAATTATATTTTTACTGATTTAATTTAACGGTTCTAATCAATTCCCATGCATGGAGGGACGAAAGCACCTAACCATCTTATGCTGTTTTATTGTGGTCATAAAATATATTTATTTGAAAATTATTCATTGGTGGTGTTTTTATTCAAGCAACTGGTTTATTGGTCTTGTACTTAGAGTGCCTGGTTGACACAATGTGAGACTTTGATGTTTTCAGTTGTGTTTAATATTGGCTATACTTTCACATCCTGTGGATATGTTACTAGTTTTGACATGACAGAATGGCAGGGTTTACTGGGTGATTTTCCAGGACTGGTTTTACTGAAAATGGATGGACCACCTGGAGGGTATTCTTGACTACCAGCCTGTGGTGCTGCTCTGGTTCAGCAGACAGTTGCAGAAATTAATCCAGCCTTTCCTGAGGGTGACTTAACTCAACTAGTGGCACTTTTGACACAGCAAGTCTCACAATTTAATTATACCATAGAGAGGTATGGGCTGCCTTCTTTAACTACTGACTTTGCTTGTTCACCTCCTCCCCTTTCTGATGATGACATTCAGAGAGACAGATCTGCTTGAGGTAGCTCACTGCAGGAAGAGTTTTTACGTGGAGGGCAAGGGCTTTGCTTGCCCAGATAATTTATTAACAGTAAGAATGAATACCTTCAATGATGGTTAAACAAACAACTCGTTTTAAACAGCAGGGAAAGTGTACAACTAATATGGAGCTTTCAGACTATGCTAAATGATTTTAAAACTAAAATGGACAAGGTGCATAGCTTTCAGTTTACATTTAACTGAATGTATCAAAGTGAAAAGAGTTTCTAAGGGACTCAGACTGTTTACATTTCCTAACGGGCTAGCACTTGATTATTCTGATTATTCAGACCTTATAGAAATATTTGATAAACATGGCATTGAGCTAATGCAATTCATTATTAAGTTATATAATAGAATTAAAAAAAACTGAAGAAATTACTCCTCTTAATCATATAACAAATCATTTTTGCTTGAAAGTAATATTCTGAAATATGAGCATATATTTGATAAAACTGCACAGCAGGTTAAGAATAGTTTAATTAGAAAACAGAAGTTGGAAAGAGATGCAATGTAATATATTCAATGCAAAGCATATCCTATGCCTAAGACTTTTAACACAGCTGCCCTGGTTATACCTCATCTGAATGAACATCTGAATTTTGGCAAGTTTGACAATTATAACATGAGGGGAGGTAGGGAGTAAGAAAATGAACTTTTTTTATCTAACCATAATGCTCACTACAACCCCCTGGAACACAAGGGAGATTTTATTAATAATGATTTTGATAGTAACTTCCCCCCTCTTAGAAGATCGAAGCAAATATGTAATCAACATAGACAGGATTCTTTTTTAGTTCACCCTGATTCCCTGAAGGGAGAGATGAACTGGGGGAGAGGGAAGAAATGGAAAAAGAACAGCCAGAGCAGGTAGAGAATTTGAGTAACATAACCTCCACAGACATTATAATCAACACATGAAGATATAGTGTTAACGTATCAGGGTTTCAACATTTTTAATTATACAGATTTAAACATTAAGACTTTCTTTCCACCTTTTAAGCAAGGTTTCAAGTTTTTACCCTCTGGGAAAGTTGATACAGCATATGTTCTTATTGAATTAAAACTCTACTCTAGGAATTTGAACTTCCAAGTTATGGTCAAAGATCAAGATTCAGAGTCTGAAGGTGTTTGTAATATGTCCAGTATGTTAAAAGAAAAAAGTACATTTAACCCAGCACTTTACTCTACTGTTGCTATTTTTGGAAAACAACTTGCAGTAATGAATTACACAACCTATTAAAACTTCAAAGGAAGAGATTTTTTAATCTAAAGAGGAAAGAAATCTTATGAATAAACTCAGGAATGATTCTTCACTTAGGATCATGAAGCCAGATAAGGGAGGGTTTACTGTTACAGTAAATAAAATGGATTACATTGGACAGATTTTTAATATTCTCCATGACATTGAGAGATACGAAACCGTGTCCAGGAACAAAATTAATGTAGCATACAAAAATCAGAATTATTTCTAGAAAACTCTTAATTGAAAGGGGCGATTACAGAGGATCTATACCAGTTCCTGGCCAACAGATATCTAGTTATTCCAGTAGCATTTGGTATACTTAATATCCATAAAAATTTACGAGACCCCCCCCCCATTGTTTAATAGTGGCAAGTCATGATTCTATGACTTATCCCCATGGTATGTTTAGCAAATGTGTTTTAAGGAACTCTTTGAACCCAGTCGGATATATATTAAAGGATTCCTGGGATTTTATTTAACTAAAATCAAACACAGTTATTTTAGTACATCTTGTAGCTTTCCAACCATGGATGTGGTTGACTTATTTATCTCCATTTCCCACAAGGTAGGTTTAGAGTTATTCCATGCGGCCATTCTTGAGCTTTCAGATTTGGATAATACACTCATTAATTTTATTATGGAAGTGATGGAAATAATTTTATACAACAATTTCATTTCTTTTCAAGGGGAGTTTTTTCGTCAGGTAAAAGGGGTCACCATGGGTGCGAGTTGTGCTCCTTGTATAAGCAAATTTAATTATGTATAGTTGAAAAAAGGCTTATTTTAAATTCTAGGTTCAAAGATTGTTGGTACACATATCTATGTTTTTTGGATGATATTATGGAAAGATCAGGGTCATTTAAAGAGGAATTTCTGCTTTATATTAACAGCACAATCACCTTTCTTAGGTTTGTACATGCACACTCTGTATAACAAAGTGATTACTTAGATGTGATGATTTTTATAGACATAACTAATGGATGTTTTAGTTAAAAAATTATTAGAAAACTTACATTTTCTAACAGTTATTCAGAGTATTTGTTTATAACCTAGTTAAGATATACATTATGCTCAGCAGGGGTCATAGGAGACGTGTAACTGACAAAATTGCTATTTTTAGTTATCTTCGGTGTCACTAAAACCACTTTAAGTCCCAAGTCTGTACTTTGGAATTTTTCATGAAGTGATGGGTTTGGGAATAAATAATTTTGACTACAACAGTTGCCACCTATGGTTTATGAAGAAAAACATTTTCAAGGGGCAACTTGTTAGAGTAGCCCGAATGTCCTCTGACATCAAGACTTTTAGGTCAGAAGTCAACATTAGGAAAGGGGGTACCCATTTGATCTATTATCAAAAATTAGTGATGAAATATCAAAAGGATGAGTACCAAATACAAACCCTTTTTAGGGTTGGAAATTTCAGGGAGTTCATCTATTAAGTGAAACAGCACAACTAGTTCAAATGTCTTTTCCAAGTCAAAGGTAATTTCCTTTGGTTTCTATTCAAAAGAAATCAAAAATATTGTGATAAAGAATTGGAGTGTGTTTAGGGCAGACACAGATGTTATGATTTTGGGTGAAACCCTTAATTTTGTGTTTAACACTGGAAGGAATTTAAAGTACTTACTGGGACATCCCAGAATTTATTTCTCTAACAACAAAAAGAGGGGCACTAGACATTGTGGTGCACATGATCAGTGCAGATGTATTTTAGAGCAGTTCAAAGTAACTTTGGGCTCACCACCTATTGGGATTACATAGAGTGATGGTAACTGTGAAACCAAAGAGTTAGATTACCTTGCTATTTGTGTTGGATGTAACAACTTTTATGTAGGAAAAACTGAAAGGCGATTGCATAAGAGGATATATGAACATACCCATACAATAGCTAAGGGCAACATTAATAATTCCTTGTACAAACACACACTTAGTTGCCCTTCTTTTACTAAAGTCCTATTTGGCATTCTGGAAATTGTCCCTAAGAGTGCAAGAGGAGATGCATGGGAAACTAAAACTGGGAAAAGGGAATTTAATCTGGGAACTTAGATTAAACATGGCATCTAAACCAGGGCTAAATGAGCACACCTCAATAACATCTATTCTAAAAATTAGGACAGGTAATTTATAAGTATTAAATACATTAATTTACATGTATTAAAAACAATTTTAAAGCATTTTTATTGTGCTTTGTCTATATATTTTAATGAGTTATATATATATATATATATATATATATATATATATATATATATATATTTTTTTTTTTTTTTAATGAACATTTTTTAAAATGTAATGCTGTGCACATGATTTTAAGAAGGCTTCAGAGACTGTTTTTTAAATTTTTAATTTTTCTGTGCCATATGATAATTTAAATAAATTATATAAAGATTTGATTGGTTTAATTTAATGGTTCTGATGAAGTCCTATGCTTGGAGAGATGAAAGTGCTTAACCGATATATACTGCTTTATTATGGTTGTAAAATATATATATATATATATATATATATATATATATATATATATATATATATATATTTTTTTGAAAATTATTAATTGGTGGTGTTTCTATTCAAGCAGCTGGTTTATTTGTCTTCTACCTGGAGTACTACCTGGTCAACACTATATGAGCCTTTGGTGTTTTCGGTTTAAAAATTGGCCATAAGTGTGAGTGTGCATGTGAATATGTAGTGTGGAAGAACTACTGTGACAGGGCTAGCCACCCGCTTGTATAAACCTTGGCTCTAGGCGATTGTCACTGTTCAAGTGACACCCCAACACCATGTGCAAAAGTAGGAAAAAGGGTTTGTGGAGTGATGGATGGGTTGGAGTAGATGTTGCAGATTTTAAAGGTAAGATGGAAAAAATGGGTTCATATCCTAAGAATTACAGTTTGCACAAAGCAGTTGTATATGAAAGAGGGGCTACATTAAGCTTTAGCTGTCTAAGTGGAGAGTAACTAATTTTAATTTTAAAACAGAAAGATAGACTGGAAGGGGTGGGAAAGTTGTATTCTGGTTCTATGGAATACAGTGGGATGGCCAATAAATTTAAATAGTTGAAGGGATGTGATTTCACAAAATGATAGTTTTGTGCTTACTCACAACAGCCAGTGATGGGGAGAGGGAATGAGATATGTGATCAAATTAATATAATGGGCAGGCAACTAGAAAGACAGCTAAGTTTAAAAACAGAACTACACCAGGATAAGTTGGGTGGGGAAATTTTTAATTACTGTGCAACTCACAAGAGACACAGCTGTGGTCTCTTTCTTAGTTTAAATATGTGATTAAAAGTAGAATACAAGTAAAACACTGCAACGAAAATAAATCACAATATACAAAATGGAAGGCAGCAATGAAACAATACAAAATACAAGAAAGCAAAATCAAACTAACCTTTCTCTCACTATAAATCCTGGCAAAGTATGCCTTATCTAAAGAACACTGTCAACTTCAACTATGTAAAGCAAATTAACATTTAGAAGACAATGTGGTACTATTAATCATGCAAAAGGGAAAAGGGATACAAAACTGAATCCTGTGAAATAACTGACAAAGGTGCTCATTGAGGATTGCATAATTACTGGTTAACAGCAATCCTGAGAATTTTGTGTTCAAAGTCAGAGAACAGCTCCATGTTTAGATAACACATTATCAAACACTGATGAAACTGGTGTTTCTGCCAGAGTAAATATATTAAGTGATGGTAAAAATGCCAGTAGATGTTTTATGAACTGATCCCAAAGCATGGCATATTCTTCATAGGTTCATAGGTGTATACTAGGCCAACGGACCTGGAGCCTTTGCAAGCCTAGCCCATAGAAGTGCCCTGGCATCATGTCGCCGTTAGTTCCCAGTGCCTTTATCAAGTAGAGCCACTGGATTGATCCCCGGGGTGAACTTTTTTTCCCATCCACTCATCAATATTTCTCTTGAAAAGGGCCAGTGAGGTGCTCTGCTTGACATGTTTAGGAAGTTTATTCCAGAGCATGGGCAGTCTCTGGGTTATGAACCTGTCCCTCCAGCATGTTCTGTTGATTGTGGTAATGAGGTTGAGGTCCCTGGAGTGTGTGGTGCAGAGGGATTGGGATTTCTTTAGGTGTAACATTTCTAACAGGGCTGGGTCAGACATGGCTATGTAAGTCAAGCAGAGATTACCTCTTAATAGACGATATGAGACAGAGAAAAGCTGGATTTTTTGAGTCTGTCCATGTAGGGCATGTGTTTAAGGCCTAGGATCCACTTCATGAGGTACTTCTGTGGCCTTTCCAGCTGTTGCAGGTGTTTAGTGAGGTATATGGGGTATTATACTCGATGACTGGCCTAATGAGGGAAGAGTAGAGGGAGACAATGATCTCTTTCTTCCTGGATGCAAAACCCTTGGTAATGAAATGTGCCACATAGAAGGACTTTCTGACCACAGTGGCAATGTGATGGTTGAAGGAGAAGTCGCTGTCAACCTGTGTCCCCAGCTCTCTTATAAAACCTTTGGTGTTCAGTGGGCTACCATCAATGTGGTAATTAGTGGGAACTGAGTTTTTTCGCAAAGGGAATGATGGAGCATTTTTTGGCATTAAGCTTAAGGCCATGGTTTCGACACCACTGTTCTCAGTTAGGCCTTTCTGTAGGATGTCTACATCACTTGGGGAGTTAATAATGGCTCCTAGCTTGCAATCATCAGCAAACTTGGTCAGCCAGAGTCCCTCTGTGTTGGCCTGGACTTCTGAGAAGTAGATTCCAAACAGGAAAGGACCCAGGACCAATCCCTGTGGGACTCCACTCATGGATGGTCAGCAGTCTGATTTGGAGTCTGCTTTCACACTGTGGGTTCTATCTGTGAACCAATTTTCCTCCCAACTAGTGATATAGGGTTTGAGGCCTAGTTTGGTGAGTCTATCAATAATTCCTGAGTGGGGAATGGTATCAAAGGCCTTGGGCTTGGTCCTTCAACAATTTTACCTGCAACCAGCTTTATCTAACACACTAAGACATAGAAGATAATGAGATGAGCCCAAACTTTGCATGTATATATATATATATATATATATATATATATATATATATATATATGTGTGTGTGTGTGTGTATACATATATATATATATATATATATATATATATATATATATATATATAGAGAGAGAGAGAGATGTATCTATATCTATATATATATATATATATATATATATATATATATATATATATAGAGAGAGAGAGAGAGAGATATGTATCCATATATATATATATATATATATATATATATATATATATATATATATATATATATATAGATATAAATATGTATATATATATATATATCTATATATATATATATATATATATATATATATATATATATATTTATAGGAAGACTTCATAATCTTGAAATTCTGAAATACCGAATTTTAGAATCCCGAGATCATAAAGCCGAAAGTTCTAAATACAGAAACCCCAGAAGCACAAATTTCAAAATTCTGACGTTCGGAGATGTTTAACTAGTGCTTCTGGTGTTGTGGTGTTTGAATGGAAGTTCAGGTAAGTATGTATGTTTAAGGGTGTTGGTTAGGGGCTTTAGTGTGTGTCAGTGTGTGTTGTGACTGTGATGTGTGTGTGCAAGGGGAATGTAGGTGTGTGGTAGTGTTTTCATGTGTTTGTGCAGTGCGACCCTGGAGTTAGTATATTTAAGTAGGGGGGTGCAAAGGGTATGTAGTGTAGGTTTGTGTGTTTGTGTGTGGGGGGAAGGTGTGTGTTTGTGTATGTGTGTGCTGTCTGGTTAGAGTAAGATTCGCAATTTCAAAATTCGCACTTTTGGGATTTTGGTATTTAGAGATTTTGGCTTTATGGTCTAAAAATTCTGAGATTCGGTATTTCAGGATTTTGGGATTATAAAGTGAATCCATATATATATATATATATATATATATATATATATATATATATATATATATATATATGTATATATATATATACACACACACACACACACACACACATATATATATATATATATATATATATATATATATTTATTTATTTATTTAAGTAAAACACATTTTCAACCATTTTTGATTCAATGTTTTTTTAATTTCAACTAAATGTGACCTAAGCTATTCAAAGGGATTTTGTTGTGTGTGTGTGTGTGTGTGTGTGTGTGTGTGTGTGTGTGTGTGTGTGTGTGTGTGTGTGTGTGTGTACTTAAATTCTGTGGACTGTATTCAGGGCCTTCAACACATGACCAACATGGACAGACTAAAGGCCCTGTCACTTATAGGCTGCTGAGAGGTGACTTGTGCCTCGCCTAAAGAGCATTCTCGGACCTTGCCCTAATGGGAATCCTGCACATCCGCAAGTCAAATGGGATAAGATTCGCTCACTCTAAGGATCTTAACTTAGCCTACGATATTAGCAAGATATGGTGGAGAGACAGATGTGTCTCCCAGAGATTGCCACTCTTCTGGAAGAAACTTCCAATTCACATAAAACAGAGCTCCTCAGTGACCCTGTTTAACCATAACTTAGACAACTGAATGGGAGACCATAAATTTACCCCCGGGGTGTTACCTATGTACCTCATATAAAGGCAGTAGTTGCTGATCATAGACTAGCACTGCAAACATTGGCCACCAGAACATGGTCAATAAGGGAACGAGGGTATAACATGGCTAGGCTTATAAAGGCCCTAGGCCCAATAGCCTAGTAATCTCCTATGAACCAAAACAGCAAAAGTGAAAATATGAATAGATGAATAAATACTAAGTCCAAAGTAATGATACAAAACACACGTTCTTTTAATCTGAGGTATAGCAGTCTCACATTTTCTATATATATGTAGCAGGATTGTAAAAGGCCAGAAAAATTATTTAAAGGTGTAAACAGTGAATTCTGTATTTCTCAACTTGCTTTCTGAATTGTGGATTTCATTTTATAATACCTAGTTTCACACGAACCAGTTTCACATTTCTGATAAGGAGACAAATTTCTGAGCAGCAGGGCCTTCCTGTGTTGCATTATAAACAGAGCTGAAGCTTATCAATACATCATGCATTGAAAAATAAGGGCCTCTCATGCTAGGTATCTTGTTTCTCCTCTGCATAGCATCTTATAATCTAATTTTAGTTTGAAAAGGTTTCCTAACAGTATGAACATGTTCCACAACTGTGCTAGCCAACTGAATCATGGCTGCAAGATTCATGGTACAGTCATATTTTAAAACACAATATACATGATTTAGTAAGGATGCTACCTTGGAATGGCAATTTATGTTAAAAAGATTTAAAAGTAATTTTTGTGTCTTTCGGCTTTTCCCGGTTAGGGGTCGCCACAGCGGAACTCCGGTCCACTAATGATTGGTAATTGATTTTTACATGCCGAGTTACCAGCCCTGATGTACAACCTTCAACGAAGGTACACCCATTCTTGCATGTCTCCACGCAGAAGATGCTCTAGCTGAGAATCGAACCGGACAGCGTCTTACTGTGAGGCGACACATTGCAAAATATTATTTTCATTCTGTAAATCTAGTAAAATGTAACATTTATTTAAATTGTTTTAAGTATCATTGTAGAACATCACAATTTTGCATTGTGGATGCTTAACATTAATAATTGTATCTGCATCATTAAAGTACATTTGAAACTCTACCTTTTGGAATGGGAATTTTCTCTAGTGTTCACAGATTGAATTTATGTAGTCAGCTAAATCAGATGCTTATTGAAATGTTGAAATGCAATATTTATTGAGTTTGTTAGTTTTCTGTTTATGTATGTAACTAAGCCTTACCTTAATAAGCAAAATCAATTAATTAAAAAATACAAACATTCAGCATTGATTAGTGAATAGTGATGGCATCTGAATTTCAGATTTGTGCCTCACTTTACATTGATTAATTAATCCAGAACTTGTATGACCTTGTATCATAACCTGAAATTTAAATAACATTGTATGACTCATCATTTGTGCTTGTCTATGTATGTTGGATTATTTTCTTAAAGGAGCTACTAAGCTAATTTCTGAATACATTCTCAGCAACGAATATGCCTAAGTATGGTTTAGTAAATAAGGGAATAAAACTACTTTATATTCTTGTTGTTCATAGGTAAATACTAGACTATCAGTCTGCAGACTGATACACGTCTAGGCAATGACCAGAAGTTAGAATCAAACCCTGCACCTTATATCTCTGAGGTACAGATTTTATCTATTATGGTAACTGTGCTTAAAGGAATATAAAGAGCAACATATACACCATTATTTGAATATGAAGCATCATGGGGGGAGGCAGGTGGCTTTGTGCTTTCAGTAATTACTACATATCACAATACAGAGCTATTCTATCTATCATAATCCTAAATCCTCTATATTAAGAGTAGGATTTATCAGTTTAATGAGTACACCTGTCACTGTCTACTTTTTTTTCCTTGATTCCCTCCAAACGCTACATTTAACTGCTTATTTTAATTTTCACAAAACACTTTTCAGTAACAGTGCAGATTCATTTACATAGACAGTTAAAAGTTCAGCTCAACATTAATGCCTGCTGCATGCCACATTACTCTATAATTAAATACTTTGCAAACAACATTTGTTCAACCATCTGCCTTCAAACATTAATTAATACTTGAAATGTGTCTTCTAAATATTCCCTTACAGATATGTCATTAAGATGTTGTGAGACTGAGGTTAGCTTTCTTATCCATGTGTTACTGTAATCACTGTGAAATGAACTCAGACCTTTCTGAATGCAAGGATACTATTGCTGTTTACTCCGTTAATGCTTCTAGTTTCTGAGCTTGTGTTTTGGTTAAAAGAGATTAGATGACTAAACCATCCTCCTGGTTAACAGATAAATAATTAAATAGATAACTAAACAAATAAATTACAAGTCTCTCTGTTTACCCAGCCCAGGTGTCATTGAAGGATAAAACCCTGCATTTGTATTAGAGGATACAGCTATACAATCTTATTTCAGGTGACAGATGACCAGGGCAGTGGGTAGGAGTGAATGCCTAGTTTTGGCATGCCTATCCCAGGGGGATGGAAGGGAATGGTTGCTAGGTTGGCTGCTTCCTCACTTGCAAGAAGAAAACTGCAGGTGATAAAGTTGCAGCCATTAACTGGGAATATGGGCTTGGCTCAGAAAGTCAATGACAGTAACCATTACTAGCATGTCATTTGTAGTACTGATACACACAGAAAAGTGTGTCAGCCCCCTGGAGTGATGCAGACACCCATGCCAGTGACCAAGAGTAAGGCTAAGGCATGATTAGAATTGGCCTCATTGGTCACATTATTTCATGCCTGGATGATGACCACAACTCTCTCTGGTCAGCTTTTGTCTCCATGCCAGGAGCTGTTCAAAAGATGGAGAAATGAGTGGGCATAAGACCAATAGGGAGCTGATGAGAGGCAGGAAAGTAATAAAAAAAAATCACCTAGTGAAAGAAAAGTCCATCTCCCTTTACAGAGATGCACAATTTACCTGCCCAGGAAGTGTCTGTATATGATTTAATAACTCAGGTAAATTGCCATGTTGTAGGTTCTAGAATTAATAGTTATTGACATTTGTGTCAGTTGAGGCTATAGCAGATCCTAATATATTTATAGTAAGGTGATAGTAAAAGGCAGGGCATCTAGTCATGATACACCTAAACAGGGTTGTTAACTGCTGAAGTCACGATATCTCAGGGGAGAGGAAGAATGAGCAGCCAGTAGTCTATCATTTCACAGGGTTGGGCAGAAGATGGATGATCTGTGGCCCTAGTAACAAGAAGATGGCTGCTGCACAAGAACGTATGTATCTGTTAGGTGGATTCACCAACAATACATTTTTTGCATGTCTTTCTTAGACGTGTCATTATTCATATGGTCAGAAGGATAAATTAAGGGAAAAAAAAACATTCTTCTGAATTTAACACCCAAGTTTTCCTCTTGGACAAATCCATAGACTTGTATTATTGTGCCATGTAGAGTTCCTTGTACTGGCAATCCCCATGACATAAAGCTGAAGAACAAGGACAAAGAAAATATGTCTTCTTACTGCAGTTAAATCACCACAAACAAAATGCTTTATGATGTCAGGTGTGACTGAGAATGCAGTATTAATGTGCTTTTAAGATTGAAACTGACACTGTAGTCATTTACCTTTCACACCTGCTGATTACCCCCTTTTCCAGCAACTTGCACCCAGGGTAACTGTACTCTTTGCCCTGTTTTAGTTATAGCTCTGCCCTACAAGGTATCATCACTGTTAGAAACTTTGCAAAAGACTCATACACCCATCCGGAAGAAAAGTAATCATATGTCTCTCTCCAATTGTGGAATAGCAAACTGATGTTTGTTGAGGACCTATTGAGATAAAGAAGTGAAACAGATGCCAAAAAATCATGTGTGTGTGCTTCTTTTGACATGCAAATCTCCAAGACAAATAAAGAAAATGAAAATGTCATATCTGATATTTTGAACGAATGCTACAGAGTTTGCATTACAAAAATAAATCTGTATTTGTTCACTCTCTAGCTTGTACCTTGAGTCACTTATTGCCCAAATTGCTTAATTTCAACCTAGAGGTGTACTGGCTGCGTTCCTTGAGTTGTCCATTTCATGATTTACCCATGCTAATAGCAGCTAGCAAATACCACTGATGTTTGTGCTATTACTTCCTTTGAATATTAGAATAACAGAACTTTCAATGCAGGCAGCCATCCTTGTTAATCTATAACTCTATAAACCATAAGTGAGTGTAGTGTGGTTTGTAACAAAACTGTATTTCCTTCTGCAAGATGTGTAATAATTGCATTTATGAATTCTGTAACTGATGACATTTATTGCATCTCAGAAGATTATTTAATTCTTCAGCTTGTTCCATGTCTGACTCATAATACTTGATGGCAGGGAATAATTTGAATATGCTTTTGTTGCTGCAGAAAAATCAAAAATTGTGTAGAGAAGAAAAAGAAATGTAAACATATGCAATATATTAATGTATATTGGCTTCTAAAAAGATATATAGATTCTATTTATAGTTATCACATTTTCTGTCCATGCATCTACTTGCAGAAATAATCTCTATACAATGAATTATTAAGGCATTTATTAAGTTTTTATTTTACAAGGTTACTTGTCTGGTTAAATGCTGTCTTCATCTATGAGTCAGGCCAAAGGCAAACACGCAGAGTATTGTTTATTATTAAGGAAGAAATGCTGAAGTGCAAAGCAAGGAGAAACAAAATGTGAAATACAAAATAAGTAAAGACAAGAACAGTAACAAATATGGCAATAAAACATCTGCGCAAGGAGCATTTTGGGAGCAAGAATGAATACAATATGTGGTACCTATTGCTCTATATTCCTTACTGAAATATTAAAGGGGTAAACTCAGTTGCCAGAGTTAGCCTGTCCATTTTCTCTGTAGCAGTTAAATTTGTAGATGCCTCTCAGATACTGAGCTAGTTTTAGACAAAAGTAGAAAAGGTCCGACCATCGCAAATTTCTTGATGAAGCATGTTTATTATGGCTGGTGAGTTTTCAAACAGGAAAAAAAATATTTCTGGCGATGTAATTCAAATGAGAACATGAAAAGTAAAGATTAAAGATTACCCAGTTACAAAATCTGAGATCTTAATGGTGGACCTTAATTGTTAATTTTTGAGCAAGGAATCAGCAGGGATTCATATGGAATAGTTGAAATACACATTAAGTTAGAAGCAATATGCCTTAAAGGAGAACAAGACCTAATGAGCCTCTTACAGAGATATCCTGTGGTGCTTATTATTTGAAAAAAGGGGAAACAAATCTAAATAATTTATTAATGTCATCTGCATGTGTGTGCTGAGTTCAGGGCCATTAATGGTAGGCTCTATCTTAGTTTAGACCTCATATCTTTTAGGTTCAAATGTTTGGACGTGATGAAATTTTTAAATTATGTTGAGGTTCTTTATAATTCTGTCATGGCTAGGTTCAGCCTATCCAGTTCCTTAGGTATTTACTTAAACATTTTAAGCTCTTTTCATTTTGCCTGATGTATGAATCCTAAAGAAGCAGATATTTCCGAGTGGTTATTGAGTGGCTGTGAGCACAGTCTGTAGAACATTAATTAGGTCAGTTTCCCTTTACCTACTGGCACCCTTCTGAGAAGCCTTTCTGTAATAAACTTGGGACTGAGAAGGAGATGGAACCATCATTTTTAATTAGATGTAAATCATGTGCAAACATCTTAAAATGAACAAGGCTAGACCCCGACACTAAATCACAAATGTGTGCAAAGAAAGCGAGCATAAGGTATAAGACAGACCTCTGTGAGAGACACATTTCCGAAGCAATTAAGTTGAAGCAAAAACCTTTCACATAATTTTTAAATCATCTTAAGATATCTTCTCCAAAGCAAACATATTGCTATTTCAGTATTAAAAACTGGAGGTACACTGTCTCAAAGGTCATGTTTATGTTAGTTTTCCATATTCTATATCTGAAAAAAAATATATGTAGTATATAAAATTGCAGACGACCTCTGGGATATTGTACCCATTTTAAACCATGCCGTACACAAAGTACCAATGTCCATTTATTAACATGATCTTGGACTGGAGTAGACTTGATTTTTTTCAGTTATTTTAGTAAAATGTCGAAGAAAGGTCTTCTGGAGAATGTGAATGAACTAATTTGAGGTGAAGAATAATGGTAGCGTGACAAAAGATACTAATCATCAGGGACATAATATGTCTCGCACACCCTCCCTGCTATGGGAACATTGATACATCTAAATCTTGCAAGTCTTCCCATAGGATTTGTTCGAGAAATTTTGCTGAAACAAATGAAAACAGGATAAAACAGTGATGCATTGTGTGTCTTGCTCATGTGTATTTCTCTTTTGTACCTTTAATAAATTATATGGTTATGTGTGGTCATTGTGTGATTCTCAAATGTATTTGCAAAGCACATCTTTTGTGGCTGGCTCTGTTGTAGTGCTCCATTTAGGACTTTTATTGTTTTCTACACACTAAGTCAGTTTGCTTCTGTCTTGCATAGCAAGTCTTTTTATAATGCATTACATTTACTCAATTGCAGAATGAAACAATAAACCTATCTAATTTGTCATTTTAAGTACATTTAACATTCTACCTCTACTCCATCACTACCTTCTAAATTACTGTTTTTTCCACCTGCCACATGTATTCCCAAATGCCTCTGTGGATTTCCTCTCCATGTTCCATTCCAGTTTGTTCTGCCTCCCTCACAGCATAGCACCCTATTTTTGCTTTGTTGTGTAAAAACTGAAGCAATGTAGCAATTTAGTAGCTATGCGGTATGCCCAGTCTTCTCTGATTCCTACCCAATATCTTTGCTCAGCGTAACTAGTTTTGCCCCTCCCTTCCATATTTCTGTTACATTCCTAAAAGCCCATGAGTTCCTTCTTCACCCTTCTGCTTAACCCCCTTTTCCGTTGTTTGTTAACTGGGGAATCCACAGGATGCAAGGGTCTCTTTCCAGTGGTAAACCATGAGCACTATTCGGTTAACTGACTTCCTCATAATCACATATTTTGTAAATGAAAGCTAAAGGAACCAAACCCAGAATGACAGGATGAAGGTCATTAGGAGCTCATAGTTTTAGCAATAAATTCTACATTGCCAGACTTTCCTAATTAGTCTTTGCTGCCCTGAGCATCTCTTTTGCCTTGTTGCTAGTGCCTCCTTATACTATGTCTCATCCACCATCTTATCCCTTATGTTTCTCAACTTGTATGCCATAAATTGGCCCTAATTGATGGCCTCTAACTACTATGTAGACCACTTGTGTTCTCCTCTTTTTGCCATTTAGTTGATTCCTTGCATTTTTGTACAAATCCCCAGGTACTCCATCCCTAACTAATTCACTTATCTTGTTTATTCAATTGATTTACTCCCAACCGCCTAAATTATTTTTGACCACCTTCACAATAGCAATCTACATTTCTCAAATTCCAGAACTTCATCTTTTTTTCTTAATTCTAATCATTACCACTAATCTCAACCTCACATTGCTGTGATTTATTTTGGCTGATGGTGTATCACACTGGATATTCGTGATACCCATTTTGAAATGGTCATTCAAAATTACATCTATGTATGTATAGTTCAGGATCAGTTGGCTGGAACCATTATTACCTAAGAACTTAATAATTTCTGACACTATCCCCTTTTGGAGCAATCTGACCTGGCAGATTCAGATCTGCCATGAGTATTGCCTTTCTGCTCTTCCAGTCCACTCTTTCATTCTAGGTCCAAGGCTCTCATCTTCCTCATCTCTTTCTATGTCTGGGGGTTGATGGACTAATCATCCCCCTACCTCTTCCTCCTTCATCTGTCTTTATATGACAAGGCACTTGACTTAGCTAATGCCTTCAGCTACAGCCTTGTCCCATTCTTAGTTTGGGGGTATTCATCCTTTCTAACTCCCCGTTATATACCCTCCTTTATACAGATTGCTACTTCATCTATATTTCTCCATTTTATGTCATTTCTGAACAAAATATACCCAGCATCTCCATACCCCACCCCTCATCTCACTGCCCCATGTTTTTGTGACACCAGCTATGTTCACCCTCTCCTACATCACTGTTTGCAGCTCTCTCATCTTCCTACCCAGATTCCTTTACACTGTAGAGTAAGACCAATTACCCATACTCCAAGTCACATTGGTTGTCCCTCTGTAATGTTCTGTATCTCTTTTTAACTGATATCACTTGCCTAAACATCTACCCTTCCTTTTCAGCTTCTGACACTCTTACTAACCCCTAATGTATTAGTTTTCTGGAATGATCACTGAGCTGTAACTTTCTAATCCAACAATAAAAACCTCTGTCCCCTTTGAACTAATGGGAAGTTCTTCCTTGTATAGCACTGATCTCTGCCAGGCCTTCCCATCATCCTACTAATCTCAAACCACACTTCAGTCAGTTCTGCCACAATCAGACTGTATGCAATCCAACCCTTTCCTTTCTCTGTGTTCTGGCTGTGGGTACATATATCAATTTAGTAAATGTATCTGAAACCCTGTCTCATGGCATTTTCTGCCACTCCCATGGCCCTGTTTGATGACATCTTATTTGTCTCCTCTGACACATCAGTGCTGCCCACATGTATCACAATATGTACCAAGTACCCCCATTAAGGAGATCACTTTGATCACCTCTCACATCAAGCGGAGTCTCAGTCCTGCCACTGAAATATACTCAGTCATTTCTACTTGCCTAGAATCAAAATCTATTTTGCTGATGGAGACTCCAACCACCAAACCTTTTTAACTCTACCAGTACTAGCTTTCCTGTCTTTTGCTCTATAACCCATGACACTACCTTTCTTATCTATGAACTTTCCATGTTCTCTCACACCACTGTTACTCATTCCTACTTCTGTGGTAGCTGCCTCACTCTCTACATGTGGTGCATATAAATTTTTACCCATCTCTCCTATACTCTTCCTATCTCCAATATTCCGTCCCTTTTTCCTCTGTGCTTTTTCCATCTAAGTTTCCCCTCAGTCATTACTTTCTTCATGTTTTGTTGGCTCCTGCCTGGCCACCTCTATCTCCCACTTATCACTTATTATCTCTCTTTGAGTATTTCTTTTGATCACCCATTCTTTCTGCTTATTCCCTTTTCATGTCTGCATCTCTTGCTTTTTTTCTTCACTTTTATTATCGATGTATTTCCTAACAACATGGTTACACATCCTCTTGTCTGCTTTCCTCCTCCATCGGGTTGCCTTGCTGTGATATCTGCAGGTTTGCTACTGCCACTTCATCTCCCATCCCACTCCACCCTTTATTGCTCAGTCCATGAACCTATCAAGTAGTCATATTCTCTGGGATGAAGCACACCATTCCTCTGCAGACTCCAATATCTAACATAATGGAAGGACTGATAGCATACAATAAACAACACCTATGAAGAAGTGTTTTACTGAATGTGTGACTGTTTATCTCAGAAAAACAGTATATGGGTTAATCTGTTTTGAGCCTGGCTTCAGATATGGCAAGTATACCAATCTTTTGCTGAGTAAGTCATGTATCGAAAATAATTCATCTGGCTGTTGATGTTGCCCATATTAAATCCATCTAAACTCAGTCACAAATTCTACCAGGTGACTAGATAAGAGGAGGTGTATGGATAAATGAGTGAGTATTTATGACCTTTATAGCCGTGGCAGTTTATTGTGAATCTTGGTAGTTCCACTTCTCAGACAGCATTACTTTAGTCATTAGAATTGCTTAAATATAGTCACATAAATTCAAATGATGCTTTATACACATACATACAAATACAATCTAGAGCAGGGCTCTTAAAATAATATTTAATTATGCTCTACTGGCTTGACTAAAAGAGAAATCTCAGTGGAAATGTGCCAGGCCTTAATGTAGCAGCCATCACCATCCACAACTCTGAAGTTCCTGCAGAGGCATAGAGTCAACAAAATACCTTTAAACTTCTTAACTTCAAACACAGCTGAGTTGTCCTTCATAAAGTCAAATGACTACAACTCATTTCATGGGGTGAACATAGCATAGCTTTCATTAATGGCAGACTTTCCCAAAAAAGGTAGAAAATGATAACAAAATGCCAAAATGTTTACAGCAAGCTTTTGATATCATCTCTGGAACCAGCAGTTAACCCGTGAGTTCTTTGTCGAGATGCCTAACTCTGCTTTATCAAAGCCAATGTTCTGCAGAAAGTTAATCAACTTGTGTTTAATCTGGTTGGATTAGCATTTTATTCTAAACTGCTGTTACAGTTAGGTATATTAATTTCATATTATTTCTATCATAACTTTTTACATTATAGGAGATGAATGCAGTTTTATGTGGGTAACAGGTTAGTTTTTCTACTTCTCTAGTAGATAGGCTTATTTTCAGTGGCATTACATGGATGCATAGTCCCTTTTATTCAGCACATGAAGGGACTACCTTTCCATCTTCTTCTGTTGTTCTGTACCTCTCAACATGTGTGTGTGTGTGTGTATATATATATATATATATATATATATATATATATATATATATATATATATATATATACACACACATATAGATAGATATAGATATAGAGATATAGATATGTGTGTGTCTGTGTGTGTGTGTGTGTGTGTGTATATATATATATATATATATATATATATATATATATATATATATACACACACACACACACACACACACACACACACACACACACACACACACATATATGTATGTATGCACACACACACACACACACACGCACGCACACACACGCACACACACACACACATACAAATGTAGGAGTGCAGTTATCACACTTCACTAAATCACAATTGACTGAACAATTCATACCTCTCAACTGTCCAGATTTTTGCAGAATGCCCAGATTTTTGCCACATGTTTTTGGTTTGCTCCTCATAAAATCTGTGGCTCTCGAACAAATCACTGAGGATTAAAGTCACTAAATTATATTAAATAATGACAGACCTTTGAGTTTCAGACTTCATATCCTTTACAAAATGCATAATAATTCCAAACATGTTATTCTAGTAACTTCTTAAATTTATAGGAGCAATATTTAAAATGTGTGCCTATTTTTTGTACCTTTGCCCCCCCCCCATTACTTCTGGTTTTGTCCAGATCTCTTGCACTGAGTGGTTGAGAAGTATGCTGAACATGTTTGACTCAAAACTAAATTTTCAGAATCACATTTGACTAAAGAACATGAAAAATACCTTACAAACTTGCTTTCTGCAGAGGGGCAAGTCCCCCGCAACCCCCACACTACCTTTATTTAAATATACTAAACTCCATGATTAACAATGATAAAAAGAGAAAGAACACACCAGTGAATCAAATGTTGGTACACAAGCATATTTCATAGAAAACTTTATTACAGCAAACATACCATAAAATCACATTTCACTGAAAAACTTTACTCCACCAAAACAACTTAACACACTTCCTTTTAGTAGGAAAACTGAATGCCCACACCCCATTACTTAAAAATACTAACTCTGTGGCTGCACAATATCTCTTTACAATTTTCCGTTAATTGTATTCAAACAAATGAAATTTGAAATTCAATTAAATGTGTTCAAAGAAATTTGCTTCAATCAACTGAATTACAACCATAGATATAGGATTGCAATTCTAAAGAATGAACAGTCATATGAACAAAAGTTTTTTTTTCTGTTGTTAAAATCTTGAACACTCATAACAGCTAACATTCTTTCAAATGGAGATTTTGCTGGCAACTTTTGAAATGGGACAGTGTTGCAGTAGGGTGATGGAATTTGCCCCTACCCCACTGTTGTTCATTCTAGGAGTTAGTATATGTAATTAGCAAGAGGTGTGGGAACACAGCATTTTAGATTCACTCTAAAATGAACGGTCTTTGTGCATTCACTCTTGTGAATGTTCAATACTTCATGCTGTACTCGCGCATGTGGGTGTGTGTGTGTGTGTGTGTGTGTGTGTGTGTGTCTGTCTCTATGCTTGCTTTCTCCCTGGTGCATTGTCCTTTTCATGTAGCTGTATTTAAGGAGCTTTTACAATGCATTTTCTAATTTTGTGAAATCAGTTCCACTGCTGGGTGCAAATAGGCTTACATATTTATATACAGATAATTTCCTTTGTGAGGGAGAAAAGGCTTCCATCTGTATTGTCTGGATTGCATCCCTTCATAAATGATTTCTGTTCAATGTTTTTCTTAGAACTAGTGACTGGCTATTGAATGTGCAAGCAGGGTTTTGTGCTTCCTCCTAATTATGCAGTCTTAATTGTGTTTAAACAGTGGTGGTCATTCTGGTTTTATCTTGAGGAAGAATTTAAGTGCTTTTTAATTGCATGGTTGGTATATTTCTTTGGGTTTTTATTACTGGTAATCCAGAATATGTCCAAAAATCTTATTAAGGTATTCTCAAATAGGATAGTCAGTATTTGTTTTGGATGCCAGATTTAGTGAAATGTCATTTAGTTTAAAGTATCTGTTGATACTGTTTGGAGACTTTTAGTTTTAAAAAGTGGATTATCTCAAAAAAGCACATGAAAGGATGACTTACCACTTAAGATACTATTTCTCGAGGTCTTACTTTTCTCATCACTAGGCACATAGTGGCTGTCTGTCCCACCATGCATGATTACTTTTGCCTTCCTTTCCAACTTTCCTGACTTCATTCTATGTTTCTAATTTTTTTTTCACATTTTCCTAATGCCTTTTGCCCCCAAGTTTTGTTACAATGGTCTTGTTTTAAACTTAACTAGATATAAAATCTTTTCAGACTTTATTTATTATAGCGCATGACTTTATTGATTTGAATGGTTCCTATTTTTTTCTTATGCTGATGTTATGAGATCATGTACTTAGTCTGTTCAAATGTGAACCCCTCTTCCACTCCCTCCATCTTTCATGCCCTTCACACCTCACCCCAACATATACATGCTTCATATTTGTGTGCCAGTCCCTTGCTATACTTTATAATCATGATAGAAATGGTTTTAATTTCATTTTTCATAGTTATTGCTCTCTCTTAAAAGACATCTCTGACATATTATTTTGGATCTCATGTTGTTTTTGGCTATTAATACAACCATATAAGTTTACATCAAGTGACTTTTAAGTTGTAGGGAGTGATATCCCCCATTAATTTAATAAAAAAGGGAAAATTGTAAACTATGAAGAAAGGACTACCAAATGTCCTCTTTAAAAGACTTTTTCTGAGGTATTCATATGAGCCATGTGAGGGCAATTGCAGGTTATTTGAAAACAATTATAACATATAATATGCTCCCTCAAATGTACTTACTTAAAAATTCAGATGTGATTACTTTTAAAGCCATGATTTTCTGTCCTTTCAAGAGACACTATTTTTTCTGCTGAGCTATTTAGACTAATTACATATAAAGTCTGGAATGACATTGTGTTCGCATGGTCTTAGGGCAGAGTGACACGGTATAGAAAAAGGAAGAATTGGAGGATGAATAATAGGGAAAATGCTTGATTAACTGTTTTTCCTCTGTCAGATTGAAGAGATATGAAGAAATGATAAGGCATAAAATTATGATGAGGCGGATTGGGATTACTCAATTTGAAGTGGTATTTCAGAGCTACACAGTTAAGGCTATACATAGCACAAGCAGAAAGCTATAATTCAAAGCAGAAAAGGATGATGTTGAAACAGAATGGAAGCTCAAGAAACAAAGAGAAACTGTGATGCATGCCTTTAAGGAGAACAACAATAATCATACAGAATATTATATTCATAAATTTGCAGAAAGTATTCTAAGAACTAGGCCAACATGGGAATGGAGAAAGGAGACTCTGCAGATAGGGATGACTGCGATTAGGGATATAGACATCAGGCAAGAATTTATTAGAGAAAACTGGCAAAGGAACCAAGGTATTGGGAGCAAATAACTAGATACTGTTGGAGGTATGATAGGGAAGAAAGAGGTACTTAAGAACATATTTTCTGCAAGTGTGGTGAGTTAGCTGACTTTAAGCATTCCCTGCGGGATGCACTATTGGAGATGCAGGGTGGGTGGATCGGTGTGATGAGGGAGATGATTTTTCTGAGCTATGATACAGAATCCACATTGCCTAGACATGCTAAGGCCTTGCTGTGTTTAATTATGGTGGCTGCCAAAAAAGCAATTGCTATAAAAAGGAAATCAAAATATAAGCCAACTATATTAGAAGTAGTGACTATAATAATTGAGATAAAACAACTGGAATTGAATTCTTTAGAAAAGGGTAAAAGCAAACTATAAACTAAAAAAATGAGAATTGTGGAAACAATACACAGAGATGGAGAATGAGGTTTAAAAGAAGGCAGGAGATAAATGAGCTATGCAATTTGACTGAAAATGATTGAGAAGATTATAAACAATGTAAATTACTTGCAACTGGGAGTGTGTTGGTGTGGTTTGTTTTCCTTTATATAAATGTATGATTGCCTATGACATAAGTGATGGTTTAATAAAGATATTTTTTTGTTTAAAAAAAGGGGTCAGGAATTGAATAATTTATATAATGTTGATTAGGTTATATGATATATAGCAATATATTAGAAGTGTAATGTTTGTTAATGCTAATTTATCAATACAGTTTGATTACTTTTGTATAAATGAAAATGTGCCTATGTCACAAGTGATAATTCAATAACAGTTTTTAAAAAAATATTACAAGTACTAAAGAGACAGGGTTAATGAGAAATGAGTAGAAAAAAACACAGATTTGAAATAGAGAGGAGTCGTTTTACACAAAATAAATCACCAGCAGGAAACTGCACCACAGCAGCCACAGTATACATTCAAACAACAGAGTGTAATTGAGGAAGCAGTTAAAAAACACATTTTTCACACTGTAGCTGTTTAGCTAAGCACTTTGTTCCTTTTTGGTAATAACTTCTTTAAAGCTAAAAAGCAGTCTAATCACATGATTTAAATTCTTATTTAAAAAAACTGGTCACATGATTTAACTAAATATAATACTTCATAAAGTAATATCTGTACTAATATACAGATGTTAATTAAACACACAAAGCTTTATACACGCTGGGATTTTTTTTAAGAGATGTTTAATATCAGTACTTTCACTTAAACCAGGCAACTTGTCTGTCTGCAAATAAATCTGTCAATGAAGTTCTTTTACTTCAAAAAAAATGTTGATGTCACCACCAAAATGACTCTATGCAATGAAATCAACCACAAAAGTACAAATTTCCTGAAGTTAATGCAAATAGATGAGTGTTTGGTCAAAGCATTCATAAAATCTTTATTTTTTTATGGGAAACAAATGTTCATTTATCCTCTTAGATAACTTTCTGCTTGTTTCATTGGTTGAGGTAAGGAGTAACCGCCCCTGTGCAGATAAAATGTATGCATCCATTTACCCATTAGGCTACTATCATTTATGTACATATTACAGTCTCAGCAATGTAGAATGAAGTCTTTCTCTATCAAAATCTTTAAACACTGCCCAATGAAAAAGATCTTCATAAGCAAGTTTCTACTACTAAGTATAATATTTCGGGTGTACTACTCACTACCCCTTGGTCAAAAAAGGCAAACTCAAATTCCCACTAGCCCAGTCTCACATTTTTGCATTACGCTCTCAAAAAATGACCCAATAAAACTACATAACCCTTTTCAGAACCTAAACTCTAACCCTAAAACTCCTACCCAGTTCCCAACCAGAGTCCTTACTCCCTTACCTAAACCTCCATTTCTCTAATCCTAAAGCCTCCGATCACTTCTCAGTCATAAAACTGTACCCCCATCTCTAAAGCAAAATTTACCAGTTGCTCTCTACTACTAAAACTCCTTTGCCATTTCCTAACCCGAAAATCCCCCCCCCCCCCGTCCCACGGATGCTTGTCTGAAGTCATATTTAAATTTGTGTACACAAGTAGTAGTCCACATGACCAATAAGGCACTCAAGTCCCTTTGAGATGCATTTTAACTGCTTGAGATTTATGTGCTTTTAGTATTTCATAATATTTTTATAGCATTTTCAAATTTCTTTACGCATCTCTTTCAGCTGATGAAGTATAAAATCTTTGTGTTTATCATTTGTAAATGTTCTAACACTAGATAATTGGAATACTTTAAAGTCAGGATGAAAATAGGCATATAGCTGTATAGATTTATATGAACATGATATTTCTAATTTAAACATACTATATTATTATATGATGGTTCTTGCCCAAATGATATCTCTAAATGATGTAAAATAATGTAAATATTGTATCAAAACAGAGTAAATAGACATGCTGATTTAAAATTGGTGCACATAGTATGTTTAAAGGCTATACATAGCTCTGTAGCTTTAAATAGTCAGATAACTTTTTGTATTAAGTAGAGAGGACTCCTGCATGGTTTAGTAATAAAACCAATTATATAATTAAACATGTATAAAAAAGACAGCTGTATCCTCACCAAACAAGATAAATTAGCCTGTCATAGATGGGAAATGGTTCTCTGGAACTTCGGTTTTAGATGTTATGCTGTAGAAAGGAAAACTCACTGGGGATTATTATGAAAAAAAGTATGAACATCTTCCTATACAGAAATCCAGATGGGAGAGAGTCTACAGTAGTGCATCTGTATACTGTGGACTTTGATTGCTTGTAACCAGCTCAGAAAGGAATTAGTGAATTGTTTTTGAAGTAATTGTTGCCATGTTTGTAGCAGTTTTGATTTTTTGGTGTAAAAAATAAGTTTTCTTTATGTTCTTCATTTTATTTGGGTAGCCACTTTGGTGCACTTAGTTGTGTAAGAAAGAATTTGCACAACTGGATTTCATCGTTGGACGTTTGGTGCATTAGTGTACCACAATCCATACAGACTAAGTGTAGACAGACAAAGCTCTTAAGACATGTAACTTCTTAAGTCAACGGTACTAATTGCTGCATAAGGTGGAAGTTGTCCTTGTTTGTTCCTGTGATTCCAAACTATTTAAATTTTTGTCTGTAACTGTAGCAGCAATTTTCTGTGAAATGATACTGTAATTCTATAATGAAATTCTCTAAAGAAGTGTAATTATAATTACTTAGTGACTAATTCTACCTGATACATTATGTTTTACATGCCTGCGAAATACATTATATTAATATCCAGTCATCACTGCTTCTGAGGCTTCCCCCATCTCTGCTATCTCTCTTCTAATTTCAGACTCTCTTTAAGCTGTATGCATGCTGCTTTTGCTACTGCTGTGGTTCCTATATATATGGGATGACCTAACTCAACTGTTTTAATTCTTCGTACGGTATTTGATCATTTTAAGTACTACGCTAAAATGATATGATACTACACTCAGATCTCTGTCAGTAAACACAAATGTTTAAAATAAAATGTAAGTAAAAAGATCTGCTATGCTACAATATTCCTTCTGGTTATTTCATTCCAAAATTGTAACATATGTAGGCTATAAAAGTTTGCATCGCAGCAGAGTGAATACTTTAAGCTGAAAACTAATTATGCTGACAGTAAGTACAGAAGTTAAGCCATGTGCTAACAGATTTGCTAGCTAATAACAGGTTTAGATGTAATCAAAGCTATACTATGACTTAACAGTGATACAACAGCTGTCAGACAGTCTGCTTCTCTTTAGTTAACAGTTTTGTGTAGCTCATTTACAGCTGTAGAAGATAAGGAGATAATACAAGTGCTATTCAATCAGGCCATCAATAGTCTATGCAGTGGAAAGTCTGTAGAGATGCTGTTGCTCTGTGAGGTGCTTTGAAGCATAGAGTTCAACATGTTTCTCAGTTCAGTGAAACTTGAAATATTTGACTTCACTGTGGGATGTGGTTTGGGAGGATGAGAAGAGAATGCTGACTTTTATTCAATATAAGTAAAGTGTGTGGCTCATTAATTTTGCCTTAAGAATACATATGCAATACTTGTCTAGAGAGGAAGATGAGTCTGAGTTACCTTAAATACAAAACAAATGGTTTCTGGTCACTTGGTCTTGCAAGTCATATAAGTCATGGAAGAAAACTGCTTTATGGACATCATTTTTGTGTACACGTCAGTTCCAACTTTGTTAATAGCAGACATTATTAAAAAAGAATAGCCCATAGATCTCTACGTATCAAAACAAGAGTATTGACTGAAATTAAATCAAAACATAGTCATGCTGGGTTTTGAAATGAGCACAGACAGAGAATCAGAACAAAGCCTCCCCACCAGGCGCCATCAAACTACAGTTTCAAATTAGGTAGTTTAAAAAGAAAAACAGGTTTCTCCTCATAGCATAAATACTCCACAGTATAACACTAAAAAATGTAATGAATCTCATATGAAGTTTTGTGGATGTGTTAATTAAAGTTAAGTATCCATTCCCTACTGTAAAGTTCTATAAACATACTGAATATTGTTAACTGCAGGTAAAGTTTCATACCTGCCATTCAGATCAGTTTGCAGACTACTAAGAGCAACTCATTCTAATCATTGCAGAATGCACCTAGATATTTCAGTCATTAAACACGGAGGTAGTGGAGAAGAATGCAGTTCTGACACATAGGCTGCTTTCACTTGTGGAATGGAAATTATGACTAATTAAGAATTTCTGTATGGTGTGTAATGATGAAAAGTGTCATAGATGAGGATTGTTGAACTGTGTGCCTGAATGTAATTCCATTATGCACTGTATGCAGTAGCACTGATTTTTGCCTAAAGAAAAGCAATAATATTATGATAAAATGTAATTCTAATAACAAATGTTCTGAAGCATGTCATCTGGAATCCTTTCTGCTACTCATAGGTACATAGGTTCATAGGTTCATACTAGGCTATCTGCCCAAGGGCATTTATAAGCCTAGCCCATAGTTATGTGGCTTTCGCCACCCCTTTAGTTTGAATAAAACTATGCCTATTATTTTGCTGTGCCTCTGTCAAGCAGTGACACTGAAGTAATCCCTGGGGTATATCTGCGATCTCCCATCCATTGGTCAAGATTCCTCTTGAACAAGGCCAGCGAGGTGCTCTGCCTCACATGTACCGGGATTTTGTTCCACAGCATAGGGAGTCTCTGGGTGATGAATCTGTCCCTCCAGCACGTTCTATTAATAACCATGTCAAGGTTTAAGTCTCCCACCCTTGTGGTTCTGAGGGATCTAGATTTTTTGAGGTGAAGCATATTCATCAAATCTGGGTTTGACATGGCCTTATATGTCAGGCACAGGTCACCTCTGAGCAAGCGGTATGAGACTGAATAGAGCTGGAGTTCTTTCAGTCGGGCAGCATAAGACATATTTTTGAGACCCTTTATCCTTTTGGTGAGGAACTTTTGGGGCCTTTCCAGCTGCTGCAGGTGTCGGGTCAGATACATTCCGAATGGGGCATTGTACTCAATCATAGGTCTAATGAGTGATGAGTACAGGGGGACGATGACCTCCCTTGATCTAGATGTGAATCTCTTCATGATCAGGTGGGCGATATAGAAGGTTTTCCTAACTACTTTAGCAACATGAGTGTCAAACGAAAGGCTACTGTCAACCTGGGTCCCCAGATCCCTGATGACTTCTTCTGTGCTCAGTGGATTGCCACCTATATGGTAGCTAGGGGTAACCTTGTTTTTCCCGAAGGGTATGGCTATGCATTTCTTGGTGTTTAACTTTAGGCCATGGCTCTGGCACCAGTTATCCATTTCTGTGAGGCCCTTCTGAAGGATATCTGTGTCAGATGTGTTTTCGACTATGGCCCAGTTTGCAGTCATCTGCAAACTTTGTCAGCCATAACCCTCCTGTGTTTGCTTGTACTTCAGAAAAGTAGATGCGAACAAGAGTGGACCCAGGACTGAGCCCTGTGGGACACCACTTGTGACAGGCTTTGAGTCTGACATGGCTCCAGCAACTCTGACCCTGTGGGTTCTGTCACTTAGCCAGTTTGCAACCCATCTTGTGATGTATGGGTTTACATTCAAGCTGATGAGTTTTTCGATGATACCTGAGTGGGGTATTGTGTCGAAGGCCTTTGCCAGGTCGAGGTAGGCTGTATGGACTGCCTTCCCTTCAACAATGGCCTTGGTGACTGTCTCGAAAAAGTCAACCAAGTTTAAAAGGCATGATCTGCCTTTGACAAAGCCAAACTGGGTTGGATCCAAAGTCTGCAAGTTCCCTATGTCTTTATTTATGAGTTCCATTATGATCCTCTCCATGGCTTTGCAGATAAGGCTTGTCAAGCTAATGGGACAGTAATTTCCAGGGTCGGTGGAGGCACCGCCCTTGTGAAGTGGGACCACAGTCGCGGCGCCACTCCTTGGAGTGCGTATCCTGAGGTGAGGCTAAGATTAAACAGCTGTCCTAACTGCGGGTTTAATTCCTCATTGAGTTCGTGGAGCACACAGCCGGGGACACCATCCGGTCCCATGGATGCTGTGTTTTTGCCTTGGAGAGCAGTTCTCACCTGGGCGTTGGAGATGTTTGGGGGCTACAATCCTCTGGTATAGATATCTCTCCTTTTGGGGGAGGGAGAAGTTTGCACTGAACCTGTCAGCCAGTATGTTGGCAATGTGTGTAGGTTCAGTAATCTTCACATCATTTTGAACTAATTCTGAGCATATCTGGGAGTTTCCTCCTAGGTTTCTAACATAGCTAAAGAAGGCCTTATGATTGTCTTTTGAGTCCTTGGCGATTTTTCTCTCAAAATTTGCCTTGGATGATTTTATGAGAGCTCTTAGTTTTTTACTTATAATGATCAAAGGTGTCTTACCTTTCAAGGATTTTGCTCTATCTTGTAGTAGCTTCCTCCCTTTGTTGTAGAGCTTGTTTATGGCTGGGGTCCACCAGACTGGACGCTTGCCTTTGGTACAAAGAGTCTTAGTTTTGTTTGGGATTGCCTGATCCATGCAGTCCTGTAGGTGCTGGTAGAAGGCATTTGTAAGTGATTTAGCGGTTTGAATAATGTTTACCACTGGCTCAGGGGCCTTAAAGGAGACCACACTAGTTTTTAGAAGTGTGAAGTCGGCTTTTGAGAAGTTTTTACTGATTTTACATTTACTGATCAAAATGAAGGAAATGTGATTGTGTCATTTAAAGTAATTACTGTTTGGTGGTGTTGCCAAGATGGTTAACTGCGAACAGCAACTGGTGAAAGCTCTGTGACTGAAAACTTTTCTGTAACAGAAAATGTAATCAAAAAATTAAAATTTGAAGATGCTTGTTAGTTAATTTATTTCATTAATAGTCAGAGAAAAGATTTATAGCTTCATGTTCTTCAAAAGCAATAGTTCCTCTGCCAGAATTTCAACTGTTTAGTTACGAGAGAAGATACTTCAGTGTGAGTCTCTCAAGAAATGGTACTTAGGATTCTTGTGTTAAAAAGGCATTCAGTCAATAATATCTAGTATACAGGATATGTTACTTAAAATAGACAAACTGGATACAAAACTAGAATGTTTCAAAGAAGATACCAGAAAGAGGATGGGACATTTTGAAGCTGTTATGAAACAACAAGGGGCACAAATCAGCAGTATGGAAAACATTTTGAATTATCATGAAATCAAAATAACTCAAGGTGAGTCTCAGACTGAATCTCTTTTAAAACAAAATAACTGGCTCATACAAAAAATATATGATTTAGAAAACACACTGAAACAAAATAACATTAGAATGTATGGTATACCTAAGAAGTATTAGGGAGACAATATAAAACAATTCTTAACTACCTGGCTACATGCAGTAAAAAAATTTATCTACCTGAGAATTTATCATCTGGAAATAGATCCCTGACAGCACCTTCTAGGAAGGAAAACTCACCATCATGCTCAATTATAGTTAAATTCATGTCTAGCGTAGAAAAAAATAAAATATTAAAAGTAGCATGGTCCTGTCCACCTATTAAAATAGGTGAACATGTAGTGAAATTTGACAGTGACTATTCCAGTAAAGTAATAAGTGAAAGAAAATCCTGTTTACTACTGAACAAGGATATTAAAAAGAACAATATTAAAGCCACTTTAGTGTTTCCTGCATAGATCAAATTATTCCTTTCTGAAGAAACCAACATATTTAACACACTGGAGGAAGCATCCACTTTTGTTAACAGCAATAAAATCCTTAATACTGAAGTGATGGAGTGGAACAGTATATCTCTGAAGACAAAGTGTGAGCTGAATTCTTGGCAAACTGCTTCTAAAACTAAACAAGCTAAAATAAATTACCCCTAATAACTGATTGCTGGACTATTATTTTCTGAAACAATAGATCTGTCTTTTAAGTAAAAGGTTTGTACTAGACTTTAAGCCTCAAAATATATGTATTGATATTTTAAGCTAAAGCATTTTTCATGATGAGCAATATAAAGGGTTAGTTTTACTGTTTTACTATATATACAGTGAAATACTTAATATACTTCATTTAACTAAACATATACATTTGTGCCTAAATGTTAAACAAATACTTTCTGTAAGAAAATGTCATTATATTATAACCAATAGAATTGGTAACTTTAAAGCTATACAAGTTAAGAATTTAATTTTATTTATTCAACATCACTTAGTATGTGTGTTGCCGATTAATATTTTGATATTTAATGTGTTAAGAATATTACAGAAATTTGAAATATAGGAAATGACTTTAAAAACTAACACTTGCTAACATTTTATGTTACCACTTTATGCTGCAGTGTTTTTAAATGTAATTATATATATATATATATATATATATATATATATATATATATATATATATTTACTGTATATATATATATTAATTGAAGAAAGTAAAGTTAGATATGTGTTACTGATTAGAAGCGCTTTAAAGAACTAAGAAGAATGAACAATTTAGTCATTTTCACATGCTGTAGCCAGATTCTGATATCAGCATGAGAAGCTTCAATAAGAACAACAGTTCACAATGGCTATATAAGCAGATTCAAATTAAATAAAAGCAGGGACTCTTTTATATATAGTCAAGATTGTTTGTAATATTAAAATTATTGAGTAAATATGTTATGAATATGCATATACACAGGGAATGTTGTATCTACTATTTAAGATTAATAAAAGAGCAGTATCAGTAAATAAGAAATATGTAAACATACTATAATGTTTGATAGAGAGCTGATGATTAAATAGCTCTTTGATGGGAGATTTTAGAAATACAGGATATAGAGAATAAGGTAGAGTACTAGTGGGTAAATAAGACAATAATATATTTAAATAACAAACTGTTTTTAGTTTTTAAGAAATATATCTGTTGCATATACCTGCATATGACGGAAATGTGAATGCACAAGATCTCATATACTTTACATAGAAAATCAAATAAAATATTTCAAAATAATATAAAAACTGAAATTTGAAGCTTGGTCATATGAACTTCGAAGCTTTTTACATTGTAAGTGTTCTTAGTTTCACTAAAACTACCTGAAATAACTCATTTCATAAGTCAAAGTTGAAACTTGAGTGTTTTATTGCTGAATCAATACTTTCGTTTTGACAGAAAGCAAAGCAGATTTTTAATAGGTTTTAATCCAGAAAGGGAGAATGGAATTTAAATTAAACACTTTGCAACTTTTGAATACAATATAGACTACAATTCCTTTCTTTATTTTTGACGACATAGAAATAGTAAGACTTTCTCTTTGACCTTAGTAATGTGCATATTTTATAAAGTAGTTTAATAAACTAATGCTTTTTTTTAAATATTTTGATATTTGATGTCTTAAGAATATTACAGAAATTTTAAATATAGGAAACTGTACTTTAAAAACTAATTTAGACCCCGGGATTCATTAAACTCCGTGTTGGAATACTGTGTCTGTATAAGCACATCCGTAGCAGTAGCTCACCTTCCGTACTCATGAACCACCGAGTGAAGGGGGCATGTTTAGATAGTGCACGCACATTTAACATGCCCCCTGCACTCAGAAAATGCCATACAGCACTTTAGAAAAGCATTTCAGTGTCTGTGGACACTGAAATATACTAATTTGAGTATTTCAGTGTCTACAGAGACTGAAATAGATAGGGGGAGCAAGAAACAATACAGGGGGTGTGTGAGAGGTTCTGTCACACACACCCTGCATTGTAAAAATGCCATACAGCCATAGCCATCAACTGTATATGTTTCTGCAGAATGCCAAGATGCCTGCCTCACAAAATTCTCAAAATCCTACAGCAAGAAAGCTGTACAAAGCCAGAAATAATGGTGGGGGGGGGGACAAAGGCAGAAAAATGGGAACACTCTTTAAATGTTGCACTGACAAACACAGATGATAGAATGAAAGGTTTGCAGTAGCATGGACTTCCTGCAGCGTATGAGAACTGAAACACAAATATCTGCCATATGAAAGTGTTGTATAGCCATAGCCATCAATTGTACAGGTTTCTGCAAAATGCCAGATGCCTGCCTCACATACTTCTCAACCTTCTAGATCAAGAAAGCTCTACAAAGCCATAAATAATGGGGGGACAAAGGCAGAAAAATAGGGACACTTTTTAAATATTGCACTGGCAAATCCAGAAAGCTGACAGAATAAAAGGTTTGCAGTAGCAGGGTTTCCTGAAGAGTATGAAGTCTGAAACTCAAATGTCTGTCAGTATGTTCTGACTTAAACCCGGAGTGATTTGCCAATGATTTGCTAGCAAACCGCAGTCACACTTCCTAAGTTTGTAAGAGCAATAATTAAAATCTGTCCGTATGTGTACCTTGACAATTTCCCATACTGTGAGTGACAAGGAGTACAGATACATGTAAATAAAGTTGGCTTATGAATTTATTTATTTTTTCATTCTGAGGTATGTTTAAGCATAGCTGAATGGGTGTGCATCTTATGGCCCTCTGCTCAGCATTGCTTAAACATACCATAGGAGATAAATGAAAATATTGCACTGAAATCCTCATGCTGCGATAGTGTAGTGGTTAGAGGCCTGGCTTTATATACAAGTGTTCATGGTTCAAGTGCCAAGACAGGCACTTTATTTTTACATGGGAAAGCAGTGTTACAATTATTGTTTACATTTTACATTATGTAGTATTTGATATTTGTCAACCAGGGTAGTGTACCTGTTCTAAAATGTTATTGTGAATGCATATAAAATGTGAAATCACCCATGTATACACAAGTTTCCCTTACATTATAGTCATACCTCCATGGTAATGTAATGAAAGTGCATAGATGGATGTCATGTAAAGTAAATCATACACACTTAGTAATATGTCAGTAATGATTAATTAAGTCATTATCCTATTTTTTTAAATGAAACGTGAGCAATGGTTAGCAGTGCTCAGCTATGCTTATTCAGTGTAAGCATTGCTTAAATGTGAATGCTAAACAGCAGTCAGCTCAGCTAAGTGGATTTGTACACTGTTAAACAATGCTGAGCAATTACCCCTTTAAGCACTGTTCAACCCAGCTTAGCAGGTTTGTGTGTTGCTAAGCTGAGCCCACCATTTTAGAAATGGTCCAATGATGGCAAAGAGTCAGAATATAGCCTTATTTAAACGGTGCAGGTGGGAATACAGCCATAACCTGTTTAGTATGATCTCTGCAGGAACATGTCTGGCATTGGAGAGAGAGTGTGCTTTCAGGTGAAGTGCTGGGGCATCCTGGAGTCTAGGGTAATGGCTGTACTCCTCATAGAACATCATGATGACAGACTGCTGCAGGGCCAGTACCAGGGGTCTCAGTACAAACTGGAGGCCTGGGATCATCTGGCACATGACCTCACCAGTGCTACTGGAATCCCCCGAACTGGTGAGCAGGTATGGCATCATCATGCCAACCTAAAGTGTAGGAAGAGGGAGCTCTTGGCCCAGTGGATCCAAGATGCTTGGGACCGGCATGCTCCAGCAGTTTGTAAGTATCCCAGATAGATCTGTACCAAATTCTAGCCTGAGTATTTGATAGACAGGTATGTATAATGTTTGTTTTTCACCCCTACAGCTGCAGAAGAGAGGGCTATGAACATTGAGGCCCATGCCGACAGACTGACAAGGATGCACCAACAGGCTGGTGAGTACAGATCTATCTTGCAGTATATAGCATTATAAAGTAGAAGGAGTACATTGTTTACTGCCAGTAGGTAGATTGTATACTGTGTCTAATGAATAAAACACATTTGTCACACTAATACATATCCACAGGATGTCCATTAATAAAAGTGTCATTTCACTGTAATACAAATATACAACACATTGTTCAGTTTACTCTAGTATGTTGTTGTAGAAATAGAATGTGTACGGGCTCTTTGCAGCAAATATGGCATTGACAGCATGAAATAATTGAGGCTGTTCTGGGAAACAGCTAGTATGCATTGCAGTCTTGTGTTAACATTTGCTTTCCAGATTGTATCATTTCAAAGGCGTACTGCACAGTGCAATAACTATCTGCCATGCATGAATTTCAGGATTATAGGTTCATAGGTTCATAGGTTCATACTAGGCTATCTGCCCAAGGGCATTTATAAGCCTAGCCCATAGTTATGTGGCTTTCGCCACCCCTTTAGTTTGAATAAAAACTATGCCTATCATTTTTCTGTGCCTCTGTCAAGCAGTGACACTGAAGTAATCCCTGGGGTATATCTGCAATCTCCCATCCATTGGTCAAGATTCCTCTTGAACAAGGCCAGAGAGGTGCTCTGCCTCACATGTACCGGGATTTTGTTCCACAGCATAGGGAGTCTCTGGGTGATGAATCTGTCCCTCCAGCATGTTCTATTTATAACCGTGTCAAGGTTTAAGTCTCCTGCCCTTGTGGTTCTGAGGATCTAGATTTTTGAGGTGAAGCATATTCATCAAATCTGGGTTTGACATGGCCTTATATGTCAGGCACAGGTCACCTCTGAGCAAGCGGTATGAGACTGAATAGAGCTGGAGTTCTTTCAGTCGGGCAGCATAAGACATATTTTGAGACCCTTTATCCTTTTGGTGAGGAACTTTTGGGGCCTTTCAAGCTGCAGCAGGTGTCTGGTCAGATACATTCGAATGGGGCATTGTACTCAATCATAGGTCTAATGAGTGATGAGTACAGGGGACGATGACCTCCCTTGATCTAGATGTGAATCCCTTCATGATCAGGTGGGCGATATAGAAGGTTTTCCTAACTACTTTAGCAACATGAGTGTCAAGCGAAAGGCTACTGTCAACCTGGGTCCCCAGATCCCTGATGACTTTTCTGTGCTCAGTGGATTGCCACCTATATGGTAGCTAGGGGTAACCTTGTTTTTCCCGAAGGGTATGACTATGCATTTTTGGCGTTTAACTTCAGGCCATGGCTCTGGCACCAGTTATCCATTTCTGTGAGGCCCTTCTGGAGGATATCTGTGTCAGATGTGTTTTCGACTATGGCTTCCAGTTTGCAGTCATCTGCAAACTTTGTCAGCCATAACCCTCCTGTGTTTGCTTGTACTTCAGAAAAGTAGATGCCGAACAAGAGTGGACCCAGGACTGAGCCCTGTGGGACACCACTTGTGACAGGCTTTGAGTCTGACATGGCTCCAGCAACTCTGACCCTGTGGGTTCTGTCACTTAGCCAGTTTGCAACCCATCTTGTGATGTATGGGTTTACATTCAAGCTGATGAGTTTTTCGATGATACCTGAGTGGGGTATTGTGTCGAAGGCCTTTGCCAGGTCGAGGTAGGCTGTATGGACTGCCTTTCCCTCATCAATGGCCTTGGTGACTGTCTCGAAAAAGTCAACCAAGTTTAAGAGGCAGGATCTGCCTTTGACAAAGCCAAACTGGGTTGGATCCAAAGTCTGCAAGTTCCCTATGTCTTTATTTATGAGTTCCATTATGATCCTCTCCATGGCTTTGCAGATAAGGCTTGTCAAGCTAATGGGTTACAAGGTCAGACTGTCCAACTCAGAGAATATTAGTCAGAAATCAGTCAAGCAAGAAATAACAGTTTGCAAGTAGTGCAGTATGATGGAAAACTGCATTGATTTTCATTTTAGCATGCTCAGAAACAGTTGTAATCCAGGGAGTACTACTGAGATGTGTGCATATGTAAACAATAGAAGCTCTGAATATTTGTAGAAACAGTCAGAAAGTGTTAACAGATATTTTCTCCAGAGCTCTTACAGGTAAAAAAAATGTATATAGTAGCTGTATGAAGGATATGCTAATACACCTGAATAGTTGTAGCAAAATTCAGAATGTGTTAACAGATATTACCCCCACAGGTCTTACAGGTAAAAAATGTGTGTAGTAGCTTTAAGAAGGGCATACCAATACACTGTGTACACCTTTCCACTGTCCAAACCTATATGCCTGCAAATGTCAGCAGGATAGGTATGTACACCATGACCTCTTCCCAATAAATGTCTCTCAAGTATCACACTGTCATGGCTAGTGGTCACTGATACCTATCACCTTGGACACAGATAGAAATCCAGGTGAACTATGCTAGTAGCAGACTCACACAAAATCATTGCAGGGTACCCCTTCTTTGTCAAGTATGTTACCATGACATGTACAAGCCCCTTCCATTAAAGTAGCCACAGTATACCCAGTCTGCCCCATACCATTACAGGTTGACATTCTAACAGGTATATATGTGCCACAGAAGCTATGAGCCATAGGCAGATCTAAAGTGAGGGCAGACCTGTAGAGTATTGAGCAGTACTGCTGTGAAAAATAGAAGCTGATACAGTTGCTAATGGACTTTCTATTCTCTCTCCCCACCTGTCATTTGCATCAATAATTATTATTCATATACCACTAGTATGTTGTTCACAAAACCTATTGTTGGGACATGTGTTCTATTATTGTTCATATATTTCATTGGTTGCATATTAACATACCTTGCTCAAATACCTTTATTGGTGGCCTGTTGCCATCAATGTAATGTGAATGCTGTTAAAATGCTTATTGTTGTTCCATTTATGTATGTGTTCTGTTTGCTATGCAACTGTTTCAAATCTGTAGGTATCAGTTAATGGGAACACTCATGCATGCTGTTATAACTAATTTTGAAATGTGTTGTTCATGACTAACCAATATATCTGGGAAAACCACAACACCATAGCACATTTGGGAAGGCAGATCCCATTGGATCCACCTGTCTCACTCCATCTGGCCTTGGAACCGGGCCACAGCACATCTGTGACCCAACCTGGAACATCCTCCTTCGCTGGTCCTGCACCATCTTCAGGTGGAACTGCCTCAGGGGATGGGGCCCGCCCCTGGGCATGGGCATGGAAAGGAACCAGTCAACAGCATACAATTCTGAGGTATGGTGCGCAGCATCATCCACTCTATGCTGGGTGGGCAGCTGCTCCAGATAGAGGGCCGTCTGGTGCACCTTGGGGGCAGGCTGCCCCTCTTGTTCATCCCCCAGCACAGCCACCTTAGGGCCCATGAAGGTGCAGATGTGACTGCCCATGGGTGGGGACCTCAGTCCCACTGTATCCATTTGGGGGCTCGTGGGCCTCTTTTTCCCAACCACCCCCCCGTTCAAGGTGTTTACCCCCTCATGTGTCCTATATCACCCTTGTCTGCTGACTTATGTGTCTTGTCTGTCTGCGAATGCTACCTATCCTACCCAACCTACCTCCCCAAACATACCTAAAGCCTTCAAACACATCCCACTCTCACCTAAAAAAAGGGCATCTGTCCCGCAAAAAAATCATTGCCCCATACATAGCTGCACATTACACCCCATGGACAGTGTAATTATACAATCTACCCACAAATTATTCTCCAAATGTCTGTCGCCAATACCCACTTCCTGTGTGGTGTGAGGCTGTAAATTCCAAATTTTACACATTATTCACAGCTGTTGCTGCAGAAAAAATGTATTACCCCCTGCTTACCCCCATTTCACCACTTTCTTATCACCATTTTTTCTTTTCTTTAATAAAAATTAGGGCGGATGTAAGCGGGTGTAAGTGGTACTAAGTGAAGCTAAGAGGACTTAACCATCTGTTAACATCACTTAGCACCATGCAAATGCAAACCCACTTACAACTGGTTAAAAGTGCCTTAATCACTCTGTATCCATCAGCTGTTGTTCTGCCCAGCAACAAAATAATTAGCCCTGCCATGTCTCAAACCCAGGATGCTGTGCACTACAATCACAACAATGTACCTCTACACCATCTGAGCTTCAAGAGTTTGTAATGTGTTTACAAACATATCATGCACTACAGTCATTCACATAAGGGAAAATATATATTGGTAATGCTCTTATATACATATATATGTATATATAAATACAAATTTATATATATATATATATATATATATATATATATATATATATATATATATATGTGTGTATTTATTTATAAAAAACACAAATCTTGTAGAAATGAAAGAAAGCAGCCAGACTTGTTTCAAGGTAAAAGATAATCGATATACCCCCAGCAGTATTCAGCAAAATAATGATTTAATTCCAGCAGTGAACTATTCACAGACATTGCAATGTAATTGTGAAGGAACGAAAACACTTAAATATCTTGTTTTGCTGTTATGTGGATATTTCACTATGGTTTTTAATCGAGTTTTGCTGGAGGATTGTAAATATTTCACTGCTGGAATTAAATCATTATTTTGCTGAATACTGCTGGAGTTATAGCCATTATTTTTTGCTGTGAAGTACCTGCTGCTTTATTTCCACAAGGTTTGTTTTTTTTATAAGTTACAGTGAACTTTGAGACAGTTAAAGTGTTTAATATATATATATATATATATATATATATATATTTTTTTTTTTTTTTTTTTTTTATAGATAACGAACCTCTTCCTGCAAGACATCTGCTAAAAGCCTGACAAAGTGGGGGGATAAAGGGCAAACAATAGTGACATCTTTAAAATATGACTGTTATATGCGTAGAAGTCTGCTAGAGTAGTAAGGTTTGATTTAACATATATTACCTGATAGATTCCAGGTCTCAAACACAAATGAATGTCATTATTTACTGATGTCAATGCTCACATAATGCTATTGATTTCTCAAAAACCCACAACTGTTATGGAGAACAGAGAAAATGTATAAGCCATGCATCTGGACAGTATCCCGACATGGATCGCGGAGAGGTATGACTGCAGTCTTGTAACAGAAGAGAAAAAAACAGTGAGTTGCCAACCATTTCACCCAGCACCCTCTGAAACATAGTAAGTCCAACACAATACTACCCCAAATCAGGTCTGGGGAATTACCCATGTATTTCCAAATATAGCATGCACTACAGGAAAGGAACTGTAGGGAAAAGCAGATATTGGTGCAAAAATGTCCACCCACAACCATTTGCACCACAGTCACAGCAACATACCAGTACCTCAAATGAACTCCAACTTAGAATGACTGAACAAATAGATCCTGATTGCCAGTCACACACTACATTGATGTATACTGGCCCAACTCACAGTCTACTGGGAATCCTGAGGTATTACAGGACATTTTCCAGTCTGCACCTACAAACATATACACCTGATAGACCACCAGCAACTGTAGCAGCATGCACAGTCAGATAGAAAAGGAGTTATGACACCCACATCTGCTACTCACTCCACTCAGTCCAACAAACATTTCCACACAACACTGCTACACAATCTCAGAAGTCTGTTAACAATGGCCAGACATACATAACTCTCAACTGTACAGATTTCCACAGAATGTCCAAAGTGTGGGACCATATTTATGGGCACTGCTGCATACCACTTCCAGGAATCTGCTAAGTCACTGGGATGAAACCAGGAGTGCAGTCACTAAATAATGATATACCATACCTCTGTACCTCCTACTGCAAGACGTCTGGACAAAGCATGACATACTTGGGGGATAGGGGGACAGAAAGAGTGACATATCTGACATAATGGTGTTATAAACTGAAACAGTTGCTGGTGTTACAGGGTTTGCTGTACCATAGCATCCCTGAAGGATATGATGTCTGAAACGCTAATGAATGTCAACATTTACTGACTACAGTCCTCACATTATCCTACTGATTTTACAAAAACAGAAGTTGTCTGAGGAACAGACCAAACATAACAGGCAGACCTCTGGGCAGTCTGTGAAGATCTGGACAATTGAGAGGTATGTCAGAGACATATCACTGTCAGACGTCAAGTCACGCAGAGAACACATGTCCAGACAAACCCTGTTAATCTAGCAATCCTCTATGTGTATAACAGCAATACTCACAATCTGTACCCAATTCTGGAGCTTTGTCCCCATGTTGTTGGGCTGTTTCCACATGTCTTGTCCTGCGATGTATTTCCACCTACTGTCTGTAAAGCTGTAGCCCCCACAGTTTCATAATGTCCTCCACACAGGCAAGGAAGGACTTAATTATAGCACTGTGTTGCTATGGCATTGGCTATTGGAAAGACAACACAGCTGCTCAGGATGCTAGTAGCAAGAGGTAGACATTGATTGTTGCACAGGCCATCACCAGCTCATGAGCATTACCTACAAAAAGTAAGCTGCTGCCTATGCAACACAGGTTTGAACCCATCTACACAAAGACAGACTGCGACTACACAAACCTAACCATTTACAGTATTCTGAGGAAACTCTTCAGCACTGTAACAGGCATGTCAATCACATAAGCTTGTAATGGAATGCAGAGGGGGATGCACTAATGTCAAATAGGACATTAAACACTAGGTCACAACAGGACCTACTGGACTCACATGCTGCTGTCCAGCACATATGGCCATTCTTGCTTGCCCTGCCTGCATTGACATGGTTTACATCTCTGGCCACTGAGTCACCCCAGCAAAGGTCATCTCATGTATGACTACTACTGGAGTATCTGTTGTGCAATACTGAGTGTGACACTGCTAGCCCAGCTAACTGGTATGTTGTACATATTCATATGTCACCTGTAAATGCTACTATGATACATATGCTTGTCCTACAACTGAAAGAGACTTATATAGGGTTTGTGCATAGTACACAACAGGAGCAGAAGTATGTGTTGAACTGTGTGTTATATACTGAGCCCATACCTGACAACTGTCCAGAGTTTTGCAGACTGACCATGTATGCCTCATATTTGTAGTCAATGCCTCATACAGTTGTGTATTGTCTGGCACATCACTGGCAACCCATTAAAGACTGAAATCATAACATAGCATACATTTGATTGAAAGAAGTCATATCCTGCAGAGTACACCTATGAATGCAACACCATCTTTGCTGGCAACTACGTGTGTTTCAACTAAATTCATAAAGTGACACTATTTTCTTGTCTTTGCCCACCAGTGATGTGTGCCCTTGTGCAGATCTCTTGCTCTAACAGGAGCTAGGTGTCTTAGCATAAAACCCATGTCAATGCAAGCGTACATTTTCCTGTAGGATGCCAACATGTGTGCAGTCACTGACACCTGCTTTGTAGCTGTGAAGAGCACACCAACCTTTCCAGGTTACTCATCCCATCATACATTTAGACCCCAAATGGAGGGCTGCAGGGCCACAGGAGGTGGAGTGTTGAACATAACATACACACACACACCTCCAGGGTGGCCAAATAGCATGATGCGTGGGAGACAATGTGATGTTAACAGTTGACAAAACACCTACGCAAATCATAGCTAGCTACAGGCCTCCAACCAATGACTATGGACACCCACCACACCTATTGGGACTTGCTGGAATCTGTCAGGATTGAATTATCTACCCTGCTCCTGGGTGAATTCAACTACCCAACCATAGTGTGCATGACCTATGCCACCTGAACATGAATGCAGAGAGATGCCTTGGTGTTGTCAATGGCAATGCAGTGGATCAGCAAGGCAACACTCCTAAGACAGGTGGAAAAAACCCTTACCCGATCCTAACCAACATGAGTAGCCACTGTAGCACTCCTACAGTGGCATCCTCCTTGGTAAGATTTGACCACATAGCCATAACTGTTCAGGTCACCATATCACCTGCACCCCTCTTGTCAAGGTCAAATAAAATTGACTTTACACAAATTACTATAAAACTCCTCAGAGCAGGTAGAAATAGATTTACAATAAAATCTCATCAGTTGGAACTAGCAGTAGTGTCCAGACCCACACTACAATACTATGTGGGCACCTACATAGCTGTATGGACTCAGCAATACCTGGCAGGACAGCATCATATCCCTCAAGGTAGGGTAAATGTCCGTGGTGGACAACAGCAATACACAAATACCATAATAGGTGCAAATAATTACTGGACAGGGCCAAGAAGGAACAGATGCCTTATTGGAAGCAATGTCACCTTGGTCTGCACAAGCAAATAAGATCACAGGTGAATTAACCTAAGGCTATCTTTGAGTGCAAATTGGACACATCCACAAAGGCCAATCACAAGCCCTTCCACACATGTGTCTGCAGTCCCAAAGGCAACACACAAATCTCCTCTGTAGTGGTGGTCAATAATACCAAGTACACATATGGCATAGATATAGACAACCGGCTGCAGACAGGTGAAGTGTAAACATTACCCCCCTGTCCCCTCATTGGTACATATGTGCATGTACAGCACCTGGCCCCCACCTCTCATCATCAGGAAGCAGGTCCATAATGCCCACTCAAAAGCAACACACAGAAGTCTCCATAGGCCTGATACCATCCCTGGCTGCATCCTAAATGAACACAGGCATGGGCTCTCAGATCCATTCTGCACTGTAGTCAACCACAGCCTGAAGTGTACCCCAAGGATCAGTCTGGGGGCCTCTACTGTTTCAGATATATGTATCTGAGGTACAGGACAAAAGCAGTGGTGGCTGATCAGGTGTACAGATGATTGCAAACTGGCCACTGTCTTACATTCCCCTACTGATGTGAGTATCCCCCAAGAGGCCCTCACTCCATTAATAACTGGTGCAAAATGCATTTCCACAAACTGAATGCCAGGAGAGGCATCATTCTCCCTGCTGTGGCAGATGTCAGCCACACCAATTATGACAGTAATAATGTACTGAGTATGCAATCAGGTGTGAGGTGACTTGTGTACCAAGGTTGGTAGCAACCCGACTGTTTATCACCATGTGGGCACCATTGTATGGAAGGCTGTCTACATGGCCCACCTCCCAAATATGGGTATTTCATCCAGGAACCAGGAGGCCACAACATACCTATACTCCACCCTTAACAGATGTATTACAAACTACAATGGCTCCTTTGGCATGTACCTTACCAAGCAAATGCAGCAGTTGCAGAGACCACAGAGGTTCCTGACCAGGCAATTCCAGGGTCTGCAACACCTATCCTATACAGGTAGGCTGAAAGCCCTGTCCCTGTACTCAGTCTCATACAGACTGATCATACGTGACCTGTGTCTGGCATACAAGGCCATGTCCAAACCAGCCTTGATGGTATTTCTGCATATCTGAAAGACAGATTGCACTCACACATCATGCACACAATGCCCTCACCTGGTCTGTAACATGTATAGTACTTGTTGGCAGGATAGTGTAGTGTCTCACACAATACACTGTCAGTAAAATACACTACCTCCCCATGTCTAGCAGAGTACATGTATAACCCACTTGAAGAAGATGCTGGATGACTTCATGGGAAATGGATAAGACACCCTTGGGATCTTGTGTGTGTCCCAGCTGGACAGGGGAATCAGGTGCTGGCTTGGAAGGGGAATGGGTGAATGTCTGGGCCAGGCTTATGAGAGCATCAGGGCCAATAGCTTGGTATCATCTTATGAGGCTATGCACCTAGTACTTTACATGTTCTCCTGTATGTGTTGCAGCCTGTCCTGCAATGTTGTCTGAAATGAATCCCTGTGAGTCTGAACTGCGTTCATACTGCAGTGATAGTGTATAGTCTTGTCCCCTCATCAGTTATCATCACACCTATACACCTTGTCATTGTGTGTGGTGTGTATAGTAGTAAGTCACCTCTTACAGTACGTGCATATACACTTGGTGACACTGTATAGCTCACTCCAATAGTTTTGGCCACAATTACTATTCTACTTCTAGGCCCATCACACAGTAGGATTTGTCACCCTTTGTTGTGGGCCGGACAGTAGCCGTGAAAGAGATGGATTGTGGCAGGCAGAACTATGGTAAGGTCTGCCATGAAGTGCCCATAGGTGTCACAGCTGTGCTAGACTGTACCAGGTGTGTGTGTGTGTGTGTGTGTGTGTGTGTGTGTGTGTGTGTGTGTGTGTGTATAAATATATATATATATATATATATATATATATATATATATATATATATATATATATATATATAGATACACCAGAAAGCATAATACTGCAGGGTATTAATTTACATATGTTGTGTTCTCCTTGCAGGTGAACACAGGGGTTGCTGTTCCTCCCCCTCACAACCTGATGTCAGTGTCTTAGCGGACTCCCATGATTATGGTGGTCATAGTGAGGCACAGGTGGGGTTGTCGGTGCCATGGTCAGTGCCATTACTTGGTATCCCACTTTCACCCACCATGTCCCTGCACACAGTCAGTATGCTCACACATGCCCAGTCCTCAGCAGCCATGGATAATGGACAAGTTAAGGGTGATGGTATGGAACAGGCTAGTGTGTTGAGTACGGGCAGTGTGAGTGCAGACACCAGCCATAGGCAGAGAGCAGGCAAGATCACACACAGGCAGATGGACAAGGATGGCTCAACAGAGGACTGCTGCCCATCAAGCCCCTGTCACAAGTGCCATGGCAGGTGTCATCAGATGCATGTTATGGTTCATCATGAAGGCACAGGCATGTACTGACTGCAACACCAGACATATGCTCAGGGTCATGAATTCAGTGCTCCCTGCCATGCGTGATGACCTCCACAGCAGATGTGATGCCCTACATCATCTTGCCAATGTTGTGGATAGACAGTGGGCTGAGATATTGTCACTGCTTGAATGCACAATGTCTTTGCTTGAGCATTTGGTGGGAGTAGGGCATTGGCCAGGTGGATGTGGGTCAGCGACATGATCAGCTGTGAGCCCAAATGGCCATGCACATTCACAGTCCAGTAGTTGCAGTATCAACAGCACTACTGAAGGGAGGGTGCTTTCCAAACCACACCAGCGAATCATATGCACATTGTCCTGGCCAGTCCCATCATGGGCAAAGTCCAGCAGACAGCAGTCACCATCAGGGAGTAGTACTACATCTGTCCTTGGGCTTGGAGATTCCAGTGATACTTCTGGCAGAACCAGTTACTTCATCCCTGCCAAGAGATGGTGTACCATACATCCTGCCATGTATGGTCCACAGGTGTCCAACATAGCCCTGTGTCATGCATCCACATTACATGCTGGTATGTAGAAAAACACTCACACATCCCTATCCCAGGACAGTCACCACCGAACACGCACAGCCCCTCTGTAAGGCCCAGTTGAACATCACCCCTCCAGACACACACACACACACACACACACACACACACACACACACACACACACACACACACACACATGATGTCAGCCATATGGCCCAGCTTAGGCCTCTGGCAATCCAACACCACACCCTGTGCATGTAATGATACATGTGCCACAACCCTGTTATCCATACCATCGATGCACGGACATGCTCATATGGGTCTGATGCACAGGGTGACTATAGTACAGTGTAGCAATGTCATGCTGTGTAAGGTGCTGTATGCTAGCAGTAGTTATGGGTACACATCAAGATGTATGTACCCTGTTAGCTATGATGCACTATTCCTGTTAGTACCGCTGACTGACTGTAGTGTCACGTACTGTATTCTAGTTGTGTTCCAGGTGTCTGTGTGTCTGCAGGCTGTGGGCCTGCTGACAGTAGCAATGATGAGTAAGAAGGAGTGGAAACACAGTGAACTTTTCATAGCTGAGGTACAGCTGTACATGTACATGTTTGCCAGGTGTGTTTACATGCAACAGTGTGTGAGGGGCAATTGTTGCAGACAGTGTGACCTTGCATATATACCCTTGACACAACCACCTAGCCTGCATACATGTCACCTGTGTGTTCTGTAGGACCGCAGGCTCACACATACAAAGGAGGTTACGTGACTACTGGCATAGGGTCTTCACCAGCTTAGCCATTACATTCACTGCAACAGATTCAGTATCTCTTGCCCCTGCAATTTCTGTCACATCCACTTGACTATCATGCTGTTGATGAGGGTTTGCCTGGTACTGTGTATGATAGGTTTGGGGTATGTATTCCTGACAGAGGTCAGCCTGTGTTAGTCTAACCTGACAATTACAAACATGTGTGTCTGCAATCTCGACTGCATGTCTTGCCTCTTGTGCTTGTAGTGCACACAAAGTCAATGTCCTGTACATGGGACAGCTGATGAAGGCAGAGCACAGGCCCATACCTGCACAGTCTTATGAATGATAGCACTAGATGCATAACACAGATAGCACAGTGGTATTGTAGTGTGGCTGTGTCTGCCACTACTATTGAAGTGGGTGACAACTGCAGGGACTGTTAGGATTGGCAATGGTGGGTTCAGAGGCCCTTAGCATGTTAGAGCCATCACACACACACACACACACACACACACACACACACACACACACACACACACACACACACACACACACACACACACACATAACATTGCATTGAGACACACATGCACATGGAGGTGGCACTTATCAGAGTTGTTGAAAAACCCATCTATTAATGTACAATACACAGTGGTACGACCACTGCACTACAGTGGTTTGGTGTTAGAAACTGTGTAACTGCTTGTACGGTGGATGACATCTGTATGGGCTGACACTAGGTTGGTAATGAGGGAGTTCACAGGGTGGAAGAGGCACACAAAATGGTATAGCCACCACATACACATATTGAAGAGAGTCACAGGGGCTGTGCATACAGAAACACATGCACAGTTGCCAATAGGCATATTAGTAACCCTATGTATCCAGTTGTATGTACTACAGAGTTACATACACATGCCATGTTCCACATACATTATATACCTGGGACATAACACACAACCTCTTACAACAGGTAATTTGCACATGTCTTCATGGGTGGTGGGATAACCCACCAGACATAGTGATTGGTCTTGTCTACTGCTCCTACATACCTGCACAAGTATATGTATGTTGCAAACATGTGGATATCCCATGTACGTCTGTACAGATGACTGGTATGGGCTGCATAGTGTTACATGGTTCATGTGAGGCAGATGCCATTAACAGGTTCATTAAAGTAATGTCATGGGTAAGGGGTCAACAGGCCTTAAAATGGTATAACGTACACACACAACAGACATAGGGGATAAGCTTCACATACTATTATAGTTGTCGGTATTGAGATTAGAACCCCTACCTATCTAACTATTGCCACTATAGTATTATCTAGTTATTGTACACTTCACAGAGCTTAAAGAGCTGAGAAGTGTATACAGGTACAGCTAAGGTGGCTGACAGAAGGCCTTGTAAAGTAGGGTAATGGGACATCTACTGGGTGGTACACACCTTAAAATGGTATAACCCACACCTCCCCAATGATGAGTCTCACCCAAACACACACATAGTATCACAGTTGCCAGTATTGAAATTAGAACACCTACCTTTCTAGTTTTGTATGCTACAATGTTACACATCTATCACAAGTGCCACAGAGCTTATAGGATTTCAGTGTTGCAAGGTATGTCTAAGGTGATTACATCAAGAGCACTTGTAAAGTATGGCAATGGGAAAAGTACTGGGTGTGGAGGGCATCAAAATACATTACCCTATAAACATACACACTTTCAAACACCTTCACACACACACACACACACACACACACACACACACACACACACACACACACACACACACACACACACTTGCCACAATTAACAGTAGAACCCCTGCCTACCTAGTTATCTGTACTATACTGTTAGTTAGCACATGTGCCATCGAGCTTATAGGGCTGAGAGCTGTCCAAAGGTACATCTAATGGCAATGACATCAGCAGGACTGCTAAAGTAGGGCACTGGGAAGTGTCGTGGGTGGGAAAGTAATCAAAATATTTCATCCTAAACATACACACTCTTGCACATACACTTATGCACACACTTGCCAGACCTAAGAATAGAACTCCTGCCTATCTAGTAATTTCTACTACAGTGTTACACAGTTATTGAATGTGCTACAGAGCTTACAGGGATGACAAGTGCCCAAAGGTACTTCTAAGGTGAATGACATAGCAGGACTGCTAAAGTAGGGCACTGGGTGGGAAAGTCCTCAAAATACTTCATCCTACAAACATACACACTTACAGACTCTTTCACATACAGTTATACACACACACACACACACACACACACACACACACACACACACACACACACACGCGCGCGTATTTGTCAGACCTGAGAGTAGAACCCCTGCCTATTTAGTTATTTGTACTATAGTGTTATGCAGCTATTGCATATGCTACAGAGCTTACAGGGCTGATAAGTGCCCAAAGCTACTTCTAAGTTGAATGACATCAGTTGGACTGCTAAAGTAGGGCACTGGGTGGGAAAGTCTTCAAAATACTTCATCCTACAAACATGCACATGTACAAACTCTTGCAAATGCACTTATATGCACACACACACATACACACACACACACACACACACACACACACACACACACACACACACACACACACACACACACACACACACACACACATTTGCTATACCTGAGAGTAGAACCCATGCCTATCTAGTTATTTGTACTACAGTCTTATACAGTTATCCCACATGCTACTGAGCTTACGGGGTTAACAGCTGCCCAAAGGTACTTCTAAGGTGAATTAAATCATCTGGACTGCTAAAGTAAGGCACTGGGTGGGAAAATCCTCAAAATACTTCATCCTACAAACATGTACAAACCCTTGAACATACACTTATACACCCACACACACACACACACACACACACACACACACACACACACACACACACACACACACACACACACACACACACACATTTGCAGAATGTGAGAGTACAACCCCTGCATATCTAGTTATTTGTATTATAGTGTTATGCAGCTATCACATGCATTACAGAGCTTACAGGGCTGACAAGTGCCCATAGGTGCTTCTAAGGTGAATGACATCAGCAGGACTTCTAAAATTGGGCACTGGGATGTGTACTGGGTGGGAAAGTCCTCAAAATACTTCAGCCTAGAAACACACACACACGCACACACACACACACACACACACACACACACACACACACACACACACACACACACACACACACACACACACACACTTGCCAGAACTGGGAATAGAACCCCTGCCTAGCTAGTTATTTCTATTATGCTGTTACATAGTTATTGCAGCCGCCACTGAGCTTATAGGGCTGGGGCTGTGCAAAGGTACTTCTAAAGTGAATGACATCAGAAGGACTGCTAAAGTAGGGCACTGGGAAGTGTTGTGGGTGGGAAGGTCCTCAAAATACATCATCCTATAAACATAGACACACTTATACACACACACATTTGCCAGAACTGGGAATGGAACCCCTGCCTATCTAGTTATTTATACTATACTGTTACATAGTTATTGCATAGACCATGGAGCTTATAAGGCTGGGACTGTGCAACGGTACTTCTAAGGGGTATGTTATCAGCAGGACTGCTAAAGTAGGGCACTGGGAAGTGTTGAGATTGAGAATGGCCTAAAACTGTTTCACCTACAAACAAATACACACTCACTCTCTCTCTCTCACACACACACACAGACACACGCACACACACACACACACACACACACACACACACACACACACACACACACACACACACACACACACACACACGCACACTTACATTTAGTTTGACATTTCACTTGTTTATTTGATCATTTTTTAATGCAGTTTTTATATCAACTTAGAGTGACTAATCCTGTCTTGTTCAAGGTGATTATTACCCTTAACACCATTTGAATTAAGGTCTTCCAGGATGGCTGCATGCTGATCAACAGCTTAATGTCAGCTCTCCTAGTGTGAAAACAGAAACTGAGAGACAACAGCCTGTGATTTTGTCAGCTTTAGTAAAATTCAGTTACTGGCTAGCTAGTAAGTACACTGCCTGGATGCCTGCTGAGAAAAAATTAAGAGAGCCTGAAAAAATATCATCCTGAAAAGGTGAAGCAAAAACAGTAACTGGGAAGAATCCTGCAGCAGTTCAACTAAAAGTAGTTGATGCTCCAGCTTTGGTGAAAGACATGGCTTCCAGTAATCTGGAGGAGAAAATAAATCAAATGTGCTCAGAGTTGATTAAAATAAAGGAAACGCTGAAGGAGCATCAAATAATAATTGTATTAATAATTATTTTCAAATAAATTATGGGCGGTGCAGTGGTTAATGCTGTCACCTCACAGCAAGAGGTTCTCCGGTTCGATTCTCGGCTGGGGTGCCTTCTGTGTGGAGTTTGCATGTTCTCCCTGCGTTTGCGTGGGTTTCCTCCCATATTCTAAAGACATGCTTCTGGAGCATTTCTCCCGGGCCTCCGCTGAAAACAGGATCTCTGGAACCTAGTCGGACTTTCCCGGTCAACAAATGTTAAATAAATAAAATAAAATAAATAAACATTTACCAGGGTGAATATTAGAACCCCTAGTTATCTAGTTATTTGTACTATAGTGTTATTCAGTTATCACGTGATACAGAGCTTATAGGCCTGATAGGTCTCCAATGGTATTCTGTAGTCTGACACTGCAATGTGTTGTGACATTACCTAATGACAGACATCCTCAGATCATCACAGTACCAGAGTAATACAGGATGTATGATGCACAGACCAATTTTATGAGCCCAGCTATATACATTCTTGCCCAACAGAGCCAGTTGGGAGGTGTGGCTCCAACCGGTTGACTGATGATGCTGTGTAAACAGGCCAGCAACTTGATGATAAACTGCCTGGGGATCTCCTGCTTGTGTGGCATATTTCTTACCTGAGAAATAATATCCTGGTGTGGCCATACCTCTCAACTGTTCATCTTTTGGCAGATTGTCCAGGTGTTTGCCTGGATGTTTCTTCCAGTCTCCATAAACTTGTGTTTTTATGGCAAGTTAGTTGCATATATTGAAGACTGACATTACAAAATAATGCCAGACATTACTCTTTCAGACTACATAACCTTCAGACAATTCCCACTAATGCTAAACCCCTCATCATACCAACTTTCTCAGTATGTAAGGGCAATATTTACAACATGTGCCTATCATTGTGCCTTTGTCCCACTTTCATTTATGACCTCGTCCAAATGTCTTGCTGTCAGAGGTTGGGAGGTATGGGTGTGGGTACAGAGTGCATTCTACTGTGCAGACATGTCCATTATATATGTAGTATAGCCCAGATAGCACTGTGACTTTCAGGTATGTCAGTGGCAGAGCAGTACAGAGTAATGTGGTGAAGCACTGACAGAACGGTTTTGTATAGATTGGTGGTTTGCTATGATGTTAGCAGTGTATTGGCCCTGAAGCCATTATAACACATGCAGATGAGAGTGTAGCCCATTTTATGACATGTCAGCACACACAACGCCTGTCCAGCAAGGACACAGGTGGGATCAGAGGACTGTCTTCTGTGTGTCCTGTGCACTTATACAGGGAGCACATCACTATGAGTATTGAGGCACTTGACTTCCTGTTGACAGGGAGTGATTTCCACCGATGGGGAAGTGTGTGGTACATGTATCTGTCACAGAAACAAGCTGTATTGATATCACAGCCCAGGTTGATATTGCGCCTACAGGTTGTTGGAGTAGACCTTGAGTTCCAGATGTGCTATAGTCCCATCAAGGCAGGGTCTGGATTGCTTTGTATGCCAGACAGGGGTCACCTCAGCATATATGGAATGGGGTAGAGGGACATTGCTGTTAGCCTATTTGTGTAGGGTAAGTGTTTTTGGATTTGGGTAAGGCCTCAGTGTTTGCAAGACCCTTGTCTGCGGAGTCTACATGGTCTGTGGTGTGATGGTTTGTGGGGTTCTCGTGTGATTTTGCCTCTGAAGTGTCCATTGTTTGGGTTTTATTTATGTGTGTCTCTTTGTCCTTCTATAGTCCAGTCACAGGCCTTGGCCACAGTGGCTGCTGTTACGTATTTGTAATTCTGATGTGGGTGGGGTACATGCCATTACATTGTGCACAGGATTGTGGACTTCACACCTCTCAGTGTACCCATTTAGTAGGTAGTCCATTATTGCACCACTCCATTTTCTGTGGTCCTTAGATGGTTTGTGCTGCTACATGTTATTATGAGGCTACATGTGGGCTAAGCTGTCATACCATCACAGACTGATATCTGCAGGGCAAAGTATGATGGTCAGACCAAGGCCCACACATGGGGACAGGGTGTTAATTGTGTTTTGTCAAACATAGACAGCTGGGAGACCAGTTTGGGAATTGCTTGCTTGCTCTTATGGGTTTGATGTCTGCTTCCCCACTGTCTGCCATTACTGTTTTAACATGACCCACTTTTGTTTGGCAAATAGTTGGCAGGAAAATGCTATGTTAGGACAGATATACAAGGCATACTTGTGCTCCTTCTGTGATAAGCTGTGTCATTCCAGGCGTATGGCTGTTGGCCACTGACATGTTGCCAGTGCTGACACAGATAGGTGGCAGGATTTTATACACTGGCAGTACACTGACCTTCAGGTACCTCAACTTCTGAAAGTCAGACATGTGAACAAAGCCATAAGTGACTGGAGGACAGAGGCCTAAATGCAGGGACCATTTTTAAGTATTGGCTTTACAAACCTAGGAAGGTGATTCAATAAAAGGTTTTGCATTTGCATGCATGTTTCTATAGGTATGCAGTTTGACACTACAATCTGTCATTATTTTCTGACCATAGTATTGCGTGATTTGCCAATGACTTGCCATACAACCACTATTTCATGTTCTACATACCACAATTATGATGCAAACCTCTGGACATTGTGCAATAGGTTTGTACACTCAGAGGTATGGTAGGCACTATGTAGGTTACTCCAAGCTGTGTACTGAACATATGTGCGGCCCTCTGTCCATGACCTGTACAGCTTTCCTGCATTAACAGATATTGAAATCTGGGCAGTGTATACATCTCCTACCATAGGTGTGGCTGACATGCATAATAGTTTGCATTGCAGTTCTCTGAACATGGTCCTGTCAAGGACAGCACTGTACCTAGGCCACTACAACACAACAGCCAGGAGTAAGTGCTGGTCAAATCTTGACAGTATTAGCAACATATATATAGCTCATTGACCCCTGCATATTGTGAACATGCAACAAGTTATCATGTGTATTGGGACAGCCCTGGAAATGTGTGCTCTGCTGCTCGTACTCTGCAAACATACATATTACTGCATTTCTATGGGACTATGGGGGGCACACCTGTCGACTGTACACATTTGCACAGACTGTGCTGATATTTGCTTTACATTTTGGTACCATTTAGCATATTATTCTACCCTGTCTTGGGCACGAGAGGCATATCACTAATGACCACAGGTGAGATTGTAATGGCATACATGTGAGTTTCAGACTTCTTACCCTACTGAGCCTTATTGCAACTGCAAGGCCTGCTGTGCTATCACTGTGCAAGTCTGTAGAGGGGCATTTCATCCACACACACCTGAACAAAAACTCCATAATGAGGCACACGCACAGACCAGAATCATAATAGAGCACGTGTTTGGGATGCTCAAGTCACAGTTCTAGTGCCTGGGCATATCCAGTGGAGCCTTGCAGTACTGTCCAGCTACATGAACACAAATCTTCAATGTATTTGCCATGCTACACAATATGATCCTGCGGAAACAGCTGCAGCAGGAATAGCACTGGGCAGGGCTACACAGCCCCCCACTGTTGCCAAGCCCATCATAGGCACAGAGGGACTCAGAGGAGGAACAACCTGAGCCTGCCCACATAGGCAGAAGGAGGTGTGCCTAGCATGCCCAGGCTTTGGAAAAGAGGCAATGCATAGCACATACACTGACACGGTAGGGACCCAGGGAATGACACCTCTCTCTGACTCACACACACAGTAAAAGGGATGCCAAACATGACACTACCTGTGCTTTACCATGTATAGGGAGTGTACTATGTGCATCCGACATAGTCAGCCCTCCAGCACCATCCTCAACACTAGCACAGCCACAAGGTAAGTCACTCTTCCTATCAGTTGCTGAATGGAGTAGTATGTTCTGCTAGTTGTATCTATGGTATGGATGTGAGCATGCAAGGGAATCGGGTGGCTGAATGGGATGGCAGCAGATAGTGGACACCTATATGGGAGCATGAAATCCATAACAAATACTAGTGTCAACAAAGTAGGCAGTACTAGACAAGGTGACAAATCCCACTTCGGTACATGTGGTGGCCCAAATGTGTGTTCATAGGATGCACACATGCATGTCAGTGAGGTTCACATACCCAACACCAGCCTCAGCCAGCAGGACAGGTGTAGTTGACCATAAAGAAAGGCTGTGCTAAGGCCTCCAATTGATGGCAATGGTGAACAACCCCCCTCCAAGACTACACAGACAGAATACAACAGGTATGCCAGCTGTATGTTAGTTCTGAAGGGTAAGAAGTTTGAAACTGAAATGTAGGTTAATAAAACCTAATATCTGTACTCTACTGACATTCCTCTAGTCTGCATGATAGGTCAGAATAAAAAACAAAATGGAAGCAAACAGAGAGCCTGAAATACTATTACAGTCATAGCAAATGTTTACAGTTGTCAGGTGTGCTACCTCCCCACAATAATATGTAAGAATGCAGTAATATGTATGTGTGGGTTTAATAACAGTGGATCACAGATTACCTGAGCTGGCCCAATTTACAGGATAGATTGTTGCATGTGTACAATATGTGGGTGTCTGTGTGTTTGGTTGTTGTGTGTTCTATATTGTGTGGAAGTGATTAGCATGTAAGCATGGAGGGTTGTGTATTGGTGGCCTATGGCCAGTATTGTTGATGACAGGGCCATGTTCTGACAACTGCAGTGCCAACCACAATGCATTCCAGCAATACCCAATTCAGCAGTTATCCATACTCACTGTTCAGATTTTAATATCTGTTACCATCTGAAAGCTGGACATGCCATGGATGTGGGCCCAGACAGTGACACAGTACACATATGAAAGTACACTAGACAGAGTATATAAAATTTAACTGTCAGCTGAACACACCTTTGGAATTATACATACAGGTTAGCAGCATATTAGTTGTCTGTGTAGTATGTAATACTGATGTAGTCTGGCCAGTCACTGGAAGACCACAAAGGGCACAGTTATGAAGTAATGAGAGACTGCCTATGTACCCGCACAAGGCAGCATAAGGTGAATGTCCCAGGTATATCTGTGAGTCAGCTGCAAGAAGCTTCCATATCACACATGCACTCAGCTCACCCCACCATCTGCCACAGGATTATCACAGTTCATATCCCTGCTGTTGGGAATGAGTACAATATGAGCCCCACTTCTGTATGGGAATACACACAGAATGCAGCATGCTGAAGAAGTGTCCCATGCAAGTGTGTCCCTAGCTGTAAGCAGCACCTGCCAGCATTCAGACCAATAATTAATATGGACAGGAACTATTGCAATTAACACCTCACACACTTACCCTGTCACCCCAGGGGAATCCAGTGGCTCACAGCCTGGGAATGTCGGAGTGACAGAATGCACTGGCCAGCTACAGATGGCCCACATCACTACCAAATGCCCTATAGTCCTCTGTCAAAGGCCTGTGCCTCACACATACTGCCAACTAACAATATAACACAGTCCACAGAACACAAATGCAAAGCCATGTTGACAAATCCCAGCAACATGCCCAACATGTCCTACTGCATGAATTGTGGACCAACCCTTAAATACTGCTGGGATTATGTTACAGCTATAGGGATACTTCTCAGATATTGCTCGCACAATGTTAGGAAGAGGATAGAATAACAGAGTGGGGGGTGTAGAAGCATGGACATCATGGAGTGTGTGTGAAGTCTGAAACTCTGATGTGTGCCCATACTATGCCTGCCTGCAAACCCAGTAATGGGTGGCTGCAAACCTGATCATAAACCACAATGTGAAGGGGAACTGACCAGATATATGAGCTCTGCCTCTGGGTAACCTGGGTGAATCTGTACAGCTGAGAGGTATGGCCACAGCAGTATATGGACAATATATGTACAAGCAGGAGATCTTCAGCCACCACAGTACCAATGTGCTGGACCATTTACACAGACCCATTAGCAAGTGTCTGCAGCTACCCCTCCAGAATGGCATGAGTGTGCAAGAATATGTAGGCTGCAGACAACGATACTGGACACAGCTTCAATCATCTTGTATCTCCCAGGAAATAACTGTGAGCAAATAAGCATATCTGTCAGTAGTTGATGATATATTACAGCACAGTGTAAAGCAGTACATATGTCTGAATATCTCTGCTAACACCAACCATGTAACACAAGCAGCACGGCCACAATAGTTACAGTATCCCACTATATTTCACCCATTGTGACTCCATATTGTCAACCTATCTACAGATATTCTGCAGAAACAGGTTGCTAGCTGTAGGTGTAGAACACCAAATCCTGGACTGGAGTACAACCTACCTGGAATGGATTCATGCACTCAATACAGAAGGTCATACTGGGCATGCTCCTACACTTAGAGAAATAAATGAAGCCCATGTCTGACAACAACAGTAGACTATACATATCTGTCAGTTGCAGATGTCTGTGCACTCACACAACATTGCACATCATTCATGCTTTGCACAGACATTGGATAGGAATACTCACACATATCCAAGGCCAACACACTATAATATGTCAAACATACACACATAGATATGTGGGGAAGAGAGTGACAGACAGTGACAATGAGATGTCCATCATGAGGCCTGTCCCATCAACCACACATCCAATTGGCCAGTATCACATGATGTGCCGATGTCAATCCCTGTAGACATTGCTTTTGGTAGCCCTTAGCCTTATAGTATCCGTGGTGCTTGTGATAACTGTGTAACATGATAGTACAAATCAGTATTCATGCAGCATTTGTATACCCAGTCCTGTCAAATGTAATTGTGTGTGACTGAGTGTTGTATGTGTGTTTCCAAAGAAATGGTTTATGGCTCATTCACACACACTGCACTTTCCATTGCCCATGTTAGCTCTCATGCTGATGTCAGTCACCTTGAAATAACCCTCTGGGCAAATCTCAGTTGTATAAGCTCCGTGATGCTTGCAATAACTGCATAATACTATAGTGTAACATGTTAGCTAGGTAGGAGTTCTAATCCCAGACATGACAACTGTGTGCGTGTGTGTGTGTGTGTGTGTGTGTGTGTGTGTGTGTGTGTGTGTGTGTGTGTGTGTGTGTGTGGAGATTAAAGATTTTGAGGCCATTCACAGTCACTACACCTTCCATTTCCCTACTTTAGCAAACCTGCTGATATTAATCAATTGAAATACCCCTTTCGAGAAAGACCATCCCCCTAAGCTCTGTGGCACTTGCGATAACTGCATAATGCTATAGTGTAGCATACTAGTTTTGTAAGAGTGTGTGTCTTTGTGTGACAGTGTGTGTGTGTGTCCTTGATCATACCTGATATTATGGACATTCACACTTACTACTCTCCATTTACTCCTCCTTTAGCACTGCTGCTGATGTTAGTCACCTTCAAAGACACCTGTGGAGAGCTTTCCAACATGTAAGCTCCATGGCATGTGCCATAAATGTGGAACAATGTAGTAGCAGTAACTACACAGGTTTGGGTTTGAATCTTACCTGTGGCAAGTGTTTTTGTGTGCACATATGTATGTGTGTACTTTAAAGATTTTGGCCCCATTTATACTCAGTACACATCTCAGAGCTTGACTTTAGCAGTCCTGCAGATATCATCCACTTTAGAAGTACCTGTTGCCAACCCTAAACCATGTCAGGTCAGTGGTGCATGTGGTAAATGCATTACATAATGGTCCATAAAGATTGTTAGATAGAGGTTTGAACCTCACCTCTGGCAAATGTAAATGCGTGTTTAGGGTAAAATTATTTTTGGGATCTCTCACCCACTACATCACCCAATGCCAGTATTTACAAGGGCTGGTGATGTTCCTCACCTTAGAAGTACTGTGGAACAACATCCATCATATAAGCTCCATGGCGTGTACAATAAATGTGGTGCACTATCTTAGCAATACATAGCTAGGTATGGGTTTGAATCTCAGTACTAGCAAGTGTGTGTGCATGAGTGTGTGTGTGTGTGTGTGTGTGGGTGTGTGTCTGTCATCAGTATCCTGTGTGGAGGTTGCTGTGATTGTGTAATAACAGAATCCACTGTGGGGTGGATTTTGCTAACTTATTATGTTGAGGACCTAATATATGTCACAATGTCCACCTTACAAGGACAACAGATGTCAAACACCAGAGAGACTGGTGTAGATAATCCATAGCCCTACATGTGACATTATGGATTTGTGAACAATACAGGCAACCCTTCCATTACTCAAAGAACACTCTCCACCAGTGTCTCATGCACAAACACACTTGGCAATACAACAACCACTATATTGGTAGTTGCCTGCATATTGCCTCACATATAGTAACCACAGTGTGATTGCAGTGGACTACATGCCTGTTGACCACAACAGTGCCACTGACTGTGATATGTTATATCTCCTGACTGAGTGTGTGTTATCCAGCAAGTAAAAGGACATGGCACCCTGTTCCATCCCCACAGTAGGGAAATAAATGCTTACAGTGACCCTTTTGCTATGTTCCCCACTGGACACCTGCAACAACTGTAGAGTCTGCAAATGTAACCCAGAAAAGGAATACCATGCCTTATACACATGCCCTGTATGGACAGACACCAGTAACTCCACTGAATACCTGTATCATGCTGTCAATGTAGATGCAAGAACGACCTCAGTTCCATAACCAGGTCTCACCAAACGAGGTCAGGAATGCTACAACAGAAGAAAACAATCTGTCCACACAACATGCCCCAGAGACCTCAAGTACACTTCCACATGTCAAAGAACATGCGTGTGGGACATGTGAACAACCCATACACTGTCCATGTTATGCAATATCGAACACATACATGGGAAGCAGTGCACATCACCGGTCACCCACAATAGTAACCCAGATGAGTGGATGGTGACTACAGTACCCACCCCTGGGGACCACTCCAGGGACTACAGCCACACTGGAGACTATTGTCATGTGGACTGATGCCAAGGTATTCCCTTTGCCTATCCTTGTAGAGCCTTCAAGCCCATTCACCTACCACACCTGTGAAGCAATGAACCTATGATTCTCAGTACTGGCAAGTGTGTGTGTGTGTGTGTGTGTGTGTGTGTGTGTGTGTGTGTGTGTGTGTGTGTGTGTGTATGTGTGTGTGTGTGTGTGTGTAGATTAATGATTCTGAAGCCATTCACACTCACTACACCTCCCATTGCCCTACTTTAGCATGCCTGCTGATGTCATTCACCTTGAAATAACCCTTTGGCCATGTTTCAGCCATATAAGCTCTGTGGTGCTTGCGATAACTGCATAACTCTGTAAAAGCAATACATAGACAAGTACGGGTTTGAAACTCAGTACTGGTAAGTGTGTGTTTATGTGTGTGTCATCAGTATCCTGTGTGGGTTTTGGGGTGATTGTATAATTACAGGATCCATTGTAGTGTGGGTTTTGCTACATCATTATATTCAGGACCTGTATGTCCCAATGTCCACATTACAAGGCCAACAGTTATCAAACTCTGTGGAGGTTGTTGTAGACAATCCTCAGCCATAAATGTGTACAGTCATGTGCAATTAATATGTGACAGTATGGATTAGTAACCAATATAGGCAACCATTATAATACCCAGATCCCACTCTCCACCCATGAATCATACACAAACATGCTTGGCTCTTAGTCTCTTACACCATTCCTTTCTTACTTTGTCTCTCTCACTCTCTCTCTCTCTCTCTTTCTCTCTCCCTTTCTGGTGCATGTGGAAAAGTACATCTGTTTTGCATAGGCAGCAGCTTGAGATTTGTAAGTAATACTCATGATCAGCTGATGGCCTGTGCACGAATTGCAGTCCCCCACTTGCTAATTGGATGTTGAACAGCTGTGGTATCATTCCTATAGCCAATTGCATGGAAACACACTCCTATAACTAAGCACTTTATGTGAGTGTTGGCCCTTTTCCTTCACTGTGAGCAGGACTTCATGTGGGTGTTTAACAAACAGCATCACAGAGGGTAGTAGGAAATACCTCTTTCAACATATACTGTGGAGACAGGCCAACTAACAGGAGTGGGATGTTCCAGACATGGGGACATAATGTAAGTATTGCTGCTCTACATTTGAAATAACACTGGTTTAACAGGGTTTGTGTGGATATGGCTGTTCTGCATGATTTAAAGTCTGGCATGACAGTGTTATGTGATTGAGGAAACTCTCACCTGTATGACTATCTGCAGACTGGCCAGAGTTTGGATTCTTACATGTGGTGTGTTACTCACATATTTTCTATATTTAGAAATGCAGTAGCATACTCTGATGATTGCAGTCAGTACATGGTGACATCTATGGGAGTTAACTTCATGTCCCTCAGAAGAGATATGTCACAACAAACCCTGTTACACCAGGAATTTTCTCAGTTTATCACATCAATATGTCAATATTGGCCCTGTGTTTGTGCCTCTGTCCCCCAAGCTGTCACCCTTTGTCCATATGTC